>NC_133385.1:29012718-29057106 GCF_049309525.1 Garra rufa | reverse complement strand
CTCTCATCCCGGGCGAGCCCCCATTAATTCTCTTTTGGTAAAAAATCTATATGAAACTGGAATCATATTAAATTTGCTTCTGTAAATACTTTGATATTAGTATGTGTTTTACAACCCCGAAATGATCTAGGGTTACTGGGGTCTAACTTTTATTGGTGTTCGTCCAGGATTTGAACCAGGAACCTCTCATCCCGGACGAGCCCCCATAAATTCCCATTTGGTGTAAAATCTATATGAAACTGGAATTATAAAGAATTTGCTTCTGTAAATACTTTGATATTAATGTGTTTTACAATCCGAAGTGATCTAGGGGTACTGGGGTCTAATATTTATGGGAGCTCATCTGGGATGAGAGGTCCCTGGTTCAAATCCTGGACGAGCCCCCACTAATTCCCATTTACTTTACTGTAAAAGTGCAGCTTGGTCATTCTTCTAAATATCTTATTTTGTTTTCTATGGAATATTTATATATCATGTGAGTTTGTAACAACACAAAGGGTGATTAAATGATGCCAGCGTCCCACAGTAATAAATGTTATCTTTGTCCCACTCCTTAACATAACAGCTTATAAATCACTCTGTGTTGAGAGGGCCGTCTCTCCCAGAATGGCTGTGTGTATGTGTGTGCTGGAAGATACCTGTGGCTTTTCTCATTTCCACAGCGGCCGGAGACTCTCTGTTATCTCTGATTGACACTATCCAGGTGGGCAAGTGCGAGCGGTGGAGACCAGAGGAAGGGGATGGGGAGCGGGTGTGAGTTCAGTTGCGGATTGATTGAGAATGTTTGTCAAGAGAAGGGGAGATGGAGGGAGATAAAGAAAAGTGGCACGCAAATGAGTAAAAAGGAGACAGCTGTGTTTCAAGAGCACATGATATGATGATTTGATTGTTAAGCCCTTAACAGGATTGGAGAGAGCGACGGATATGGTCGTTTGCCTTATGGCAGGTCTCAGTTACAATGGTGCACTTGTTTATTATCCTGTATTATGTGAGGATTACAACTAACTTTTTTTATGAAGCTTATTTGGATGGTGTATTAAAAATAATCATTAATTTAACCACATTTTTAGTTTTAGGCATTAATTTAACCACATTTTTTGTTTTAGGCTATTGTTTTACTTTTTATATTGTTATTTTTAGAGGCCATATGTTTTGTTTTGTATTATTTTATTGTTTTGTTTTACTTTATATTTTTTAGTTTTAAATTTTGTTTTATTTATTAGTCTTTACTGAGAAAAAAAGCCCTAAAGAGGTCAAGCATGATTTCTATTATTTTACTTTTTTGTTTTATTTTTTAGTTTAATATGAAAGCTCTAAGAAATTGTGCGCTTTTGTTTTTTTTATTGTATTTTACTTTATTTTGTTTTATTTTATTTGTAGTTAACTACGAAAGCTCTAAGAAGCCATATGTTTTCTGTTGTTTTGTTTTGTGTTATTTTATTTATTTGTTTTGTAAATTTTGTTTTTGTTTTTAGTTTACCGAGGAACAACTGCTCTAAAGAGATCATACATGTTTTTATTTATTTATTTTTTTTGTTCAATATGAAAGCTGTAAGAAGCTATGCATTTTTGTTTTGTTGTATTATACTTTATTTATTTTTTTAATTTTATTTGTAGTTAACTATAAAAAGCTCTTCAATGACATACATTTTGTTTTGCTTTATTGTTTTTTTTTTACTTCATTTATTTGATTACTTAATTTTGTTTTATTTTTTAGTTTACTGAGAAAAAAAGTTTTTTAGTTCAGTGTGAAAGCTGTAAGAAGCAATGCATTGTTTTGTTTTGTTAATTTTAACTAAAAAACAGCTCTTAAGAGTCCTGCATGTTTTGTTTTACTTTTTTGTTTTAATTTTTAGTTCACTACAAAAGCTCTAAGAGACCATATGTTTTTTTTTTTGTGTGTGTTTTTGTTTTGTATAACTTTATTGTATTTGATTTGGTACTTTTGTTTTAGTTTTGAGTTCAACATGAAAGCTCTAAGAGGCAATACATTTTGTTTTAATTTGTTTTGTTTTACTATATTTATTGAATTTATATATATATATATATATATATATATATATATATATATATATATATATATATATATATATATATATATATTGTTTATTGTTGTTTTTTACTAAAAAAAAGCTTTAAAGAGGTCCTGCATGTTTTGTTTTATTTTACGTTTTTATTTTACTTTTGTTTCATTTTTTAGTTCACTACAAAAGCAAAAGAGACCTAAGAATGTTTTTGTTTTGATTTGTTAATTTTGGTTTATTTTTTTTTCTTTAAGAAAAAAGCTCTGAAGAGGTCTTGTTGAGGTTTTTAGTTTAATTTTGCTTTTTAGTTCAACTTGAAAGCTCTAAGAAGCTGTGCATTTTTGTATTTTACTTTATTTTGTTTTATTTTGTTTGTAGTTCACTATTAAAGCTTTAAGAGGCCATATGTTTTGTTTTACTTTATTGTTTTATTTTATTTATTTATTTATTTATTTATTTTTAGTTTACTGAGAAAAAAAAATCTCTGCATGCATGTTTTGTTGTATTTTACTTTTTTAGTTCAACATAGAAGCTCTAAGAAGCTATGCATTTTTATTTTGTTTTATTGTATTTTACTTTTACTTTTGGTTTTATTTTATTTGTAGTTTACCACAAAAGCTTTAAGAGGCTGTTTGTTTTTTTGCTTTTTGTTTTGTTTTGCTAGTTGTAGTTGACCATTAAAGCTCTAAGAAGCGATACACATTTTGTTTTTTGTTTTTACTTTTTTTTTTTTTAACTAACCAACAGCTCTAAAGAGGTCCTGGATGTTTTGTTTAACTTTTTTGTTTTATTTTTTAGTTCACTACAAAATCCCTAAGAGACAATATGTTTTTGTTTTGATTTGGTACTTTTGATTTCATTTTTAGTTCAACATGAAAGCTCTAAAAAGCTATGCATTTTCATTTTCATTTTGTTTTATTGTATTGTAGTTTATTTTTTGTTTTATTTTATTTGTAGTTCACCACAAAAGCTTTAAGCGGCCTTTTGTTTTGTTTTGGTTTATGTTTTAGATTTTTAAATTTTGTTTTATCGTTAGTTCACAGAGGAAAAATCTTTAAAGTCGTAATGCATGTTTTTATTTTGTTTTATTTTATTTGTAGTTCATAATGAAATATATAATAAAATATATACTTTTATTTTATTTTTATTTATTTTTTTCACTAAAAAAATCTTTAAAGAAGTTTTGTTTTGTTTTATTTTACTTTTTGTTTTATTTTTTAGTTCACTACAAAAGCTCTAAAAGACCATATGTTTTTGTTTTGATTTGTTTTGGTTTTTATTTAATTTTCCTTTATTGTATTTGTTGCTTTTGTTTTAATTTTTTAGTTCTTAGTTTAGCTGTAAGAAGCTATGCATTTTTTTGTTTTGTTGTATTTTACTTTATTTTGTTTTATTTTATTGGTAGTCTACTATGAAAGCTCTAACATGCCTTACATACTGTTTTATGCTTTGCTTTATTTGGTTTATTTTACTTTTTTAAGTTCAGTATGAAAGCTGTAAGAAGCTATGCAGTTTTATTTTATTTTTAGTTCACTACAGAAGTGTTTTTGATTTGTTAATTTGTTTTATTTTTTAGCTCTAAAGAGGTCTTGTTGAGGTTTTGTTGTATTTTACTTCATAGTTTAACTTGAATTTGCATTTTATTTGTATTTTACTTTACTTTATTTTGTTTGTAGTTCACTGCGAAAGGTCTAAGAGGCCATGTTTTGTTTTATTTTATTTATTTATTTGATTTTGTTTTTTAGTTTACTGAGAAAAAAACTCTGCATGCATGTTTTGTTTTATTCTACTTTAATTTATTTTTAGTTCACTACAAAAGCTGTAAGAGGTGATTACGTTTTGTTTTATTTTATTTATTTATTTGATTTTGTTTTTTAGTTTACTGAGAAAAAAACTCTGCATGCATGTTTTGTTTTATTCTACTTTAATTTATTTTTAGTTCACTACAAAAGCTGTAAGAGGTGATTACGTTTAGTTTTTTTTTTTTCACTACAGAAGACGTAATGCCCTGTGCATTATTGCTATTTTCTGTCATGTTTTGTTTATTTTTTTTTCAAAAATCTTACCAGATTTTTTTTTTTTTATGTTTGGCAGCTAAAATATATAGGGAACAACTTGCTAATTAAGTGTTATATTGTGCCTGAAGTGTAGCACTATTTAAGATTAATCGGATTAATCTGTTTAGTTCAAGCACAGGACATATTATGTTCTCCTGCTCCGCGTGTTTGGATGCGTAAGGCTCCATTAAGTCGTAATGAAGTTGTGGCTGATGGCAGAGGATGCTGCTGCCAGCTCTCCTAACTGCCATAAGTTCATTATTAATTGTTTTGCTCAGTTCAGCAGAAGGGCAAGGGTGAGGCAGAGTTTATCACGATAAAGCAAGCTTTTGTTTGTTCCTGGTAGAAACGCTGGCCGTGAATGATAGCTGGAGGTGTGAGGGAGAGATACACGAAGGAAGGAAGTTGTAGAAAACTCACAGTTTAGATTTAGAGCTTAACATGTGAAATGTCTAACATGTCTGTCCAAACCTTTATCTTAAGAAAAAGATGAGAAAAATAAACCTTCTAATTGCATTTCTAGTGTTATTGTCACTTTAAAACGAATCGCTTCTGTTTTAGTTTTCCACTTTGGATAAAATTTGGATAAATCTGCTCTAAATGAATAAATATGAAATGCAATGTAAATGTAAAATCATTTTCAGACAGGTGGCCTGACCTTGTCATAGTTGAATACTGGTTGCCTTTTCGGGTTTTCTAGGCAAACCAGTTCATTTATCAAGTGCTAAATCATTGCAAGCAACGTATGCAAATAAATGTGGTTATCAGCTTATGCAATTCATTGTTAGTTAATACAAAGTATGTGTTTTTTTGTTGTTGTTGAGTATCATGTTTAAAGCATCAGGCTTTAATGTCACATCTAGTCTGATATGTTGAGAATATGGAGCTCAGACCTGGGGAGCAAAAAACACCATGTTTAGATTCATAAACTGTGCAAAAATATGCATTAAGGTGCCGTTGCTGATATTATGAACAAAGAATAAGGTGAACTTCTGGTGTTTGTAATGTAAATCAAATCAATCTTTATAACAGAATAGTAGACTACTTACATAAATTGCATATAAATATCAGTTTTCACTCTATATCTCACAATATGTCTTTAGCAAGATTATATTTTAATGCTTGGTTTTCTATTTAAAGCTTATGTAATATTTATTGTTGAGATAAAATATTTACAGTTTTGTTTTGTGATTTTTTTTTTCTTTGTGTGTGTTTTCATTTATGTTTGCGTCTTTGCGTTGTTTTTTTGTTCTGCTGTTTGTTTTGCACTCAGTTTTTTATAGTATTTTGCTTTTTTCTGTTTTGTTATTGCTGTTTATTTAGCATTTAGTTTTTGATTTGTTTTGTGATTTTATTTTTTGTTTGTTTTATACATGTTTGCTTTGTTTCTCTTTTGTTTTGTTGTTTGTTTTGTTTTATGCAGTAATTACCATTTCTTTGTGATTTTGTTTTATTTATGTTTTTACTTTTTATTGCTATTTATTTTGCATTTAGTTTGATGTTTTTCTGATTTATTTATTTATTTATTTTTGTTCCTCTATTTTGCTAATAGTTTTTTTCTGTTATATACAGTATTTTGAATGTTTATTTTTGTTTTGCATTTTTATTCATTTGTTTTTGCTTTTTGTATTACTATTTTTTGAAAATGTTTTCAGATTTGTTTTGGGATTTTACATTTTTATTCATTTGTTTTTGCTTTTTTATTGCTATTTATTTAGCATTTAGTTTTTTTTATTTTTGTGTTTTCATTTATGTTTACATTATGTTTGTCTATTTTAATTTCTATTTTTTTTTTTTTTGGTATGTTTTGTCATGTTATTTTGTTTATCATTTCTGATTATTGCTTTTCTGATTTGTTTAGTTTTTGTTTTAAATGTATTTTTTCTCATTTGTTTTGTGATTTTTGTTTTCAGTTACTTTTGTGTTGTTTCTGTTTTTTTTTAATGTAGTTTTTTTATTTGTTTTGTGATGTTTTTGTGTGTGTGTTGTCTTTTACTTTTGTTTTGTTTGTTTTGTTTAAAATGTATATTTTTTCTCATTTGTTTTGTGATTTTTGTTTTCATTTACTTTTGTTTTTTTTCAGTTTTTTTAATGTAGTTTTTTTTCAAATTTGTTTTGTGATTTTTGTGTGTGTGTGTGTGTTTTCATTTACTTTTGTTTTGTTTGTTTTGTTTCAAATGCATTTTCTTCTCATTTGTTTTGTGTTTGTGTTTTCATTTACTTTTGTCTCTGTTTTGTTTTAAATGTAGTTTTTCCTGATTTGTTTTGTGATTTTTACGTTTTCATTTACTTTTGTTTCTGTTTTTTAAATGTAGTTTTTTCTAAATTGTTTTGTTTTTGCGGTTTTATTTACTTTACTTTTGTTTTGTTTTTGTTTTAAATGTTTTTTTTCTCTTTTTTGCATTTTCATTTACTGTTAGGATGGATGTTTTTTGTTTGGATGGATTGCATTTGTTGTTTGTTTTGTTTAAATTTTTGTTTTTTTTTCTCATTTGTTTTGTGATTTTTGTTTTCATTTACTTTTGTTTTATTTCTGTTTTTAATGTAGTTTTTTCAAATATGTTTTGTGATTTTTGTGTGTGTGTGTTTTCATTTACTTTTGTCTGTTTTGTTTTAAATGTAGTTTTTTTTCAGATTTGTTTTGTGTTTTTGCATTTTCATGTACTCTTGTTTTGTTTTTTGTTTTTTATGTAATTTTTTCTGATTTGTTTTGTGATTTTTGTGTTTTCATTTACTTTAGTTTCAAATTAATTTTTTTCCGATTTGTTTTGTGATTTATTTATTTTGCATTATCATTTATTGCAATACAATGATGATTGTGTGAGGAACAAATAAATGTTCCTCAAAAGACTAGTGTTCATATTTGACACTTATTTTAACACTGATTTTCTAAAAAAAAATATATATGGACAATTAAGTAAACCAAAAATTTATCTTCAGTCCAATAATTGTTCATCTTGAAATTGTACTAAAAAAAATCATTGCTCATATACAATATAAATAAAACCATTAAAAAGACACAAGGACCACTACCTGAAAATTCGTGTTTTTGCAATTATACTAAAATATATGCACTTATACAAAAAATTACAAACTATCAATCAGATGACAGAAGGCATAGGTGATTGTTTACAACAGGTTTTCCTAAATTATGTTGATAATTTAGTGGCCTTAGAAATTTGTGTATCAAATATAATACAGATAGGGTTAATTTTACCAAACCCACTCCTTCATCTTTGAATCAGAGCTTGTGTGAATCAAAGCATGTGGTTTTACTCGTTTGGAGGAACATAAAAATAGTGTGAATGATTTGAATTGAACTCAATCTTAAATTTGTGGCTGTCGCAGAGTCGTATTTACAGGCTAAAGCCAAGCTCTACATTTCCTCTTGTGAATTCAATTCTGAACATAAATGAATGTCTCTGTGTGTGCAGGTATGAGCCATGAGCCAGGGGTGTCCACCATTAGGCATGATCTCGGCAGCACCATGCAGCATGGCCACTGTAAGCCCCCTCACTCCTTCGCCCATCAGCGGGAGCCCCGCGGCCCAGTCGGGACACTCGGGATTCGCCGCCGCTCTCCGCAAGCTAGCCAAACAGGCCGAAGAGCCACGAGGTGAGCGCGCCCTTTACCCATCAGTCTTCATCATCTCACCCGTGATGCCATGATGAATATGTTGCTGCAGATCTTTACTAGTAGTGCAATAACACTATTGCACTTATATGTCCTGGTTTCACCCATGTTCATTTACACCCGCAACTACAGGTCTTTTAAAGTTGTTCGTTTTTGTATGGTTTAGAGATGAATCAGATTATCTGTAGGTCGCTTTTTTCTGATCTGTTTTGTTTATTTATTTGTGTGTGTGTTCAGTTTTTTTTGTTTTATTTTGCATTTTGTTGTTTGTTTGTTTTTTCATATGTGACCCTGGACCACAAACCAAGTAGCACAGGTATATTTGTAGCAATAGCCAAAAATACATTGTATTGGTCAAAATTATTGATTTTAATCTGATTAGGATTTTAAGTAAAGGTCATGTTCCTTTAAGATATTTTGTAAATGTATCATATTCGATGAGTAATATTCATTGCTAAGAACTTCATTTGGACAACTTGAAAGCAATTTCTCTGTATTTAGATTTTTTTGCACTCTTAGATTTCTGATTTTCAAATAGTTGTAGAATAGTTGTATTCTAACAAACCATACATAAATAGAAAGCTTATTCAGCTTTCAGATGAGGTCTAAATCTCTCTATGAGGTATAAAAATATACAAGTAAAAATAATTCAGCTATTTGTTTTTTGTATTCCAGATTCGTTTGTTTTTTCTGCTTTTTTTTTACATTTATTTCATTTTTTTTTGTTTTGTTTAGCTATTTCTTTTGTTTTGAATTTTTATTGTTGTTTTTTCTTAATTTGTTTAGTGATTTTTGTACATTGTATTTAAGCTTTTGTATATTTTATTTAATGGATATTTTTCAATATTTTTTTTCTGATTTTACATTAATTTCTTTATTTTTATTTTTGCTTTTCCTTTTATTTTTCCTTTGTTTATTTTTTTCTGATTTGTTTTGTGATTTTTGCATTTCAGTTTTCATTTCTTTCACTGTTTGTTTGCCATTTTAATTTATTTTTGCTATGTTTATCTCTGCTATTTTGTTTTGTAATTTAGTTGTTTTTTACTTCTGCTGTTTGTTTTTGGTATTCCTGATATGTTTTTTTTTTCTGCTGCCCCCCCCCCCCACTTTATTTATTTTTATTTATTTATTTATTTATTTTTATAATTTTTGCTATTTCTTTTTTAATTTTTGTTGTTTTGTGTTTTTTGTCTTTGTATTTTTTTTCCAGGTTTGTTTTGTGATTTCTGCATTTTCAATTATTTTTTATTATTTTATGTTTTGTTCCACTTTTGTGTTTTGTATTTTTTTTTTTGTTTGTTTTGCGATTTTTTTAAGTTTTTTTTCTGCATTTTTTGTTATTTTGCATTTTTGATTGTTTTATTTTTTTCTTTAGTTCTGTTTTTTTTACAGAATTTTTTTTTCCTGCTGTTTTTTTAAATTATTGTTGCCCTGCTTCTTTATTATTATTATTATTATTATTAAATTTTTGTTAATCATTTTTGCCATTTTTATATGTATTTTTGTCTTTGTATTTGTTTGTTTTTCCTGATTTGTTTTGCGATCTAGTTCTTTCACCCAATTTAGTTTTTTTTTCTGCATTTGTTTTGTAATTTTGTATTTTCATTTATTTTTGATTAATAAATAGTAAAACAAAAATGAACAGTGAAAATAAATAAAAAACACAAAACAAATTAGAACAACTATATATATATATATATATATATATATATATATATATATATATTTTTTTTTTTTTTTTTTTTTAATTCTGCTATTTGTTTTTTTTATTTCGTTTTCTGAATTTGTTTTGTTTTCCTTTTTTGCTATTTTTTTGTTCTGTTTTATTTTGATTTTGCATTTTCATTTATTACTTCTTTGTGTTTTGTTCTGCTATTTCTTTAGTTTTTTTCTGATTTGTTTAGTGAATTTTGCTTTTAGCATTTTTGTTTTATTCCTGATTTGTTTTATGATTTTGCATTTTCACAATTTTTTTGGTAGTTTTTGTGTTGTTCCACTGTTTGTGTTTTTTATTAGTTTATTTCTGACTTGTTTTGTGAGTTTAGCATTTTCATTTTTTTGTTTTGTTTTTTTCTGCTATTTTTTTATTTGTTTAGTGATTTTTTTAAATTTGTTTTTTGTTTAGTTCTACTATTTGTTTGTTTGTTTTTTGTATTCCTGATTCATCTTTTGTTATTTTTAAATTATTTTCACATTGTTTCTGTTTCATGTTTGCTTTGTTATTTAGTTTATTGGTTTGTGACTTTGCCTTTTCTTTCATTTCTGTAGTGTTTCTCCACTGCTCACACACTCACACTGATATATTATGCGTCGTAGCGTCACTACCATTAGCGTATCTGCAGTAAGTCTTTTAAAGCAGCATGTTTTGCTATTTTTTGTTATTGTTTTGTTCTGTTTTTTTTGTTTGTTTTTTTAATTCTGCAATTTGTTTGTTTTTAGTTTTTATGATTTGTTTTGTGATTTTTGTGTTTTAATTTTTTTGTTCTATTTTTGTTGTGTAATTTTTTGCATTTTCATTTATTGTTTCTTTCTGTTTTGTTCTGCTATTTCTTTTTTTCTGATTTGTTTAGTGATTTTTGCATTTAGCATTTTTGTTTCATTCCTGATTTGTTTTATGATTTTGCATTTTCACAATTTTTTGTTCGTTTTTGTGTTGTTCCACTGTTTGTTTGTTTTTTTATTCGTTTATTTCTGACTTGTTTTGTGATTTCTGCATTTTCATTTTCATTTAGTTTTTTTCTGCTTCGCCATTTTTTTATTTTTTTGCATTTCCATTTATGCTTTCTTTGTGTTTTGTTCTGCTATTTTTTTTTTACTTTGTTTAGTGATTGTTTTACTTTTTTCTTTAGCCTGTTTTTTTTTTACAGAAATTGTTTTTTTTATTATTATTTTCCCTGCTACTTTATTTTTATTAATTTTTTTTTATCATTTTTGCAATTTATTTTTTGTATTTTTGTTGTTTTGTCTTTGTACTTTTTTACTGATTTGTTTTCTGATTTTCATATTTTTTATTTTATTTTATTTTTATTTCATGTTTTGTTTTGCTTTTTGTTTTTCTGATTTATTTTGTGATTTTTGAGTTTTCATTTTTTATATAATTTTTTTGTTCTGGTTTTTGTTTTGTAATTTTTTCATTTATTCTTTCGTTGTGTTTTGTTCTGTTATTTCTTTTTTTTTTTTTTTCCTGATTTGTTTAGTGATATTTGCATTTAACATTCATCTTTTTTTATTATGATTTTGCGTTTTCACAATTTTTCCAGTTTTTTTATTTTTTATTTTTTTATTTTTTTTTCTGATAAGTTTTTTTCTGATTTGTTTTGTGATTTTTGCATTTTCATTTATTTATGCTTTGTTTTTTCTGCTATTTTTGTTTTGCTTTTTTTTCGTTAGTGATTTGTTTTATTTTTTTATTTGTTTTTTGTTTAGTTCTACTATTTGTTTTTGTTTTTGTTTTTTTGTATTCCTGATTAATTATTGGTTTGTGCCTTTTCTTTCATTTCTCCACTGCTCAGACACTCACACTGATATATTATGCGTGGTAGCGTCACTACCATTACCGTATCTGCAGTAAGTCTTTTAAAGCAGCATGTAAACAATCCCGCCGCCATATGCACGCGTGTAATATAGACAGCCATTCTTCGCCCAGCGTGTGTATGAGTGTAGGTGGTGCTTTCTGTCAACAAATTGTGAATAGATTTGAATAATATTTGCATATGGGTTTGCAGCATTTCAGATGGCTGGCACAACATTTAGCTGCCCATCTGTCTGTGTAATTGTAATAGTCAACGCCAAACACACACACACACACACACACACACACACACACACACACAGACAGAAAACATTACATACAATGTCAAGTTTTACACAATGTAGTCTTGCCATTTAAGATCTCCGAAATTGTCATCTGTCAGAAACGTTTCGCTCCGCGTTAAACGAAAACAACATGGTCTGAAAGAAAAGACATTCGGTTGCATTATGTTTTGAAGAACAACAGTGGGGTTTAACAAGCGTCTTGTGGAAGGAGCCGGAGCGTACGTGGTTTGGCCGTGTGTTTATCGACGAGATGCATTGTGAGCGATCATTATA
Source organism: Garra rufa (assembly GCF_049309525.1). NCBI lineage: Eukaryota > Metazoa > Chordata > Actinopteri > Cypriniformes > Cyprinidae > Garra > Garra rufa. The sequence continues at coordinate 29,045,303 of NC_133385.1, read as the reverse complement.
TTCTTCTCTGGAAAGCTCTGAGACAGAGAGAAAAGGATTATATTGATTGGTTAAGAGCTTGTATGCCAGTAATTTCTATAGAGCTGGTCTAAGTGTCTTTTTACTGCTGTCTGTGTGAGTTTATCACGCTGCGCATACGGCTCGGCCTCTGCTTGTCACTTTATGCGCTGGTACGCTCTCTGACTAGGGTAATTCAATGACAGTCAATGCTCTGTCTCAGATTGCTAAGCCTGTTTGGAAAAGCTGTCTTTTGTTTAAGGCTTTAGTGGCTTTGGGGCTTTTCCTCTGTCTCTGTGTGTGTGTGTGTGTGTGTGTGTGTGTGTGTGTGTGTGTGTGTGTGTGTGTGTGTGTGTGTGTGTGTGTGTGTGTGTGTGTGTGTGTGTCCTTGTTGATGCTGGTTGTCGTATATTTCTTTGTTTCCTTAGTGTTTGACAGATGCAAACAAGTCAAATATTGCCAAAGCTTTCATATACACATATGGTAAATGTATAAAGAAGGAAACTTGTTTGTTTGCTTGCTGTGGGTTGCTGGCTTTATGAAAAAGAAAAGACTTACACTTTAGCATTTAAAGAGCAGTTAGTATAGGAATAATACACTTTAAAAGAATATACGTAAGTGTGAACTGGAGGTAATGTTTTTTGGACACTTAAATGCATTTGCAATTAAATGAAAATGTATTATTTAAATGTGTGTTAAATGCAGTTAGTTGGACTTATAAGTGCATGTTTGATCTATGCAAGTATGTTTTTGTATGCAGTTCATTGAAATATGCAGTTTTGAAATATTTTTAAAGGGTACTGATTGATGTACTGACAAGCATTTATGGTAAAATAAAATACACTTAAATGTCATGTCTTTAAATATGTTTGTATTTCTGTTTCATGATGTTTTTTGCATTTTATTTATTTTTGTTTTGTTCTGCTATGTTATTTTTGTATTTTTTTTACTGTTTGTTTTGTATTTTGCATTTTTTGTAGTTTCTGTCATTTGTTTTGTGATTTAATTTTTTTATTTAGTTTTTTATTTGTGTTTTCATTTATTTTTGTTGAGTTTTGTTACATGTGCTCATACGTCTGCCATGTTTTTGTTTTTGTTTCAGATTTTTTAAATGTATTTTTTGGTTTGTTGTTTTACTATTTATTTTGTATTTGGCATTTATATATATATATATAGTCATTTGTTTTGTGATTTATTTTTTTTTGTTATATGTGCTAATATGTCTGTTTTCATAGCTGTATTTTTTATTTGTTTTGTAATTTATTATTATTTTTGCGTTTTATTTTTTCTTATTTGTTCTTTGATTTTACATTTTAATATATTTTTATGCATTTGTATTTCATTTTGCATTTTTTTTGTCATTTTTTTACTTTGTTTTATTTTTTTCTTTAGTTCTGAATTTTTTGACAGAAATTATTTTTCCTGATGTTTTTTTAATTATTTTTTCTCTGCTACTTTATTATTATTATTATTATTATTATTATTATTAATATTATTATTATTATAAATTTTTTGTTAATCATTTTTGCCATTTTTTTGTCTTTGTATTTGTTTTTTTCCCTGTTTTTTTGTGATTTCCGCATTTTCAATTATTTTTTATTATTTTATTTTTTGTTCCACTTTTGTGTTTTGTATTTTTTTCCCCTGATTTGTTTTGCGATTTTTGTTAGTTTTCTGCATTTTTTTTGTAATTTTGCATTTTAAATTCATTTATATATATATATATATATACATATTGTTTTGTGATTTTTGTGTTTTCATTTTTTTTGCTATTTTTTGTTATTATTACTTTTATTTTTGTTTTTGTGATTTTGCATTTTCATTTGTTTTCTTTGTGTTTTGTTCTGTTATTTTTTTGTTTTGTATTTTTTTTTTACTTTGTTTAGTGATTGTTTTATTTTTTTATTTTGTTCTGTTTTTTTACAGTAGTTTTTCTGCTGTTTTTAACTACTTTCCTTCTACTTTATCATTTTTTGTTAATCATTTTTGCCATTTCTTTTTTGTAATTTTATTTATTTTCACTGTTCCTTTCGGTTTTACTACGTAATTTATTTAGCATTTTGTTTTGCATTTGTATTTCTTATTGTTTATTTTTATATATTTGTGACATTTTTAATATATTTGTGATTTTCTTTTTTGTTTCATTATTTTTTTATTTTGCATTTAGTTTTTAATCTATTTTTTTAGTTTTATATTTGAATATGTATTTGATTAATTTGTATTTTTTGTTTTTTTGTGATTTGTGTTGTGATGTATTTATTTATGCTTATTTTCATTGATTTTTGTTTTGTTTTGTTTTGTTCTACTGTTTTTATTTTTGTATCTTTTTGATTTGCTTTGAAAAAAAATATTCTTGCTTTGTTCCTTTTTTGTTTTACTATTTGTTTTATTTTGCATTGTGACATTTGTAATGATGAAGTTGTAATTTTGTGCCTTTACCAAATAGCTCCTGGTCCAAATCACACCTTCAATGTTAGTTTTGGAGTTTTTTTCACCTGTTTTATTGTTTACCAAGCAAAAAACATACATTCATATGCTAAGTCGTCGCGTGATATGAGGTATCATCCATGGCCGCAGCACAGACAGTGTAGGACGAGTTTCTTTGGCTTTGAAAAACCCCTAACCATGAGTACGGCCAACAGTAATAGTGACGCTTCCCTTTGTATAAACCACTTAGTATGAGTTGTCAGAGCTTTCTGGGTAGAAATACATCAGATATGTGCAAGACTAAAGTGAAATTGACCACAGAAGGAGTAAAGCAGTAGTTGAGCGTGAGCGCTGTTATCGTGTCTCCGGCAGACAGCGGCGCTCTGAGGAGGCCTGACCTACTTTACTCTTTGTGTTGGCTGTCTTATATAGATACTGCTCTTAGCGGCTCTGGGGTTTTTTTCTGTGCTTGTGTGGTTTTCGAGCTTTGTGTAGGTTTCTGGCTTAATAAGGAAAGTCATTTCTCACTCGCAATCGAAACCGCAAGAAGTGCATATTGTGAGGGATAATGTAGAGTCTGCCGTTCATTATCAGCGGCAGGATGTACGTTATCCTCATTATTACACGGAGAGTTGACAAATAGATAAATGCATGGATCGGAACTATTGATTCAAGTCTAAAATTGTTTTATTATCTACTGACATGCTTTGAAAATCCCAGTGCAAACCATTATAGTGTAGGAAATAATCTGCCTAGCAACTAGAATGGTGTTACAGTATTAGATTCTTTAATGTTAGATAAATTGTATAAATGTTTTGTCTTTGTGTTTTTTTTTTTAAGTGACATTTTCTTTTTCTTGCTTCTAGGCATCACTTCAAGTTCATGCTTGCCAGGAAATAAATGATGAAGTCCTCCAGGGCTGTTTTGTAAGATGGAAGCAGTTAATATAGAATTTGATTTGATTTATTTGATTAATTTTAATTGTATTATTGAATTATATTTGATGTAAAGGTATAGTAAGACTTCAGAATGAAATGAGGTTGTATTCAATTGTAATATATATTATTCTATATATTATAATAGTTTTAATTTAGTTAACGTTATTTAATTTTTAGTTATTAAATTGTATATTCATTTTCTTTTTCACTATTGCTTAACTAGTCTTATTATTTAAATTTACATATTTTTATGTAGAATATAATATCTGTCTAATATTTAATTAAATAAAATTAAATTTATATATAACAAGTTTTGCATTTATATTTGATCATATATGAAAATAAATATTTAATTATGAAAATACTTATTTATTTTAATAACATCTAATTAATTGTAATATCACTTAATGGATTGTCAATTAATTAATTAAGTCTGTTATATACTTTATTTATAATTTATTATTTTAAAATATGTGGGGCATTAAAACTATATTTAAATAAATACATTGATATATGATTTTTTTATATTAATAATTACTAAACATTATTAATAAACCAATAAACAAATAAACAATTATGATATTTAAAAATATATGCATAATATAATTGCTCAGGTTTATATATATATCAAATACATTTGATAAGTAAGAAAAAATATTTACTCATTAAAACTATATATTTAAATAAATGTATACAAAAAATTATATTTAACAAATATTTTTATAATATTTATATTTTTTTCTATTTTTCCCTCAATATTTCACCTTATTCAGGTTTTTATTTTTTATATAAAATATTTATTTTATTTTAATGTATACTTTATTTTAATATATTATTTTAGTATAATGTAAATTTGCTTTATTTATGTCTATTAATGTAAATAAAAAACAAATAAAAATAAATAAATGTAAAACATTTTATAAGTAGGATAGAATATTTATTCATTACAACAACACATTTAAATAAATGAATTATATACCACATTATTAATAAACAAACAGTCAGTCATGATATTTGAAACATATATTTATAATTTTTTTCTATTTTTTCCCCTTCAATATTTCTCCTAACTTTCTATTTTTAATATAAATATATATATATATTTTTTACTATTTTAATATATACTTTATTTTAGTATATTATTTTAATATCATGTATATTTATGAATGCTCAGTTAATTCATTTTTATTCATTTTAAAATTACCTACTGAATGTTCAGTTAATTAATGAAAAAAGAATAATATTTTAATATCATAAGGTATGGTCGCAGTGTTTTTAAAAATGAATTAATTTTATATTATGTTGTTAATAAATAAATAAGCAAATTTTTAATATTTTTTAATTATTAATTATTTTTATTTTTAGCCATTGTAAGTTTCATCGCTTAATAAATCAATTTATATTTAATAACAGATGAAAATAAATGATTATATGTATATCTAATATTTTTTATGAATTTTAAAATGACCTAATGAATGTTCAGTTAATTAATTATTTTTTTAAATATTATTTTAATATCATAAGGTATGATATGGTAGCAGTATTTATAAAAAAAAAAAATATATATATATATATATATATATATATATATATATGATGTTATTAATAAATAAATAATCAAATATAGAAAAAAATATATTTTAAATATTTATAATTTATTAAACCTTTAATTTCATTTCTAGCCATTGCAAGTTTCATTGCATGCTTTCTCCCCAGTAAAATGATTATGGTAATATTTTTATCTTAATACATAAATCAATTTATATTTGAAGACAAATAAAATAAATGAAAAAAATGTACATCTGAATTATTTTTATTTAAATGAACATGATGTTTATGCTTAATAAGAGAGATATAAAAGTAAGCACACTGGTAACAGAATGAAATGGGGGTGAAATCCGATAAATGTTGTCATTGAGATGAAAAAAAATCTCACTTAACCTGAATTCACTCCATACAATTTAGCCAATGCTATACAAACATATTGGAGCACTCAGTGGTGATTTCGACCAATCAGAATGAAGTATTCTGGAGCTCTGAGTAATTACTAGTGATATAATGTTCCCATGAAGTTTTTCTCTTTATCCATTTGGTTGTGAGACACAAAGAGCGTCTTTGTTTTGTAGTCTGGAGTGTCATAGACTAGTCAGACGTGTATGTGCGCTTGCTTAACACACACTGGAGCGGTCTTTGATGACAGTAAAGCGGTGCGTTACGGCGGTGTGAGTGTGTTTGTGTTGATGTGTGTTTACCGCAGGGAGATGGCAGTGTTTGTTTCTGTATCTCTTTAAACTGGCATGTGATCTGACAGCCCAGAGGGGCCTTTGATAGCGCGAGGAGGAACTGATGATATATGTTCACTTCATCTGACAAGTTGTTGGTTCAGTCTGGCATGGAAACACGTATGAATACATCCCCCTTCCTTTGACACTTCTGCTGGTCTAGATAGTCTGCCGTTGTGCAATTTTCTCTCACATTGTTGAACGTCGCCGTTTATGAGAGCCTTGGCTTAGCAGTTGAACATGAACCCCAGACACACTGAGCTGTGGAGCTTGTGTGTGAGATAATACAGTATGTGTTTGTTTATTATGATAAATGTAATAATTTATAGTTTTTTAATAAATGTTATTAAATAATAACAACATACTCTTATTAGAGTAAAGAATAATATTAAAAAAATTAATATATACAGTTTATTTAATTTTTTTCTATATTATTTTAATGACATGTATTTGATATAAATAGTAATAATTTAAAATATATTGAAAGAAATCCGATATTAGATTTAAAGTTATAATGTATACTTTATTTTATTGTAATATGTTATTTTAATGACATATATTAAAATAAATAAAAAGAAATCCAGTATTACAAATATAATGTTTAAATAAATAAAAATATATCTACTATTAGCGAAATGAAATAATATGACAAAATTAATATATACTGTATTTTTATTTAATATATTATTTTAAAAACATGTATGTTATATAAATAATAATATATATTAAAATAAAGAAAAATATTTTATTTTAATAACATGTATATTATATGAATAATAATATATTAAAATAAAGAAAGAAATTCAGTATTACAGTGTATGATAAAAATAATAATGTTTAAATAAATCGAAATAAATCTACTATTAGCGAAATGAATAATATTACAAAATTAATATATACTGTATTTTTTTACATATATTATTTTAATAACGTATATTATATGAATAATAATATATTAAAATAAAGAAAGAAATTCAGTATTACAGTGTATGATAAAAATAATAATGTTTAAATAAATCAAAATAAATCTACTATTAGCGAAACGAATAATATTACAAAATTAATATATACTGTATTTTTATTTAATATATTATTTTAATAACATGTATGTTATACAAGTAATAATATATTAAAATAAAGAAAAATAAATTTAGTATTAGTGTATGATAAAAATAATAATGTTTAAATAAATCAAAATAAATCTACTATTAGCAAAATGAATAATATTACAAAATTAATATATGCTGTATTTTTTACATGTATTATTTTGATAACATGTATATTATATGAATAATAATATGTTAAAATAAAGAAATTCAGTATTCCAGTGTATGATAAAAATAATGTTTAAATCAATCAAAATAAATCTAATATTAGCATAATGATTATTACAAAATAATATGTACTTTATTTTATTGTAATATATTATTTTAAAAATATGTATATGATATAAATAATAATATATTAGAATAAAGAAAAATAAATTCAGTTTTAGTGTATGATAAAAAATAATAATATATACAAATAAATCTAAATAAATCTAATATTAGCGTTATGAATAATATTACAAAAATAATAAACACTTTATTTTAATTTAATATATTATTTTAAATAACATTCATATAAATAATAATATATTAAAATGAATCAAAAGAAATCCAATATTAAAGAATAATACTAAAAAAATTATTTATACTTTATTTTATTGTAAATTATTTATATATATATATATATATATTTTTTATCTTATTATTATTTGTTTGTTTAAAGCAAACATTATTTATATATAATGATATCATGTTTCTTAAAATATCATTTTTGACCTTGAAAAATATATTTCAAAATGTTTGGAAAGTGTGTGCTCACATCTGTCCAAACAAACAAATAAAATTAAAAAATGTGATTTGATTTTCAAGATTGCGCTTAACTCGTGTCTTTTGTTTCACAGGTTCCATTAGTAGCGAGTCGTCACATGTTTCCTCTCCAGTGACCAATCACATTTCTCCAGTCAGTACGCCTAAGCGGGTTGCCATGGGTACCAGTTTGGGCCCGCCCACCGGCACGCCTCCTGTGGTCACCATCGCCCCAACTAAAACAGTCAACGGCTTCTGGAGGTCTGAAGGACGGCAGGTATGACAGAAATGAGCTTCTACAATAGCATATGTACGCCAGCATATATAAAAATAGCATTTTCAAAAATTAAAAAATGTAACTTTTATGGCTTTTAGTCCATGTCTGTTAGCTTAGAGTTCATCTGTATATGCTAGTGTACTCATAAAAGTTGACAAAACTCATATAGCCATTAAAACATTTTTAGTAATTTTTAAATAATTAGAATTTTATTAATTCATAGTTTTTTATTTTATATATTTGTTTTATAATATATATACTTTATTTTAATATATTATATTATTTAATATAATTTGTATGATAATAAAAATTAAATATTTATTCATTTTTGTCTTTTTCTAGATTGTTAACTCATCTACTTGAATCCAAAATAAACATAAAATATTGATTCATTTGTATCTTTTTCTTACATGTAAATTAAATTGAATTAATATATTAATTAATGAATTAAATTAAGAAAATAATTACATTTAATCTACTTAAATATTGCATACATGATATCGAAATAATATATTAAAGACAATTATTATATTTTTCTCTATTAAAATAAGTAATATTTATTTTAATAATTTTAAAGCATTTTAAATCATAAAATTATTGATTCATAAAGTATTTATTTTATATATTATTTTATATTTATCTTTTCTAACAGATACTTTATTATATTATTTTAATATAATTTGTATGGTAATAAAATGTATTAAAATAGGAAATCCAAAATAAAAATAAAAGATTTATTAATTTAGTCTTTTTCAAGATTGTCAACTCGCCTGAATTAAATTACTTATTAATTAATTAAATAATTAGATTAAATAATTAATTATTAAAAATAAATTATTTGTTAATAAATTAAAAAAATAATGACTTTTAATCTACTTATTTTATTACTCTGATATAAATATGAAAAATATTTTTAAAAGGAATTCATATTTTTATAAAATTTACTTCATTATGATGTTTATTAATAGATTATATGATAGTAAAATTTATTAAACGAAATCTAAAATACAATATTTATTCATTATTCAGTTAATATACATTTTATTTAATTAAAATATAAATTAATTGTTAATAAATTGTATCATATAAATAATACCATGTGCATGATATCAAAATAATATATTACATTTATTTTACAGACAATTATTTATATTTATTTCTATTAAAATATATAAACAAATAAATACATATACATGTTTTTTTCTGTTTTTCAAGACATAATTTGTCTTATAATAAATTAATAAATTATTTTATAATATATATAAAAAATACATATATTTGCATTTAATTTACTTTAATAGAAATTAACGATTTCTAGAAATGAATCATATAAAATATGTACAGTAAAACAGTATTTTCAGATAAATAAACAAATTAATTGATTTAAATAAAACAATTATACAATTAATGTGCATTGTTTACTTTTCATTATGTAACATCAGCATTAAAAAATATAATTGGAAAGTGAAAAAAAAAAAAAAAAATGTATATGTTCTTCAGAGATGTCCTAAAATCTCTGCGTCCATTCATATAATCTGTTATCGGCCACAAACACAAAGTCCAGCGTGCGTGAGCTGTGAAATGAAAACCGCATGTTTATGACGCTGACTTTTCCTTTATCTTTGCCAATCGATACAAACAGAGGCGTCTCTCAGACTCCTGATCCGCAGGCGTCCCTCTTCAGAGCTCCTGACGGGTTAAACTGGGCTGGATTAGTGCAAACGGTCTGATCTGTGGGTGTCCTGCATGTCCATTATTTGGGTGACTCTCAAGCTCGCGCAAGATCGTGCCAGAAGTGTGTGTGTGGTTTGTTCAGCTCTCGTTGTGTGTGAGTTTATTTAGCGTTGCAGTCAGGGGACATCAGCAGAGACAATAGGCACTTTCCCCTGATCAAACTAGCCCCTCTCTGTTTACACAAAGACTCTTCTGTTGCTCAGTCTGGAAAGGGAGAGACGGGACGGGACGGGACGGGGCGGGATAGAGGAACCAAAGCTGCGGATATATTCAGTCCGCTTTCAGTCGTGCTGTCTTTATTCTTTGTGCCTGTCTCGACCACACACACACACACACACACACACACACACGTTGGGTTTACATGTTTTATGGGGACATTCCATAGGCGTAATGGTTTTCATACTGTACAAACCGTATTTTCTATGGCCCTACACCTACCCTACACCTAAACCTAGCCCTCACAGGAGATTGTGCACACTTTTACTTCCTCAAAAAAACTCATTGTGCATGATTTATAAGCCTGTTTCCTCATGGGGACCTGAGAAATGTCCCCACAAGGTCAAAATCTACTGGTATTCCTATCCTTGTGGGGACATTTGGTCCCCACAACGTGATGAATACCAGGTACACACACACACACACACACACTTGCTGTTTTATCCACAGACTCTATATTTGGCACCTTATTGCGACTGAATTGAGAAATGCATATGGGTTTATATATGTATTTGTTCATATAGCAGCAGAACAGTTGTCAGTCCAGTTTAGGTGCTAAATATGATTCACACATAGTTTGGCTGTGAAGTGAAGAGACTTTTGAATGGCTGTTGAAGGAAAAATTTGTCATTGTGGCCAGTGTTGTTGTTAACTTAAACTAGTACAAATGATTTTGGGGTTGCTGAAATAAAGCTGAAATGAATAAAATATAAAGGTGAAAACCTTTAATTAAAATTATGAAAGTGAAGTGAAGTACTAACTAATAAATCAAACTGAAATAAAACTATTTTAAAGCAATAAAGGAATATTTATAAAACTTGAGAAACCTAAAGTAGCACTATAAATGAAAAAAAGTTCATAAATACTAAATTTTCTGAATTCACATTCATAGCATGTTCAAAAAGCTTATATGCGTGAAATTTGACAAAACTCATATAGCCTTTGAAAATTAGACACCGAAATAATTTATTATACAGTAAATGTGTACAAATAATATACGAATTCAAATTAATATAAAATATTAGTTCATGATATTTATGAATTTATAAATTACAAATTAATTTAATTTATATTAAACCATATTAACTGTGATGAGCATGTTTTTCATTTCTGACTTAATTTAATGTACTGATAAACATTAGACTTTCATATATTTTAGATTCATTACACACAACTGAAGTAGTTCAAGCCTTTTATTGTTTTAATATTGATGATTTTGGCATACAGCTCATGAAAACCCAAAATTCCTATCTCAAAAAATTAGCATATCATGAAAAGGTTCTCTAAACGAGCTATTAACCTAATCATCTGAATCAACTAATTAACTCTAAACACCTGCAAACGATTCCTGAGGCTTTTAAAAACTCCCAGCCTGGTTCATTACTCAAAACCGCAATCATGGGTAAGACTGCCGACCTGACTGCTGTCCAGAAGGCCATCATTGACACCCTCAAGCAAGAGGGTAAGACACAGAAAGAAATTTCTGAACGAATAGGCTGTTCCCAGAGTGCTGTATCAAGGCACCTCAGTGGGAAGTCTGTGGGAAGGAAAAAGTGTGGCAGGAAACGCTGCACAACGAGAAGAGGTGACCGGACCCTGAGGAAGATTGTGGAGAAGGACCGATTCCAGACCTTGGGGGACCTGCGGAAGCAGTGGACTGAGTCTGGAGTAGAAACATACAGAGCCACCGTGTACAGGTGTGTGCAGGAAATGGGCTACAGGTGCCGCATTCCCCAGGTCAAGCCACTTTTGAACCAGAAACAGCGGCAGAAGCGCCTGACCTGGGCTACAGAGAAGCAGCACTGGACTGTTGCTCAGTGGTCCAAAGTATTTTTTTCGGATGAAAGCAAATTTTGCATGTCATTCGGAAATCAAGGTGCCAGAGTCTGGAGGAAGACTGGGGAGAGGGAAATGCCAAAATGCCTGAAGTCCAGTGTCAAGTACCCACAGTCAGTGATGGTCTGGGATGCCATGTCAGCTGCTGGTGTTGGTCCACTGTGTTTTATCAAGGGCAGGGTCAATGCAGATAGCTATCAGGAGATTTTGGAGCACTTCATGCTTCCATCTGCTGAAAAGCTTTATGGAGATGAAGATTTCATTTTCCAGCACGACCTGGCACCTGCTCACAGTGCCAAAACCACTGGTAAATGGTTTACTGACCATGGTATTACTGCGCTCAATTGGCCTGCCAACTCTCCTGACCTGAACCCCATAGAGAATCTGTGGGATATTGTGAAGAGAAAGTTGAGAGACGCAAGACCCAACACTCTGGATGAGCTTATGTATTTAGTGTATATGGAAAACTTATATTGAACAAATGAGACTATTTAAGTCTTAGGTTCAGTGAAAGGGTCATGATCATATATATTATTGGACTATAAATGTACATAATATTTTTAAAGTTCCCTTATATAGCCCTAACCATAGTGAGTTTTTTCCCTTTTAGGCTGATGCAGGACTAAGAGGGCCTGGCCAGGAGCGTTTGGCCCCAGATCGGCCTTTACCAGGCCAGGAGAAGCCCTCCCTCTCTCTCCCGCCGTACCTGGGTTCATCTCATCCTTTCAGCATGACCCCGAGTGCTCTGATGCAGGACCCGCGCCTGCAGACTCAGTCAGTACAGCAACTGTCGCTCGCATACTCACACCTGCACATCCTACAGCGCCCTGTCACTCATCCGCTGTTCCTCTCTCTCATCTCTCTCAGCTTGTCCCGGCAGCTTCCTCATATGCTGCTAGCAGGAGCTCAGGACGAGTATGTTCGCGATGGCTTTCGTCCGTACGCCTCCGCCGATGAGCTGCGCATGCCTTTAGGGATCCCTCTAGGGCTGAGCCCAGGAACTGCAGCCGACGCTCTGGCGTACCTTCACTCAGGATACTTGCCTCACCCCTCGCTTGCTTCATACAGGTTTGTGCTGTTGTTTTGGTAGTTCTTTTGCATAAAACCTTCTATACAGGGGCGGAGTGGAAAATTCTGGCCGCACCGGCCCTGCTGATTACATTACTCGACCACCGCTGCAGCACCTATACTGTCATTTTGCATTTTTATAGAAATAAAAATAATTTACTGCAGTTGGAAAATGTAAGCTACAATTCTTAACTGAAAGAATCTGACAACATGGTTACCAGGTCTATTTGACATAACTAGCCCAATTGCCAGTCAAGAACAACCTAAAATAGTGCACTGACCATATCCCAAATATCAAAACTTATATACTTCATTTCCATATCTAAAATACACATTTTACAGTTGTGCACATTGGTCATAAGCACAGCTCAAAGGCTTCCTACCAGTAGCCTTCACAAAACCTAATATCCAGCACTGTTTTATCATAGGTAGAACGCAAAATATTTAAATACAGGCATTTTATTGAAATTTAATTTCTGAAATATTTAAAACCTTTAAATAACTGGGGGAAATCAACCCATGGACCAATTCTGTGGGGAAAAACGCGGACTTGACAACCCTGCATCCAACACGAGCTGCTGGAGTTAATGTCATTGCACACACTGCCTCTGAAACTTTCGTCCGTCATAAAAAAATTTGGATCGTGTTTGATTTTCTGCATTTTCGCATCCATAATAGGCTAAGCATTTTGATAAGGATGGCGAATATGAGAAAGAAAAAAACGCATACGAAAATCGGACTCAGTGTACAACGACCTTTAGATTTGACAGATCACGGGTCGAAAGTAAAGAGAGATGACAAAAATAGACTGGAGGATTTGCTGCAATCTTGTACTCACTGACAAATATCTATTATAAGATGTGCTGCTTCCTTTACACAGAGTGTGCGTTATCGCAAAATCGAAAGTAAAAGTAAACAGCGGGTGCGCCGATAAGAAAAAAATATGGAGCTCAACTAAATATCGCGCCAATTTTGTGATTGGCTATGTAGTGTGGGGCTCGGGTTGGGTGGGCCAAGCTTCTGATTGGGTGGCCGTGGAGCCGGGTCTGTAAGGAACCAGAACTAAGAGCATTCTAGAAAGAGCTTTGTCATTGGATGGAAATTTCAAGCATCGTGCAAGGACATGCAACTGATATAAATATTGGTTGGACGTTTAGGGGGGAGTATGTGAGGAGTATTTGGCCGTTATTCGCGGAGAATTTAGTAACGTCATTGATTCTAATAAGCTCAGGCCGGTCGCGTTCGGTCGCGTCCGCTGTGTAAATCCTTCGGCCGGCATACCGGGAAAAGTCCCGGTCGTCCCGATTGCCACTCCGCCCCTGCTTCTATATTATACTCTCATGTCGTAAGTTCATCTTGGGAACACAAATTAAGATATTTCTGATGAAATCAGAGAGCTTTCTGACCCTGCGTAGACAATGCAACTACTACGTTCAAAGCCCAGAAAGGTAGTAAGAACACTGATAAAATAGTCTGTGTGACATCAGTGGTTTAACCGTAATGTTATGAAGCTACGAGAAAATGCGAATTTTTTATGTAAAACCAGTTGTGTAATCAGCAGTAAATCTCCAGCAGGTGCTTTCAGATTGAGGAGCGTTTACTACGCAAAGCCGTAGTTTACTGAAAAGCTATGCTATATCGTGTTTATTATCGCAGACAATTCAACGTCATCGAAAGAAATCGTTTGCGACAATGACAGCTGTTTGCATAGCTTCTCAGTAAACTACAACTGTGTGTAGTAAATGGCGCTACATCTGAAAGCACTAGAAATACCAACATGTTTTTACTCCAAACTCACTTCATAATGTCAGTAGGGTGTTTGAAATAAATCCTTCTGTGAGATGATGTGGCTTCTTACACAGAATTTGGCAGTGCAATTAATCGAAAGTCAGTTTCGATTTTTGGCTTCAAACGATCATTAATATTAAAAAAAGGTGAACATATAAAGGGAAAAATCACACACTGCTCTTAAATAAAATTTTAATAAGAAACAAAGCATGTTTAATTCTTACAGGGAAGACGCTGTTTTATTTTACATTCAAATAATTGCATTTAATTTCCGTAGTAGGCTGTTAGACTACTTTAGACTTGCATAAAAGTATTCATTAGTTAAAAAAAACTAAACTTTTTTTTTTCATTTGTATCTTTTTTTCTGTTGTATTGTCATCTTTAAATAAATCACCAATATAAAGTTTTGGACCCAGTCAATATCGTGTTAAATATTTGTGATTACAATATTGACCAAAATAATCGTGATTATGATTTTTGCCATAATCGAGCAGCCCTATATTAACCTTATATTAACCGTACATTGTCGTAGTCGTGTTTATCATTCACGTTGAATCACTGAGCACGTTTACATGCACACGAGTAAGCTGATAACTCACAAATATCAGCTTAATAAAATAAGGCTGAGGTTATTTCCCTTTAGTGACTTCAAAATATAATAATTTGCGTATATGTCTCCAAGTATTCTATATTATTGTCAGTTGTTATGTTAAATAAAGCTTGCAACATGTCAGCAGTTATAAATGCAGCGTTTTGACTGAACCACTTCTATGTTCATTTTTTTTGGGGGGGGGGGGTGGATTGACCAATTGTTTTGCTAGATAAGACTCTTATTCCTTGGCTGGGATGTATGTATTTGACAGTTTAAGAGCAATAAGACATGAAAGAGAACATAGTTTAGTACTCACATGCCGTGTGACAGCCGCTTTCTGTGCGTGTTTTTCTCTAGCTCTCTCTCATTTGACTTTAAAAAGTACATAAATTTTTATATTCTGTTCAACCTCACAGGTACCATTAAAGTCCACTTTATGGAGATAATTCCTGAAATGTTTTTCTCAAAAAACATAATTTCTTTACGAGTAAAAGCTTTTTTTTAAACATAAACTTGTGTATATTTGACAGTTTAAGCGCAATAAGACATAAAAGAGAACCTAGATTAGTACTCACATGCCGTGTGACAGCCGCTTTCTGTGCGTGTGCTTCTCTGGCTCTCTTGTTACTGCGAAACAACAATGATGTAGGATGATTTTGAAGTTGAAAGAGAAAATGAGATTGGAGTTTTTCAGCATACCCTAACTGTTTTAAACCAGAATACACAGAGTACGCATGCGCATGGCAGAGCTAGACAAGACAAGCATTTGACGTTAAAAACTATATACATTTTATGTAATTTTTTTAGAAAATGACCAATTTTAGAGCCCTTTGAAGCTGCATTTAAACTGCATTTTGGAAGTTCAACCTCACAGGCAGCATTAAAGTCCATTATATGGAGATAATTCCTGAAATGTTTTCCTCAAAAAACAAAATGTCTTTACGAGTGAAAGCTTTTTTAACGTAAACTTGTGTATATTTGACAGTTTAAGCGCAATAAGACATGAAAGAGAACCTAGATTAGTACTCACATGCCGTGTGACAGCCGCTTTCTGTGCGTGTGCTTCTCTGGCTTTCTTGTTACTGCGAAACAACGATCCGTACAGTGGCACCACCTTGTGGACAAACTAATTAGTGTAAAAAATAATTCAAGGTGCACTAGATGAACATACAAAGTAAGCATGGTTAGAAATATCTGGCTGCGCATGTGCAGGACATGAGTGTTATGCTGATGCCGAAATTTATGTAACACACACTACATATGCCCTATGCGTAAAAACGAAAAAAAAATGAAGTACACTTTGGGTTTAGTAGTATTGGCCTACTTGGCCTAAATGTTGTTTTGTTTCAGGCCTTTTTTTCTCTGTAAACCTGTGAGAAAATATGCAGGTTGCAGGAAAAATGTGGTGACGTTTTAAAATGTTTTCACAATTTTCACAGTTGACAATCTAGTCGTTTCAGTAGGAATTTGGGTTCATTTGACCATGCAAATCCAATATTATTCCATAGTTTATCATATTTTAACAGCATAATGTGGCATTAACGGCTCTAAGGTCATGTGTTTGCTAAACTCATTCTCAGGCTAAAAAATGTATGAAAAATGCTTTGAATAATTGTCTGCCAAATGCATGTAAATGTTTATCTCAGTAGCTATTTTTAGATGTGTCCTCTGATCTGGCCGTTGCTTATATTACACCACAGTTATCACATTGCTGATAGTTGCTGATAGATGATTCAAATTTTTGGTTGCCAGCCCAGATATTTGACCTTAGTGCTACACCACCAGATACTGTACGGTTAGTTGCTTTATAGGGTTTTTTTGTTTTTGTTTTGATAATGCTCATCTTCTCTCAGCGTGTGTTTGAGTTGAACCGCAAGATTATAAGGAAATGGCATGAAGTGTTTCAAACTGTATTAATATAGTTGTGTGAGTCTGAACCGTCGGATCAGCACAGCTGTTCTGTGTGTGAGCGTTTGGCATGCTGTCTCATCTCCTGCACATGATTTAATGGATTTAATGAGGGATGTGAACCTCAGGCTTGGACACACACACACACACACACACACACACACACACACACACACACACACACACACACACACACACACACACACATGAACGAATGGATGTAGTCTTGTCTGAGACACAGGATCTTAAGATAAAATACACGCACATATCCAAATGTATGTATCTATGTGAAGTCTGTTATTTTTGTATGTTAGATTTTTTAGGTCTTTACCAAAAAAACCCCACTTTAAAACGAGTATTTTCTTATTGCAAAGTGTATATATAATTGCTAAATTGTGTATATTACATATACAATATTATAGATTATTTTAATTTATTATATAAATATTAAATATTTAACTGCAATGATTTATGCATATATTTATACCACATAACATATATGACCATTTCCTCCCAGTCACTTAACCTATATTTGCTACTCTGCCTTGTTTATATATAATATAATATATAATATAATATAATATATTAATTATATAATTGTATATATGAATTAAATTATTAATTACATAGAGTTGTTAGATTTTTAGTTTAAATAATGTAATAAACATTTTATACTGCATATTTATATTATATTCAATATTTATGAATATTTCCACCCTGCTGTACATTTTATTAAATATAATAAATAATTTTTTTTAGTTTATACCAGCAATTTTTGTATTATATAAATTATATAATATGAAATATATTATATATTACTATATATTTTTATATTTATTTAATAAATATTTTCCATCATTTTCATTTCTCATTGAACCTAAACATTTATTCTGTTACACCAGTATTTATTTATTAAATTGTGATTAATTAATGATTTCATTTAAAAAAATTTTTTTCAAATATTTAATGTAATATATGATGATATTTAAATATTAGATTTTAATATATTAATATTATTTTTATTACATATATATATATATATATATATATATATATTACATTAACATTTTATATGAGTATATTAATGTTAATTAATTTAAAATATTGATTTATTTATTATTTTGATTAATCTTCTATATGTAGACTACTTAAATTATATTAATTATTAAATTAATCTCACTGAACTTTTATTAAAGTATTAAATTAGCAGTTTTTGTTGGTATACATTTTATAATATATAATACTCTATATTTATATATAATTTATACCAGTGTTTTTTTTAATTATGTGTATAAGAATATTATAATATTCTAATATATATTTAAGAAAATATCATACATATCATTATTTTATATTTATAGAATTTAGATTTTTATAATCTATATTTATACCAGTGTTTTTATTTTTAAATTACGTGAATTTTAAAATGTACCATTTTGACATTTATTTTTAAATTACTACAATATTATAATATCTAATTATTATTAATTATGTATTTATATATTTAATAAAATGTATATAAATAAAAGTTTGTGTATACATAACACGTAAATATTTCTTAAATAAATACATGTATGTATGTGTATTATATATACACAGTACACACACACTATGTAAACACAAACTTTTATTTTGGATGCGATTAATTGATTTGACAGCATTTAATTATATATGTTACATTAAATTTATTACATACAATTGTTAAATATTTTACTAATTGAAATCATTTTATGCATCTGTTCATACTACACATGACTATTTATTATTTATTTACATATGTATTTAATTATCTACTTATTTCTGTATTTTTATTTACATTTAATTTAAATTTAATTTTTGAAACATATATAAATATATATATATTGGCTGATTTCTGAATTTCTGATTTTCTAGGTGAGATGTTTTTTCAGCTTCATTTCAGGCTTTGATCTGGATGGACTGGATGTTGTTTCATTTGAAAAGCGCAGGGAATGTCCTGTTCTTTCAGTCTCTCGTTTTGATCCTCTTTTGTCATCTTTGTCTCTGTGTCCGTCTGAATAACACTGTCAGCGTGTGTCGTTGTGGTGCGACTGCAGCGACAGAAATAGTCAGCGCTGTTCATGTGTCAGGGCCAGAGAGCAGAGGTTAATGAACGAGCCGGTTATTTATAGAGTTACTAATTAGCTGCTCTCTCTGTCTCTGCTTCCTGTGGCTGATCAGGATGGAGGACTATTACAGTCTGTCCGCCCTGCGCTCGCATTACTACCCGCTTCCAGAGGGGGGAACCCTGCCGGGCCTCCACCCGTCTGCTGTGCACCTGCCCGTGCCGGCCGTCTTTTACCCTCCTGACATCGCACACCCCTCGCTGTCAGCGCTGCACTCAGAGAGGTACAGCAACACACACACACACACACATATGCATAGCCTATATATACAGTGCCTTGCAAAAGTATTCAAACCCCTTCATTTTTTCACATTTTGTTTTGTTGCAGCATTATGTTAAACAATCACTTTACACTCCATACACCATAATAATGACAAAGCAAAAACCAGATTTGCAAATTGTACAAATTTATTAAAAATAAAACACTGAAATAAGTAGATTGCATAAGTATTCATACCCTTAACTCAGTACATAGTTGAAGCACCTTTACATCTGCATTTGGCAATTATCTGCCATTCTTTGCCTCCCCTTTTCACCTCTCAAGCTCTGTCAGCTTGGATGGGGGCTGGCAGACATTTTCTAGAGTCCTAGTTGTTCCAATCGTCTTCCATTATGGATGATGCTTCTGTGTGAACCTTCAACGCAGCAGATTTTTTTCTGAACTCTTCCCTAGATCATTGCCTTAACGCAAGTCTGTCACTGAGCTCTACAGGCAGTTTTCTTGACCTCAGGACTTGGTTTTTGCTCTGATATGCATTTTCAGCTGTTAGACCTTTTCTGAGAGATGTGTGCCTTTCTAAATCATACTCATTCAAATGAATTTGCCACAGTTTAACTCCACTCGAAGTGTAGTAACATCTAGAAGCAATATGAATGCTCCTGAGCTAAATTTCGAGTGTCCCAGAAACTTATCACAAATGTTAAAAAACCTATTTATTGCTTTGCCATTATGGAGTAGGGAGTGTAGATTGATGTGGGAAAAAAGTAATTTAAAGTAGTTTAACATAAGGCAGCAACATAACAAAATGTGAAAAAAATGAAGGGGTATGAATACTTTCGCAAGGCACTGTATAAATATAGTGGCTGCAAGTTGCTCATCACATTAAAATCCCTTATTCAATATCGTTACCAAATCATAAAGACAACACTGAAAACAAAACTGGTAAAGAAACAATTTCACTCAGAAATTGTTAGTAAATTACAGAGAATTACAAAGGATTACAGAGAAACGACATGTTACACACTGAATTAAACATATTTTGTAATAAAACATACTAGGGGTCAACCGATGTGCTTTTCAGGGCAAATGCTGATACTGATTATTACAGATCAAGTAGACCGATAACCGATATTTTGAACTGATATATCTGGTGTAAAAATGAAAAGATTAAGAAAAATTTTGATAAGGTATAAGGGCTCTGAAGAAAAAATAATTCTTTAAATTATTTTATTGGCAAATCGGATTTGAAAAAGATCAGATACCGATAGCCATACAAATGCTTATTATCGGTGCCGATAATCGGTTGGCCCCTAAAACTTACTCAGACAATCTTTGTTTTATTTACAACTTAGAATATTTTTACAGTGTATTTATTTAAAACATTTATTCTAATCATTTAAATGTATATCATTTTATGTAGTATATTTATATTATTAATATATTTGTTATATATAACATATATTTTTTTATTTAAATTAATTTAAATGTTATTCAATTTAAAATGTAAATGTTATCAGAAAAAATATATTTCTTTTTAAGATGTATGTTATTACATTAATATTAACTACATATATTAATTAATTTATTACTTTGTCAGAAATTAAATATATTTTATTTGGATTAAGCTATATATTATATGTAGACTTTCAATTAAATTAATTTAATTGATTTCACTGAACTTAAGAATTAAATTGTCTATTTTTGCGACTGTACATAATGTATTATATGTAATACATATAATTATTCTATATTTTATATAAATCAGATTTTTATCATCTATATTTATACCAGTGTGTTTTTAATTAATTTTAAGAATATTATGATTTATAATTATTATTAAATTTTATATAAAAAATTATATATATATATTAAAATACCATTATTACATACAGTTATTAAATATTTAATTAATTGTAATTATTTTATGCATCTATTCATACTGTGTAGGCTCTTTGTAGGCATTTTTTTGTAGATAATTTAGTTTAATTTTAAAACATGTATTCTAATCATTTAAATGTATAACATTTTATGTAATATATTTATATATGTATGTTATTACATTAATATTAATGAAATATATTAATTTATTTACATATTATATGTGGACTACTTCAATTAAATTAAATTGATCTCACTAAACTTAAGAATTAAATTGTCTATTTTTGCTGCTGTACATAATGTAATGCATATAATTATTCTATATTTTATATAAAAAAATTTTTTATCATCTATATTTATACCAGTGTTTTTTTTAATTTGTAATTAATTTTAATACTATTATTATTTATAATTATTATTAAATTATATATATTTAAAAATAATTATATATTTTAAAACACATTTATTAAATATTTAATTATTTGTAATTATTTTATGCATCTATTCATATTACTCATGTAATGGTTGTTTATATATTTATCTATTTACTTTAAATCTGTATTTTATTATCTTTTTATTTCGTTTTTTATTACATTTTATTAAAATGTAATTTTTAAAGTAATATTAATTGTATTTAATGTAATATCTACTGACATGTAAATACTACATTTTATATATTGATATATATTAATTTAAATTGATTAATTAAAAAATATATTATTAAAATATTGTATTTGACAACATTTAGACATTACATTTAACATTTTATTTGAATATATTCATATGAATTCATTTAATGTATTATTTTGCCAAATATTAAAAATATTTTATTTTATTTAGATTAATCTATATGTAGTCTATTTCAATTAAATTAAGTTAATCTCACCTTTAATAACATATAATACATACAAATATTCTATAGAGAATTTAGATATCTGTATTTATACCAGTGTTTTTATTTTGATTTATTTACATTTATTTATTTATTATATGATCATATGTTTAATAATATTATAATTACATAGATTAAATTTATCACATAGAGTTCTTAAATATTTAATTAATAGTAATTATTTTATGTATCTATTCATGGTACACATGTACTGGATGGTTATATACATTACATATGTTTTTTATTATCTATTTATTTCTGTATTTTTTAATTAAATTAAATTGTAAGTAATATTTATAATGTAATATGTAATGACATTTAAATATTAATATATTCATTTTTTTTAAATATGAATTAAATATATTATGTAACATAGTCATTATTATATACTATTTGATAACATTTAGATATTATGTTTTAAGTAATTATTTTAATATTAGTTAATTTTATACATTATTACTTTGTCAAAAAATGTAAAAAATATAATTTTATTTTGACTACCTCAATCAAATACATTTTTAATTATTAATTATTTTATAATAACTAATTTATTACATACAATTATTAAATATTTAATTAATTTGTAACTATTTATGCCTCTATTCATATTACACATGTAATGGATAGTTATCTATTTATATATGTATTTTATTATCTATTTAATAAATTTAATTATTTTTAAGTGATTTAATCACATTTATATATTACATTTAATTGTATTCATTTTTATAAAATACTAATTAAATATTTTATCTAATATACAGTAATTATTAATAGCAATACCATCTTAGGCTAATTTACTGATTTGTTTTTTTGTTAAAATTTGTTACAATTTTGAAGATGTCAAATAAAAATATTGCAATAAATTGCCCAAAATTTCAGCATTTAAAAACTGACTTTATGTATTTTGTAATATTGATTATTAATTTCTCTTTTTACCTATGATCAGTTATTCCATCTATATTGAATACTATTGAATACCTTCTATCTTAATCTTTCCTATATTCATTACCTTAACCATGATTTGACAAAAAGCTTGTTCATATTTTCACAATCGCTCAAATGTAGTTACGCATACTCATTACATATGCAAATCCTGTGAGCTTCAGTCTGCTCTCCTATTGGCTGTTTCCACAGCACAGCAATGCTCATTTGCATAACATTAAACTCTACTCATCAATTCTTTAATAGACGCCCTCGAGTGGTAATTACAACATTTTGCAGGCGTTTGTGTGTAAATACGCTCATTCCAACATCATCATAAGATACATCACACACAAACACGCTCTCGCCGTCTTCCTGGTCCTCCGAAGCAAACATCATCAACACTCCTCCCGTGTTCCTGCGGCCTCTCGCTGAGTGTATTCTTCTTGTTCCTGTTGAGAGTGTTGCATCTCACACCATTTGTGTGCGTGCGTGTGTTTCGACCCTCCGCAGGCTGCAGATGGAAGAGGAGCTTCGCCAGCAGGAGCGAGAGAAGGAGCGAACGCGTGAAATCGAACGAGAGAGGCAGTGGGAACAGGAGGTGCAGAGAGAGAAAGAGCGAGAGCGAGAGCTGGAGATCAAAAAAGAGCGAGGCAGAGACGTCCAGGCGGTCAAGGCCATGGATAAACGCCACCTGAGCCACGAGCCGCCGGCCAGCCAGCACTTGATCTCTCACTCGCAGACTCATCCGTACGCACACCGGCCGCCAGTGAAGGAGAGGGGCAAGCTGGAGGAAAGACTCGCTGCTAACAGAGCCGGTATGACTGTGAGAGACTCCTAGATACAAAAACACAACAAGCAATATTAACATTGTTCTTCTGTAAAACACAAAAGAAGATACTTTGAAGAATGTTCTAGCTGTTACAATGAAAGTCAATGGGGTCCAAAAGTTTCAAGATCCAAAAAGCACATAACAGTAGTTCATATGAATGCATTTGTGTGAGGAATAGAGTCAAATTTAGGTCATGCACATTCAAATTTTGACATTGACATTTAATTTGTGGTTAATAAAATAAGATGAAGTAATAAAATGACTAAAACTAAACCATTTTTAAAAAACACAAAAACTAGTTAGAAGTATTGCATTTGCAACTGGAATAAATACATTTGAGCTAAAATGTAAAAATAAATAAATAAATGAATGAATAAAAAAAAAATAAAAATAAAAAAAAATGAATGAAAGCTAAATAGAAATATAAAAAGTATGCACTGGTGAAAAAAAGTATTTACTTAAAAATCTAATTTAGAGATATTGCCTTGGCAACCGATATAAATACATACTGACATACTGACCTGAAAAAAAAAAAAAAAAAAAAAAAATATATATATATATGAATAATAAAAAAAACTACAAATAAATAAAGCTAAATAAAAATAAAAAGTAAGCACTGATGAAAAAAAAAACCTTTTAAAAATGAAAAAAAAAAAAATTACTTAAAAGAATTATTAGAAATATTGTCTTAGCAACTGAAATAGATATATTTGAGCTGACATACTAAACTAAAATGTAAAAATAAATAAATAAATAAATGAATGAATTTAAAAAATATATTAAAAAAATTAATGAAAGCTAAATAGAAATATAAAAAGTATGCACTGATGAAAAAAAAGTATTTACTTAAAAATCTCATATAGAGATATTGCCTTGGCAACCGATATAAATACATACTGACATACTGACCTGAAAAAAAAAAATATATGAATAATAAAAATAACTACAAATAAATAAAGCTAAATAAAAATAAAAAGTAAGCACTGATGAAAAAAAAAACTTTTAAAAATGAAAAAAAAAAAATTACTTAAAAGAATAATTAGAAATATTGCTTTAGCAACTGAAATAGATATATTTGAGCTGACATACTAAACTAAAATGTAAAAATAAATAAATGAATGAATAAAAAAATAAATTAACTAAAAATAAATTAATGAAAGCTAAATAGAAATATCAAAAATATGCACTGATGAATAAAAAATGAAAAAAAAAAAATTATTTACTTAAAAAAACAAAAATGATAATTAGAAATATTGTCTCGGCAACTGAAATAAATACATAAATGAATAATAAAAAAACTTAAAATAAATTAATTAAAGCTAAACAGAAATATAAAAAGAATGCACTGATGAAAAAAAAAATGTGTTTAGTAAAAAAAAGACAATTAGAAATATTGCCTTGGCAACTAAAATAAATTAATTTGAGCTGATGTACTAAACTAAAATGTAAAAAATAAATAAACAAACTAACAAACAGATAAATAAATAAAATTCATATTAAACTAAAAAATAAACAAATGAACGCTAAATAGAAATATAAAAAATATGCACTGATAAAAAAATAACCTATTAAAATAAAATAAAAATACTTTAAAAAAATAAATATTATAATTAGAAATATTGCCTTGGCAACATAAATAAATACATTGAGCTAACATACTAAACAAAAATGTAAAAATAAATAAATAAAATGAAAAAAAATCGAAATAAACTAAAAACAAACAAACAAATGAATTCTAAATATAAATATAAAAAATATACTAAATATTTATTAACCTTTAAAAAAAAAGACAATTAGAAATATTGCCTTGGCAACCAAAATAAATTTAAGCTGAAGTACAAAGCTAAAACTGTAATAAATAATAAAAAACAAACAATATTAACATGTTTCCTCTGTAAAATACAAAAGAGGATGCTTTACAGATGCTACAATGAAAGTCAATGGGGTCCAAAACACTCAAGCACCAAAAAGCACATAAAAGCATCATAAAAGTAGTTCATCTGAATCCTTTTCTATGAGGAACAGGTTAAAATTTAAGCAATACACATTCAGATTTAGCATTTCACATGATGTGCAAGATAAAGATAAATAAGAAGATACATATTAATTGGATGGAAATACCTAAATGTAAAATAAATAAATAAAAATGAAACTAAAGAAAATAGTAATGTTATGTAATAAAATAACCAAAACTAAAACAAATGAAAAATAAAATAAAAAACATTTTTTAAATGCACTGATGGGGAAAAAATGTTTAAAAATGTTTTTTAAAAATGATTTAATTTAAAAAAACAAAAATGACAATTAGAAATATTGCCTTGGCAACTGAAATAAAAAAAATTAAGCTGAAATATGAAAATAAAATTACTATAAAATACAAAATGATATTAACATACTTTTCTGTAAACGAAGATACTTTGAAGAAGTTGCTTTCCATAATAGTGTAATAAACAAAATGACAAAAGAATAAAAAAATTAATAAAATAAATTAAAATAAATAACAAACATAAAATAAATAAAAAGCTAAATAGAACTATTTTAAAAAATGTACTGATGTAAAAAAAAATGTATTTACTTTTAAAAAAAACATAAATTACCATTACATATATTGCCTGTGCAACTAAAATAAATACATTTAAGCTGAACTACTAAACTAAAACTATAATAAAAAAAAAAAAAAAACAATATTAACATTTTTCTTTTGCAAAACACAAAAGAAGATACTTTGAAGAATGTCCCTGCTGTTACAATGAAAGTCAATGGGGTCCAAAAGTTTCAAGCACATAAATATATCATACAAGTAGTTCATCTGAATTTGTATGAGGAACAGACTAAAATTTAAGCCATGCACATTCAGATTTGGATTTACAAGCAAATGACATTGATTTGTGATAAATAAAAAAGATCATATGGGTTTATAATAATGCAAAATTAAATAAATTATTTATTTTTGGGTGAACTGTTTCTTACATTTTGCCATCAGGACTTTAATACCTCTGTCCTCTTATGAGAATGAAAATGACAATTGCATAATTAAGCTATAAAAATGTCAAAGTATAGAAATGTAAAATAATCTCATTGTATTTTAGCTATTGTTATATTAAATTAATATTCAAATTACAGTATAAAGGAAAATAGACACTAATGTTAAGATTTTGAAAGAAGTGCCTTATGCTCACCAAAACTGCATTTATTTGATAAACAAAATAATAAAAACAGTAATACTGTGAAATATTATTCTGTTTTAAAATAACCATTTTCTATGTGAATATATTTTAAAATGTAATTAATTCCTGTGATCAAAGCTGAATTGGTACTCCAGTCTTCAGTGTCACATGATCCTTCAGAAATTTTTCTAATATGCTGATTTGCTGTTCAAGAAAATCTTCTTATCATCATTATTGAAAATTTCAGGGGGAAAGTCACTTTTGAGTAATTCAATGCATTCAAGTACATTTAAATCATGATGCAATACATCTGTTTTAAGACATCATTCACATTATTTACTTCTGAACATAAGTTACTTGTTTCCCATTTCATGCAGCTGGTTTCATGAATATTCAGCATTTAAATTATGATTGATGTTCGCTCCAATCCTGCGTTTAATTTCTCTGAAAACTCATATTACCTGCAGCCTCAGTAACTGATTGCATCGCTCATGGCTAATCAGTAATTAATATAGTCTGATGAATCATCTATCAGCCTATTTTCCTGCATCTGGATGGGTCTATGTTTGGAGAAACCCAAAGGATGCCAGCTGTTAAACAGTTTGGCTGCAGTCTCACTGAAGTCAGAAGGTTTTTTAATCATATAATAGCAGATGAATGAGAGCATTCATCCTGTGTTCTTCATAATATATCATATAAGTT
Organism: Garra rufa; assembly: GCF_049309525.1. NCBI lineage: Eukaryota > Metazoa > Chordata > Actinopteri > Cypriniformes > Cyprinidae > Garra > Garra rufa. The sequence continues at coordinate 29,017,629 of NC_133385.1, read as the reverse complement.
GCTTGTTATTTTACTCCTCCTAGTGTTTTCATGTGACTCTGGACCACAAAACCAGTCATAAGGGTAATTTTTTTGAAATTGAGATTTATATATCATCTGAAAGCTGAATAAATAAGCTTTCCATTTATGTATGGTTTGTTAGGATACAATATTTAACCCAGATACAACTATTTGAAAATCTAAGGGTGCAAAAAGTCTAAATATTGAGAAACTCACCTTTAAAGTTGTCGAAATGAAGTTCGTAGCAATGCTACTAATCAAAAATTACGCCTTGATATATTTACGATAGGAAATTCACAAAATGTCTTCACAGAATATGATCTTTACTTAATATCCTAAAGATTTTTGGCATAAAAGAAAAATCATTTTGACCCATACATTGTATTGTTGGTTATTGCCTCAAATATACCCACGCTACTTAAGACTGGTTTTGTGGTCCAGGGTCACATATATTATTGAAAAACTTACATCTATGCGTCTGTGATCTCTCAATACAGACAAAACCAAAGAAACACCACTGCTCATGCCTCAGTCTGGTCCGTATTCATCCTCAGGAGGTCCTTCATCCATCTCAAGCTCAGGCCCTGGCCTTTCTTCAAGCGTCCCGTTTGGGAAGAGCCACAGGCCCATGGTCACTCCCATGATGCTCCAGCGGCAGGAGGACGACGACAGATGGCTCGCCAGACAGAGAGCGCTGAAGGTGGAGAAAGCGGACAGACACGGCCAGGAGTTTCAACAGCAAGACAAGCAGCAGGAAGCAGCTGAACCACAGAGAGAGACTCACAGGTGAGCCAAGAATCAAAATCACATCTCCGGGGTGTGAGAGATGTATCGTCTATGATTGTTGTTTTAACAAATGTAGAAGCTGACATTATCAAGTATGTCACTTACTTTGCAAAACACAAACAAAAACACATCAAGTGGTTGGAATAACCCCAACATTTAACGAATGGAGGCAAAAATGCATTGTTTTTTTTTTTTAAATATCAGCACAATTGCTAATGTCATACACTCTCAGAAATAAAAAGCTGTCACTGTCACACCTTTGTACCTAAAGAGTCCATATTGGTACCTTAAAGGTACATATTAATACCTAAAACGTACCTTTTGAAAAGGTGACAGCTTTCATACCTTTATTTCTGAGCATGTATTAAATTATTTATACATTTAATATTGTGTTACATTTTGTGTTCGATGTCAGAATGAAGTTCCAAGATGTCTGTCTTTCTTCAGTCGTAAAAAAATTTCTTTTGTAGAAAACATTTTAGGATTCTTTATCTATGTAATGGACTTCTGTAATGCCCTGTGTTTGAACTTCAAAAATGCAGTTTAAATGCAGCTTTATGATCCCAGCTGAGGAAGCTTTTTTTAATTACAATTTATAGACTTTTTAACCTCAAATGTTAGTGTTCTCTCTCTGCGATGTGCATGAGTAGCCTGAGCCTCTCTTTGAAGCCGCATTTAAGTTGGATTTTGGAAGTTTAAATTCGTGGGCACCATTGAAGTTCACTATATGGAGAGAAATCCTGAAATGTTTTCCTCAAAAAACATCATTTATTTATGACTAAAAAAAGAAAGACATGAACATCTTGGATGACAAAGGGGTGAGTACATTATCTGTACATTTTTTTCTGGAAATGAACATCTCCTTTAATGAAGCAAAAAAATCACCCATTATAGAGAAAGAAATGCACCTTAAAAAGTCAATTTAAGATGGCAAAAATTCTTATAAATACAGAAATACACCTTGAACGTCAATTTAAGAAGAAAAAAAATTGCTTGTATAAAAACTTAAAAATACACATTTAAAAGTCAATTTAGGGTGGCAAAAATGTGCTCTTAGAGGTGAAAATACATCTTAAAAAGTAATTTAAGGTGGAAAAATTTACCTTATAAAGGTAAAAATACACCTTGAATATCAATTTAAGGTGGCAGAAAAATTTACCCTTTAAAGGTAAAAATACACCTTAAAAGTAAATTTAAGGTGGCAAAAATAGTTCTTATAAACCTAAAAGAACACCCTGAACGTCAATATAAGAAAGCAGAAAATGCCTTCATAAACAAAATTACACATTAAAAGTGAATTTAAGGTGGGGGAAAAATGTTCCCTATAAACAAAAAAACACACCTTGAAAATCAGTTTAAGGTGGCAAAAATGGCCCTTTATAGAAGTAAAATACACTGTAAAAAGTCAATTTAAGATGGCAAAAAATTGCCTTATAAAGTTAAAAAGGTGAATTTAAGGTGGCATAAACATAAAAATGGCATAAACATAAAAATAGACCTTGAAAGTCAATTTAAGGTGGCAAAAAATTGCCCTCATAAACAAAAATTCACCTTAAAAGTCCATTTAAGGTGGCAAAAAAATTGCCCTTAAAAAGTTAAAAATGCATCTTAAAAGTCCATTTAAGGTGGCAAAAAATTGAATTATAGAGGTAAAAATCCCACTTGAAAGTGAATTTAGGGTGGCAAAAATTGCCCTTATAAAGGTAAAAATACAAGGTGTATTTATACCTTTATAAGGGCAATTTTTTAAAAATGAATTTAAGGTGGCAAAAAGATGCCCATATAGAGGTCAAATACATCATAAAAAGTACGTTTAAGGTGGCAAAAATTTACCTTATGAAGGAAAAAAATACACCTTGAAAATCTATTTAAGGTGGTAAAAAATATCCCCTCATATACTTAAAATCTCACTTGAAAATCAATTAAAGGTGGCAAAAATTGACCTTATGAAGGAAAAAATACACCTTGAAAGTCAATTTAAGGTGGCAAAAAATTGCCCTTAATGACGTAAAAGTGCACCTTGAAAGTCAATTTAAGTTGGCAAAAAATTGCCCTTAAAAAGTAAAAAATACACGTTTGAAAAAATAAATTTAAGGTGGCAAAAATTGCCCTTACAAAGAAAAAAAATGCATCTTAAAAGTTCATTTAAGGTGGCAAAAATGACATTATAGAGGTAAAAATCCCACTTGAAATTCAATTAAAGGTGGCAAAAAATTTGCCCTTAATGTTGTAAAAGTGCACCTTGAAAGTCAATTCAAGATGGCAAAAATTGCCCTTATGAAGGTAATAATGCACCTTAAAAAGTAATTTTAAAGTGGCAGAAAAAATGCCCTTATAAATGTAAAAATACACCTTGAAAGTAAGTTTAAGGTGAAAAAAAAATTCTCTTATAAATATTAAAATCTAAAAAGTGAGTATCTGTCATTGCTGTGAAGTGAATATTGCACAGAAAATAGTCTATGAAACGCTTTGGGAGTCAGATCATCTGTCCATGACAGGCTTAAAACAAAAACAAACTCAGCAAAATAATGCCTAATTATCACCACTGACGAAATCCCAGGAAATATTGAGATCTGTTTTTTGTTTGTCAGTAGGGCACTCCCCATCTGTTTGCTGTTTATGTTATAATGCTGCCCTCTAGTGGTGCTCAGTAGAACTGTTTTGCGTATTTCAGGTACGGTGTTGGTATCAGAGACATACCTCAACCTCTAGGGGCACCGCCTCCTCTCATCACCCCCAAACCTCTTCCTCGAGACCAGCACCCCTCTCCTCCTGCTCCCAGCAGCCTGTGGAACCCCATCTCGCTCCTCAGCTCGCCCTCCGACCGCCCTCTGTCCCACATCCGTCCGTACTCAGGCCACAGCAGACCAAAAGCTCCTGAAGAGGACGTCAGGCCCTCCTCCATGCGGGTCAGCAGCCTGCAGGAGCCAAACAAATACCTGGCGGAGCTGGAGAAATCCACCCACAGCTTCCTGAACCAGCAGAAGGCCGCCTTCTCCCAGTCGGGACAATCTGGAGACCACGGGACACCACAGGGACCCGCTGTAGAGAGGACAGACCCCATGATGGTGTACGACCAGGCTCTCCAGCAGCACAGGAGACTCGTCAGCAAACTTGACCTGGAGGAGAAGAAACGCAGGGAAGCCAGAGAGAAAGGTACGGAGTGGGAGAGTAGAAAATAACACTGTTAGGCTGATGATACACAGGGTAACTTTTTGAGCAATTTTGGAGAGCACAAGATCCAGGGGGCGAGGTTGGATCCAGATCTAACTCCTCCCACCTCACATATCCTTAAACCTACTTGTCTCCACCCCCTGATCCTAGATGTGGATCCAACCTCGCCCCCTGGATATTGTGTTCTGCAGTGAGGGGCTATTTTTTTTTTTTTTTTTTGAGCAATGTTGCTTGGGGTTGTTTCCATTAAGATTTGATAACAAATTTATATCTGGATAATTTAGATCAGTTATGGGCCCTGTGTATTATCACACTTAAAACGTGTTCCTTAAGAATAAATAAAAAATAAAGTCATAAATAGAAAAAAAAATAAATAAATAAAGTATTTATTTATTTTTTATTAGTGTTCTGAAAGTGAATATTTATTCATTTATTGATTTTTATTAGTGTTCTGAATTTGAATATTTATTTATTTATTAGTGGCCTTTACATTTAGAATGCTTCAAAATAAAGTCATAAATAGAAAAATAAATAAAGTATTTATTTATTTTTTTATTAGTGTTCTGAAAGTGAATATTTATTTATTTATTTATTAGCGGATGATTGTAAAATATTAATATGAATATTTATTCATTTATTGATTTTTTATTTGATTATTTATTTATTTATTAGTGTAGTGTTCTGAAGGTGAAATATATATATATAAAGTGGCCTAATTTTTATTATTTTATTAGCGTTCTGAAGATGACTATTTATTTATTTATGCATTTGTTTTGAACAGTTCTAAATGTAAAGCATTTATTTATTTCATTTTTTATTAGTGTTCTAAAGGTGAATGTAATTCAAATGTAATTTAACATAAATTATATAATATAAAAAATATACAAATTTGCGTAAATGTTTTATAAAAGTTTGCATTAAAAAATTAATTATTATGTAACTGTATTTATA
>NC_133385.1:28941376-29012218 GCF_049309525.1 Garra rufa | reverse complement strand
TATTAATAGTTCATTAAATCTGATTTTCTATATTAAATAAGATTTAACAAGAATATGTTTGATTATTCAGATTTGTTTTAAAGTCTGAGTGCATCACAATTTGGCAAATACAATGGTATACAGCTCCAAGTAAATATTTCATTCATTTTTTTTTTACCTCAGAGAATAAGCAGATCACAGACTTGCTGGAAGCCATCAAACAAAAGACTGTTACTCTAGACACCCTCAGATACACCACAGATACATCCTGTTCCAGCCCGGATGCTTCAGTGTCTGGTAAGAACACATACAGAAACCACTTAAAACAGAGGATAAAGTTTTGGCGTTAATCCTGATCTCTGCTTTTCCCCAATATACAGCTGTGTCACATCTCAATCAGTCAGTCAGTAATGTTCACCCTGAACCCCAAAATCACTTGCCTGAAAACTCTCATCCGCCTCAAGACCCGCCTCCACTGACTCCTCTCCATGCTCAAGGCCAACCCAACATGATGTCCCCGAGCAAAAGAGGCCCGAGCCTGCAGGCCAGCGCTCCACAGCCCCTCGCCCATCCCGAAGACCATCCACCCAGACCCAACGGAGTAAAACTCCCTGTTTGGGAGCGAATACACTCTGAGGAGTTCGCACAGCACTTCCATCAGTCCGTACTACATTCTACTCAAATATCCCAGCCCAAACAGAAAGGTGATGATGCCTCCCTCTACAGTCAAATTTAAGAAATGCAACCAGAGGCATTTTGATGAATGTTTTTTACATTTGGATCCCAACAGGTGGAGCAAATGAGCAGTTTGGGCCTCCTACGCGTCCACCTCCAGGCCTCCAGAGGGCGGTAAATAGACTCCCGAATGGACAGAGCAATGGCCACTCCTGCCATATATCAGCTCAACGGGACTCTCCAGGAGTGAGGCATGAGCTCTCAGCGGAGGAGGGTGTCAGTTCAGATGGAGATGAGGAAGAGGAGTCGTTCAGTCCCAGGTGGAAAGGGATTGAGTCGATATTTGAGGCTTACGAGGAGTACATGGAGGGTATGTTAACGGCAATTTGACATTCAAATGCATCTTTTGGGGATAAAAAGTAAACATGGTGGACTTTGGTGTCATTTTTCCAAACCTTGGATGAGTTTCTTTCTTCTTTGAACACAAAAGAAGATATTTTGATGAATATACGTAACCAAACAGTTGATGGTTGGTTAGTTATGGAAGTCAATGGGGACCCGAAACTGTTTAGTCACCAACAAAGTTCGCCAAACAATGCTTTGATTTGTCTATGGTTGCCGAATTTTGCCTTTTTGGAGTGTATGTTTGCTTGCTGCTGTATGATTACAGTGTATTGCTCACCTCTCTGCCTCTCTCTTCCTGTCTGTCTCTCTTTCAGAGAGAGGTATCGAGCAGCAGGTTCTCCAAAGTGAGTGCAGACGTCTGGAGACGCAGCATTACAATCTTTCTCTGACAGCTGAGCAGCTTTCTCATAGCATGAGGGTAAGAGTATTTTCTATTTGTGTTTGTATATTATTGTATTTTAAAAGAAAAGGTTAGTAAGCATTTCTTTACACACATTGTTTGCATATTGTGGATCATCCATTAAGTATTTTAATGGTTTTAAATTTAGGTAAGAGGTCAAATAAAGAGCTAAGGAGCTGTCTGTAATTACTCAGTGAAGACCAGGGTTTGTTAACACGCTTTATGAAACGAATGGTTTAGTATTTAAAAAAGCTGTTGAAAGCTTTTTGCCAGAATGCTCTGAAGATGATCTAAGCCAATTTTGGTGAAAATTGGACAAATTGTCAAAGCGAATTTGAAAAAGTAGTAGTTTCGGAAAATTTATAATCACGAAAAATGAAAATGTAATTTTTGGTATGCAATCGACGGTATGAGCCAAGAAATCAGAAGACAAAATTATTTAGCTTTTAGACCTTACGGTTCAAAAGTTATTAGCAGAAACATGGGTGCAAATTTGGCCTGTTGGTGGTGCTAGACAGTTTGAGTTAGAGACTCCAAATTTGCTGTGGTTAATTATGGGACTGTTCTCTATCAGTCTGCCAAATTTTATAACTTTCCCACAAGCGGTTTTATTAGATTCATAAGTTTCCTAACAATACATTAATGCTTTTGTAAAATACAGCATTTTACTGCAAAATTTGAAAAGGTCCATGTTCAACATGGCTGACATAGAGAAATTGCATATTGTTTGATTCGGTATGCCTCTCCGTATCTAACAAGATCAATATTATGATTTGTGAAATTATGAACAATATTATAAACATTTTTTTTAATATCATTTGAACAGTAAGTGATGCTGTACCGAAACTACTTATGTGCCCTCGGGTCATGCTTGGTATAAAATGTACTAAGTTTGGTCAGAATCCACTAAAGCGTTGCAAAGATGTAGACTCATGTACATTTTTGCGTAAATTGGAAATCTTTTGATAACTTTTTGCCAGCATTGTCTAAAGATGACCTAAGTCAGTTTTGGTGAAAATCAGTCAAACCAACTAGGACGAGTTTGAAAAAGTCGCTTTTTCACATAATTCAAAATCGTGAAAAGTCTTGACGTGTAAAATTCAATTTAGGTATGTGTTCGACTTTGCATGAGCCAAGGAATCAGAGAAAAAAAATTGCTTCTAGACAGTACGGTTTAAAAGTTATTAGCAGAAACATGAGTGCAAGTTTGACCTGTTGGTGGCGCTAGAGAGTTAGAGATAGACAATCCCATCTGTGTGCAATTACTCATCATCATAGTTGTTTTTACACTTACAGTATCTCACAAAAGTGAGTACACCCCTCACATTTCAGCAACTATTTTAGTATATCTTCTCAAGGGACAATACTATAGAAATGAAACTTGGATATATTTTAGAGTAGTCAATGTGCAGTTTGTTTAGCAGTATAGATTTACTGGCCTCTGAGCATAACTCAACATACAGCCATTATTATCAAAAAAGCTGGCAACAAAAGTGAGTACACCCTAATTGATAACGGCAGTATGTTGTTTAACCATGCAAAACCACATGACCTATTCATCATGTTTATGTTTTGGTCTGCTTGACAGCACCATACAAAGTTGTGTATCTTGTATTAGAGCAGTTAAAATTGTGTTGTTTGAGTACAATTCTTTCATACTGACCACTGGATGTTCAACATGACTCTCTGAGGATTTGAGAATTAGAATTGTTGCTCTCCACAAAGATGGCCAAGGCTATTAGAGGTTCAGTTACACCCTGAAACCGAGTTACACTACAGTGGTCAGGGTCATACAGAGGTTTTCCAAGATGGGTTCCATTTGGAACAGGCCTTGCAAGGCAATCAACAAAGTTGAGCAATCGTTCTGTCCATCAGGTGCAGTACCTGGCTTCAAAAAAACATATGCATGAGTGCTGCCAGCATTGCTTTAAAGGTTGCAGAAGTAGAAGGTCAGCTTGTCAGTGCTCAGACCAAACGCCACACACTGCAACAAGTCAGTTTGCACAGGCATCGTCTCAGAAGGAAGCCTCCTCTGAAGCTCGCTCACAAGAAAGCCTGCAAACAGTTTGCTGAAGACAACCAGTCCAAGAGTGTGAATGAATGTCCTGTGGTCTGATGAGACTATAAGATAAACATGTTTGGCTCAGATGGTGTCCAGCATGTGTGGCGATGCCCTGGTGAGGAGTATCAAGAAAATTGGGTCATGCCTACAGTCAAGCATGGTGGTGGTAGCATCATGGTCTGGGGCTGCATGAGTGCTGCTGGTACTGGGGAGCTGCAGTTCATTGAGGAAAACATTGATTCCATTATTTACTGTACATTCTGAAGCAGAACATGATGCCTTCCCTCCAGAAACTAGGCCAAACGGCAGTTTTCCATCATGATAACAACCCCAAACACACCACCAAGATGACAACAGCCTTGCTGAGGAAGCTGAAGGTGAAGGTGATGGTGATGGAGTGACCAAGTATGTCTCCCGACCTGAACCCTATTAAGCTGTGGGGCATCCTCAAGCGTAAGGTGGAGAAGCACCATGTGTCTAACTTCCAGAGGCTCTGTGATGTGATTATAGAGGAGTCGAAGAGGAACAACCTGTGCAGCTCTGGTCAATTCCATGCCCAGCAGGATTAAGGCAGTGCCAGATAACAATGGTGCTAACACAATATATTGACACTTTGGACATAGTTTTGACAAGTTCACTTAGGGTGTACTTAATTTTGTTGCCAGCTATTTTGACAATAATGGCTGTATGTTGAGTTATTTTCAGAGGACAGTAACATCTATACTGCTATACAAGCTGCACATTGACTACTCTAAAATATATCCAGGTTCCATTCACATGGAACAGCATTATATTGTGATTGATTATACTGTAAATTTTGAGTAAATATTGTTTAAAACAACCAATGCATGACTGTTTTTTCTCTCTCTCTTTCCCCCATAACCAGGATCTGTTGGCACAGAAGCACAATCTGGCACTAAAGAGAGATCGTATGCAGGCGGAACTTGAGCACATCAAGAAATGTCTAACATTGCCATTATTACACTGGCACAGAGGATACTACAAGAGACCTTCACCGAGGTGACCGTACTCACACTTAAGATGCGACAGAGCAACAGAGATCAATGCGGTCTCACATTTACTGAACGTGTGATGCTTCTCGCTCTGGCATGAGGAAGATACACAAGCTCTTGGTCATTGTTTGGTGCCAATCTCTGACACCTCACTGTGACTCGCTGCACTAAAAGTCCAAACCACTAGATACAACAAAACAGGCATTCAATAGCCATCAAAATATCCTTTACTTGACATACAGACTAAATCTTACAGGATGTTCGCCAAGAGGTGCAGAAAACCAACTCAGAGCTGGATACGCACTTAAAACGGAAATCTGGTATGATGAGCTGATGTGGAATTTAGTTGAGATGTTTTCATATTTATACAGTTTTTAAAGAATATGATTGTGTAAAATACTGTCAAATCACATTTTTGTATGTTTTTATTATTAATGGTTAATTATCAAAAGACTGTAATTTGGAATATAAATATTTTAATGCTTTTGCAGGGAACAAAATGTGTGGATAAGGTACTGCTGGTCAGAATGAGAAGGAAATTAAATGGGTTGAATTGAGGTTTCATTTCAGAATCTCTAAAAAGGTTTTAGTTTATTAATTGTAATTGTCAGAAAGTCATGAAAGTGTTTGTCTAGGACTCTTTTTGTCTAGCTATTCTCTTTTCATCCCCAAGCAAACCAAAATTTCAATGCCATATCTATTATCGACCACAAAATGGACACTATAATAAACAAATCAAATGTGGGAATCATTTTATAATAACTTTCATTAATGACAAGCTTCATATAATATTTATCAGATTAGTGGTTCATGATTTGAGCTAATATGGATAGTCCAAAAAATATCTAAATAACTAATTATAATAAAATTATAGCAACTGAGAAAATTGAAATAACAGCAATTATGAAATTAAAAAAAAATTGCTGTTCAATTTATGAATTTAATTGATCATTGGTTTCCATATCACTTTATTTCTAAAATTAGCACTAACATTATGTGATTTAATACGTTTTGTTGTGGACTTATTATAATCATGAAAGTAATTATAAAGTGTTACCCAAATATTTTATGTATAACATGGCCAATATGATTTAATTTTCAGCTTAGCTGCCATGAGAACATCATTTTATACAGAATTTAGTGCCACAATGTTTTGTGCAGCAGCTTTAAAAAAACACACAATATTATTTCTATATTATTAATTATAATCACATTTGAAGTTGAATTTGAAAGAAATTTCCAATGCCACAAGTTGAGAAGTGTCTGTCTCAAGATCTATTGTCCACTTTTTCTTTATGACACTTAAAACACGAACCTGAAGGCCTGTAATTATTTCTGCGTATTGTTTAAAACAAAAACAGCTTATGAAAAATCTGTTTGTAGGAAATGAAAGGAAATGGAAAAAAGAGAAAAAGTAAGATCTGTAAAATGTTTTAGTTGTAATTTTTAGTGGAATGAAATGTGAGTTAATATATTATTTGTTGAAGGTAGAAATACTTATTTATGGATATATCTGTGTATATGCTGATAAAAGAGTAACATTTGAAAAAAAAAAATCATCTCTTGCCATATTTTTGTCTACAAAAGCTCTCAAGTAATGAATGAAGTAACATGATTCATTCGCAAGAGTAACATGATCTTTCAGTTGTTTCTTGATTTCCTCTATATGATTTACAATGCAGCAAAATAAACTACTTGATATTTAAATGATCTCCAGTCATTATACTCTAGATACTGCATGTTCATACTGTATTTAACATGTAGTTGGTTTGTGTTTGCTGTTGGCTAATGAAGGTTACCAGGGTTTTTCAGCAGTGTCGGTTCTTCCTGTCCTTTTTCGCATTGTTCTGTTGAAGCTTGTGCTTCGGTTCATCCCCTGCAGCGTTTTTTCATCACAATGAATCTTCTTTAGCATCGCGTGCGTTCAGTTCTTCAGCCTTCCCAGACCTGAAGGCCACCTTCATCTTGTTCAGCAGGTCATTCAGGTCCTTTCTGATCCACGGCTTGGAAACAATACACCGCCTGTGATGGAAATAATCAGTCTCTGTACAAACATTTGCAGAGATCAAAAGTAAATTAACTTTACAATATCCTAACATCAACATCATTTTGTAGAATGTTTACAGTCTGGTAAACTTCTAGTTTATCTGGAAATGAATTCATAATATCAATTACTCGCTTTATTTCGTCCATGGAGCACAAAAAGTGAACTTATGCTGAAGTATCATAAGACCAAAACTTAAGTCATTAATCACTGAACATCCACCCTGACCTACTTCATGTCAGATGAGCAAATTAACAAATCATTCACACGTTATTCAAGAATCAAATTCATCCGGACTTAATGAAACAACTGCAACTGTTAACCCAGAGGGTTTTAACTTGTCATCAATCGGCCATATTGGCAAATAAATGTAGACAATGCCACTAAACTGAACAAAACTCGCATATTTTGCTGATAATTGCTGCCGAAAATAGTAAATTATTATAATGTTTTGGGCTGTACTACAGTAATTGGTTGGACCAGGACAAAACATTTGGAGTACTATAGACTGACAAAAGTTTTAACAAATCAAGGAGAAGAGAGCAAAAAACTGTCTGAGGAACTAAAGGCGTTTGTGGTTGGCCAAATGTAGATGTAATAATAGGCTAATATCTTAATTAATACTGTTCGTACGTACAGTCAAGCCTGAAATTATTCATACCCCTTGCTAATTCTGACGTAAGTTACTTTTATTCAACCAGGAAGTTTTTTTTTGTTTTTTTTTTGACCAGCAATGACACAGGCTTCTCCAAAAAGATAATATGATGATGTACAAGAGGCATCATTATAGAAAAATAGTTCTATACCATTCCAAATAGTCCAAGCTGTTCTAAAGCATCCTAATTACCCCGATTCATTGGGAACAGCTGTTTTAATCAACTCAACAGGTGAAAAACAGAAGCTCTCTGCTGTTGATCTGTGGACAGTCATGGCGAAGACAAAGGAGCTCACTGAGGTCCTGCGGCTGCGCATTGTGGCTGCTCACTAGTCAGGAAAGGGCTATAAGACCATATCTAAATGTTTTGAAGTTCCAGTGGCTACAGTGCAAAGTATTATTAAAAAATACAAGACGTTCCGCACTGTGAAAAATCTCAGCGGACGTGGTCAGAAGCCAAAAGTGACAGCTGTGCAGGCCAGGAGGATAGTGAGAGAGGTAAAAAAGAATCTAAGGATCACCACCAAGGCCATCCTGATGAATCTGGGCTCTGCTGGTGGCAACATCTCAAGGCAGACAGTCCAATGGACACTGCACACCGCTGGGTTCCACGGACGCAGACCAAGGAGGACACCACTTCTCCAGATAAGAAACACAAAAGCCCGCTTGGCCTTTGCAAATGCTCATCTGGACAAAGAAGAAGACTTCTGGTCTTCTGTGTTATGGTCAATGATGTAGCCTTCATTTGGCATAAAAAAGGAGAAGGTTTCAACCCTAAGAACACCATCCCCACTGTCAAACATGGTGGTGGGAACCTATTGTTTTGGGGGTGTTTTTCAGCCGGTGGACCAGGGAACCTAATCACAGTAAACAGCACCATGAAAAAGGAGTAATACATCAAAATTATCAACAACAACATCAGGCGGTCTGCAGAGAAACTTGGTCTTGGGCACCAGAGGACATTTTAGCAAAACAACGACCCAAAACACACAGCAAAAGTGGTGAAGAAATGGTTAGCAGACAAAAACATTAACGTTTTGCAGTGGCCCAGCCAGAGTCCTGACTTAAATCCAATTGAGAATCTGTGGAGTGAGCTAAAGATCAGGGTGATGTCAAGGAGACCCTCCAACCTGAAAGAGTTGGAGCTCATCGCTAAAGATGAATGGGCAAAAAGTGGAGACATGCACAAAGCTGGTCAGCAATTATTGGAAGGGTCTGATTGCTGTAATAGCCAATAAAGGCTTTTCTATTGATTATTGAGAAGGGTATGAATGATTTTAGACATGACACTTTTTGTTATGTAAAAAAAAAAAGATGAGTAAAAAAAATTGTCCACAATGATGCCTCTTGTACATCGTTTTATCTTCTGTGAGACGTCTGTGTCATTTCTAATAAAACAGCTTGCTGGTTAAATGAAAGTAACTTTAACTCAGATAGATATATAAATCATTGGAAAACACACTATTTGATCATAAAAAAAATACTCGTCCCCAGAACAACTTAGGCTACATGTTAAAGTTAAAATCGACTTTCATGTAGCCTAATATAAATATAAATGAGGTAAACAATGTTCGCGAATGTACGATAATAAACTATAATGTACACATCGTATTCACTCACTCACTCACTCACTGTTCCACAAATCGACTGATCCAGTTCACAAGTGATTCACTAAAACCGTGCCGATCTAGTTCATTTAGATTCTCCAGCACGCTGAGATGAAATACTGTGCGTCTGTATATTTCCTCAATTAACTGGGCAGTTGACAAATACCATTAACTTTTAAATCGGATTAAGTGAATATTCATATGCAAGTGGTCACCGTTTTACCACAAAACCTTCGGCTATGTGAACTGTCACCGCTTCTTGTCTTCTGATGCTTTATTCGAAACAGGACGCGTAACTTCTTGCTTTCAGTCTGCGCTATTTTTAGCTACTTTTAATGTACACGTCAGACAGGCGTTTTTGAGCATTGCGTCGCGTTTCGCAGTTGTCGCCGCGTCGCGCACCAATCGTGTCAGGTTAAAAATAGTTAAACCTTTACAGGATACTTCCATTTTTACAGTGCCCCGTCCAACTGTATTTAACACGAAACCGCGTCTTATGTAAACGCCCGCTTGTACTGTACCTGTTCAAAGAAGCGCGCAGGTAAGCAGGACCACGTGATCCTCTATTCCCAATACAGTGATTCCAGGCGACAGACTCTGTTTAACCGCGGCTCACCTTCCGCGTTTACACGCAGCTGGTTAGCGAGACATGACACGCACTGCTGCCAGCATCTCCAGTCTGTGTTTTGACGGTTGAAGTGAGTTTGTCAACTTCATGCTACAAGCTGTTTTACTCGTGTGAAAGGATTTATCTGAGGAGGACTACGATGTGGCGTTGTCATTTGATTCTCTATCTGACATGTCTGGCGTTTAGTCAGTCTAAGGGTAAGTCTTTATTTAATTCTATCTATCTATCTTTTGGGGATATATAAAGGAGCACGTTTTTACTATAGTAAATATTACTGTTTTTCAGTTTCTGTGTAGACAAACTTTCATTTTTAAGTTTTTATTTTATTTTATTTATTTAAATCTAACATTAAACAGCCTAACATGGGCTTTTCAGTGAAATTTAAAAGTAAAACAATCGTGAAACTAAAAAAAAACCTGAAATGCTGAAATAGCACAATGCAAATGTACAAAAATCTAAAATATTGTAATTCATTTTAAGAGATTAACATTTAAAACACGTGACAACTTGCCGTGTTTAACGTTTGCAAACTTAAAAACATGGTTCAATCCCTATGTATATCACTCTAGTTTTATTGTTTCCAAATGTTTACATAACAAATATACTGTATGATGATGGCCTGATGACCCCTTATTGAAGCTGTTTTTCCGGTTAATATGGTTCATCCCGTTCATGCAAGCATTAATTCAGCACCTTGTTTGTCTACCAGAATAAAAAAAACGCTCCCAACCTGTAATGGGAACTTTGTACCTGGTCACAGCCTGTTTAGATCAGCTGCTCCTGTTTAATGATTGAATGAAGTTACCGGCTGCAGTGCTGAACAATGATCTATCTTAAACATTACACAGTGAGAAGATCATAATACTAGGGCAACAGTGAGAATTCAGTGCTGGCAGATCAAAAAAATGTTACAAATATTTGTAATTACTCTTAAATAGTTGGGACTTAGTGTTATAACCAATGGGTAGTAATACTATCAAGTGCATACTTACATAAAACATTTGTGCAATCTGTTGATGATACACATACAGTATGGTATCGCTCTTCCGCCTATATTAGCTTTCAGCATCTTGGTATTTTGTGTGTATGTGTGTGTGTGTGAGAGAGTGTGTAAAGCACCTGTAATACGTCATGTGATTGACCTACAACTGTAAAAGGCTGTAAACTGAGCAATGCAGTGTACATTTGTTCAGGAACAAGGGTATGTTCGGCTATGGTCAATATTTGCTTTCAGAACATTGTTTTCCTTCTTCCTCCACTCTATTCCTGCCTTGTGACATTTATTAGGCATATTTGTCCAAAGCAACTTACAGTACAGTATTTATTGGATATTAATTTATCACAATGTTCATTGCTTGGGAATTGACTCTTTGAAATTTCTAGCTGTGCTCTACTAGTTGAGATACAGGAAATACTTGCTATTTTTTTCCCCTACCGGCTTTGAATACATGCAAATTTAGTTCTGCGCTTTCGTTTTCCTGCTTGGATACGTCATATCTACCTGGATATCGAACATGTGAGGTATGAACTGGTTGAAGGCGGAAATGTATTTCATAATGTCTCATAATTTCATTAAGTTTTATTAGATTCCATGGCCACGGTACTTTAAAGAGATAGTTCACTCTGTCATTAATTACTCAGCCTCATGTCGTTCCAAACCTGTAAGACCTTCGTTTATCTGGAACACAAATTAAGATATTTTTGATGAAATCCAAAGAGCTTTCTAACCCTGCTTAGACAGTAACGCAACTAACACGTTCAAGGCTCAAAAAGATAGTGAGGACATCATTAAAATAGGCCATGTGACATCAGAGTAATGTTATAAAGCTACGAGAATACTTTTTGTGCACCAAGAAAACTTTAGGCCACTACTTCTTCTCTTTTGTGCCAGTCTTTGACGCACGTTCATAGGAGTATCACGACGCATGTTATTTTTGTTTTCTTTGCACTCAAAAAGTATTCTCGTTGATTCTTAAAATATGATCGCACCTAGATTGTATGAGTTTTTATAACTTAAAGTTATAAATGATAACTTTAATTGAACAGTAGATGACGGCAAAGGTAATCCAAATGTCAAGGGCGTACAATTACATACCTGATACTGACCAATACCAATAATTATTATTTTTTTAAATCGCCCGATTACTGATAACATACAGGATATTGTAAATTCATACTACTAAACCTGAGAACTCAAGCGGCAAACTGTTGGCTTTTTCAAAATAGTGTACAGCCCAAAAAAGTAGAAGCCTCATTCTGTGCTCAGTGACACAATTTTGTGTTGATTTTGATGTTTGTTTTGGATCATCGTCCTGCTGGAAGATGCAACCACTGCCCATTATAAGATTTCCAACAGAGGCAGTCAGGTTTTGATTTTTTATCTGCTGGTATTTGATAGAATCCATAAAGCGTTGCATCTAAACAAGATGTCCAGGACCTCTGGCAGAAAAATAGGTCCACAAAATTAAAGACCCAGCAGTATTGTTAACTGTGGGCATGGGGTACTTTTTTATCCCTGTCTGCACCAAAACCATCTGGAGGGTTAGCTGCCAAAAAGCTCATTTTTAGTTTCATCTGACCATAGAGTCCTGTTTGAAGTTCCAATCATGTCTGACAAGTGAATATGCTGGAGTTTTTTGGGTGAGCCAGGAGGATTTTTTTTAAACCCTCTGGAACAACATGTGCTGATGTAGGGGCTGTTTGATCATTTTATTTTAGGTTTCTGAGCCCAAGACTTAACAATTCTCTGCAGTTCTCCAACTGTGATCCTTGAAGAGTCTTTGGCCACCCAAACTCTCCTCCTTATCATGCATTAGGATGATATAGACACACGTCCTCTTCTAGGCAGTTTTTTACCCTTTTTTCGTTGATTGAAACTTCTTAATTATTGCCCTGATGGTGGGAATGGGGATTTTCAATGCTTCAACAGTTTTCTTACAGCCACTTTCTATTTTGTGAAGCTGAACAAACTGGTTCTGCACATCAGAACTACATTATTTGGTTTTACTCCTTGTGGTGGATGATTAAGGGAATTTGGCCTTTGTGTTCCTCATCTTTATAATCCTGTGGAACAGAAAGTCATGGCTGGACAGTTTTATACTCCTAGCCACCCTGGTGTGCTAAAAATTGTAATATTAATGGGAATATACTTCAGAGATATTTTACTTAGACAAATTCCTAGGGGTGCCAATAATAGTGGCCAACGTGAACTAGAGGAAAACATTTATTTTCATAATAAGATTTCCATTGTTTTGCTTCAATGAAAGATTAGAATTTTGCCATGTTTTTTTAAATGAAAGATCTAAAGGATAAAAGATGCAGATTTATTTTCACAGTCACCTTTGCTCATATTTACTAAGGGTGCCAATATTAGTGGAGGGCACTGTATAATAGCAATGAGTAGTGATCGACCGATATAGATTTTTTTAGAACACATACCGATACCGATTATTGGGTGTTTATTTGCCTGATAACCGATATTCGGAACCAATATTTATTTACTGTTATAAAGTAAATAATTGACTGAGTGAAGTAAGTCCATACTTCACTTTGATTTTTTCAGTCTTTAAAAAAAGTGTTAAAAATTAGGAGTCTTTCATGTTAAATTTAATCTTCATATTACAACAATAAAAACATTTTATTTATACTAACACTAACAAGCTAAATAAATGTAGAATGTCTAATGTTTCAAGTGGAAAAAAAATATAAAGTATGTGTATAATATATAAGTAATGTATAAATAGTAAAGAATAATTCACTGGATAATGTTAACTCACTGTAGCCTGGGTGTCCCCATGCTGCCTTCCGCACAGCGCGATTTTATTCACGCTGGAAGGTAGCATGGAAACCATGGACCAAATTTTCACCTCAGATAGGGAACCAATCACAGAACGGGGAGGGAGCAGCAAGACGATGACGCCTTCTATGCGACTCACCGAAGCAGTTTGTTAAAACTATGGATCCAGCATAGCAGCAAGTTATCATTCGATGGATGCAGCCGTTCACATGTCACGCCTAAAAATGCATGGAAAACGCTAGGCGCGTCGCTTTCTCCTTTCCAAACCGCTCTGTAGCTTGCGCATGGAAAACGCGAGCGCGCCGCAACCGCGTCGCTTCCATTATGCGCGCGCATACCGCGCGTCTACATTTGAAATAACGAACTTTAGCTCGCAAAAGACGCGACATGTGAACGGCCCCTTAGATAGTGTTCTAAGTAGTTTAGAACGCAAGTTTATTTTGAAAAAATAGCAACTTTTGCCGTTAAACCATCGCTCTGTATACGTCATCCGGTATGATTGAAACGATTGGCTATGAGCTAGGCACAGGCGCATTTGATAGACATTCGTAGCGCCCAATAAACGGCTCTGGGCATTCGTAAACCACGCCTCAAATACGAGAAAATGAACATGTGGTTCCCAGACCACGAATCATGACGAAGTCATAACGTGGTCTGGCGTTAGCCAGACTAAACTCACTGAATAATATTCTCTGGAATATTGAAATATAACAAACAAAACACAGTATTTTATCGCATTTCTCAACTGGTATGTTATATAGGTCTGCAACAACTAATGGATAAAATTGATTATTATCGATAATGAAAATCATCGACAACGATTCTCATTAGCGATTAATCGGGTCCGCCCACAGTGCACATACAACTTCAAAGGGTCGTGACTCGTGTCCAAGTACAGCACTGATTGATGCATTTCTATGGACAAAATGCATCTAAAAGTAGTGAAGGAAACAGACTGAGATGCTGCAGGAGAGTTACGTGATCCAAGCTGCCCAAAACATGAGAATTCTTTATTTTAAACTTTTAGCTAATAGTGTAATGGCTTGCCCTGTGAGGCGCTTTGACAGATTCGTTTGCATCCTCAGCATGAAAACTTTCAGTTTACGGTCATATCCTTATCTGTGAATGTCACAAATTCACAAAAGCCTTTCCATTTTTGCATAAAAGTCCGTCTTAACAGTCTGTGTTGAGTTTAAATCTTTACTGAATGAGCGTCAGACAGCCGGAGCACAGAGAGGCGGACAATTAATACATTAATTGTGCTGAAATATCTGTCGTTGAATGTTAAATTTAGGTTTAAAAGACAACATGTAGTGCACATATTTATGGAGAGTAGGAACTGTTAAGGGAAAACAGCACCTTTTATATAAAGAAATGAAAGTAAACGTGACTTTAATCAAAGTGAACGCGTGTTCCTGCAGAACATTCCTCTCACCTGTTGGTTAACACAGAGTTTGATTTTATTCATCTTTATTATCTGTATTAGGCTATTCTTTTCATTTTTAATGTAGAGATTTAAACTATGTTCACTATATACAGTGTTTAACAAATTTAATAAAAAAAATGATGTAAGGTGTTTAACAGATTATGTAAGGTTTGTGGCACTACTGCTCAAAACTTACAGTATTGCTGATTAGCAAAATAATTTTTTAGCTTTCTGTATTGGTTAGTCCTTCAATATGCATAAGCTTTTTAGTAACAGTAGGCTATTTCTAATGTTATAATTATTGTGGATATCTATGAAAAAAATAGTCAAGCTCTTCATAGTGTTTTTCTTCAGATGTTTGTCTTTTCTGTTTATTACAACAGGTGGTCTAATAAATTGGTAAAAAAAATTGTTTTCATAGCTTTTAGTTGGCACATTTGTTTGAAGGACATTAGGCAGAATGTGGCATAGTGTGGTTTTTGTGAATAAAATACTTTTTTTTTTTTTTAGATTTTTTTAAGCCAATTAATCGGTTAATAAAAAAAAAAAAAAAAAAAAAAATAGACTAACTAATCGATTAATCGAGAAAAAAAATAATCGACCAACTAATCGATTTTCAAAATAATCGTTAGTTGCAGCCCTAATATTATGCCAGAATTACTAATGTTTTTGTCGTTCTAGATTCTGACAAAGCGCTGTTTATCTATGCATTTGCACAGAACTATACTCAAACTGCGATTGCTCGCGATGATAATAAATAATTAATTTCCAATAATTCCAATAATTAATTTAATAGATTCCATAGTTAATATAATTTATGGTGTTTTAAACAAGTGAATCTTGTTAAAAGTCACTTGTGATGGCTGTCCTCGAGCATTTCTAGCATCAACCCGGTGAGTGAACAGCAATATGAACGCGACTTCACAAGACTAATGATGAGCATAGCGCTTTCATTTCCAACATGTGCTAATTCATGGCTGTATATTATTTAATTCAGGCAAATTTACATCTTTATTGGGGCAGGACTTGACGGATTATCTTGTGACTTAGTAAATTCGACTTTATTTCTTAGAGCCAAGCTGCATAAACCAGCTACATATCAGGCATTTATGTAACACATCTATTAAGTGCATTAATAGCTTTTATGTTAAATAAAGTTTACTAATTACAGCTAAGCAAGTGCCTTACCTATGCACAGCTGTTGTCGTTGTCTCGTCGACTCAGACATACAGCAATGCCCGCAATTCTAAAAACAGCCACAAGATGGTGGCGTTTATCGGTGAATCCGATATTAAAAAACCGTTACCGATACCGATAAAAAGCTTAAATATCGAAAAAAATATCGGTAAATCGATATATCGGTCAATCTCTAGAGAAGTATATATTAAGCTTATATCTCAGGCCTACTGTTGCAGATGAATTTGAAATCACATTTGAACACTTTCTGCTTGTCATTCATGCTACAGATGACCTGCGGGGGGTCACTGGATTTGTTATTAAACAGCTCATTAGGAAGGGTCTGGGCTATTTTTTCCTTCACTTTAGTTTTTCCAAGGCATTTCTTGGAAAGGTGTTTTCCATCATGTCACAACTGTCGTACATCAAATCCTTCGGACTGCAAAAAAAGTGTTCGTCAATGGTCTAACTGTCCGGACCTGATTACCTTACTTCTGACCAATACAAGAATTCCCAATGTTTGTTTGTTGAAGGATTTACGGACCTGCTTCCAAACTCTGCCCACATTGGAGTTTCCCAACCAAGTTCCAGGGAATCTACATGTACAATATTTATGTTGGCAGTGATGTCTATTAAACATCAGTGTGCTTAATGGTCACGGGCTTTCAAATGATCCTGAATAATGCATGACCATTAAATTAACTTTTTATGAACCCATTTCCATTTTATAACATAAAATACTGTATCTATGTTGGCAGATGTAGATTTTTTTTTTTCAAATGTGGGAATATGAAGCAGTGCCGATGAGAAACTGCCTCGCCTGTGGGTCAGAATAGAGTTTCACTCATCTCTCCTGAGATTAGATATCCTCTACAAGACTCCAGCAAGGTTACGCCAATAAAGGAGTCATTGTTTTTAGCTGAGCTCCATTCAGGTGTGCTCATTCCATAAAGAATACCTATACAAATAATCTAACAGTTTACTTGACACAAAGTGAGGTTTATGCATTGTTGCACCCTAATACTCACTTATTTCTTGTTTTTCTCTTTCAAAACAAAGATCCGCTTTGTAGCAGCCCTCCAGAGTTCAAGCATGATCGAACTCAGTCGTTTTCGGCAGTGCTTGGCCACAGCTTGGTCCTTACCTGCAAAGCCTCCATAGCATTGAACCGCACAGATTCAGACTGCAGAGACCACCTGGAATGGATGAAAGATGGCACACTGCTTACCAACCTCTCCGTGTTCTACCCTGAAAATACAAAAGACCGGTGTGTATGTGATGCAATACAGTGGCAAATACTGAATTCATGCAGTGTATCGGTTATTAAACTAAAAAATAGAAGTGAAAACATAAAAAAAGATTAGAAACTTAAGTGGAAATGAATCACTGTGGCTGTGTTCTAAAAACTAGCAAGATGCTTACTATGCAGTAAACTGTGGAAGCCCGTTAATGCCACAAAATGCAGTTCTGAGAATTATGAGATACAAACTTAGAATTGTAAGATAAATACTAACATTTGAAAGAAAAAAGACAGAATTGTAAGAAAAAGTCGCAATTACCTTTTTTATTTTGATAGATATATATTCAGAATTGAGATGTAAACTCAAAAAAAAACAAAAAAAACTCAGGATTCAGGATAAATATCTCGCAATTTATTTAAGGGTTTTAAATTTAAAATTTAAACCCCTTAAAAAATTGTGAGATATTTACTCTGAATACTAAGGTTTTTTTGTGAGATATAAACTCCGAATTGTGAGATTTAAACCTAGAATTGGGAGAAATAAACTCTGAACTGAGAGATTTAAACCCAGAATCAAACTTAGAATGGTGAGATTTAAACCTAGAATGGACATTTAAACTCAGAATTGTAAGATTTATGCTCATAATTTTGAGATTTAAACTCGTAATTATGAGATTTAAACCCATAATTGTGAGATATAAACTCTGAGTTTAAATCTCACAATTCTGGGTTTATATCTCACAATTCTGGGTTTAAATCTCAATTCTGGGTTTAAATCTCAAAATTCTGAATTTAAATCTCACAAATCTAGGGTTAAATCTCAATTCTGAGTTTAAATCTCACAATTCCCGGTTTAAGTCTCAATTCTGGGTTTAAATCTCAAAATTCTGGGTTTAAATCTCAAAAGTCTGAATTTAAATCTCACAAATCTAGGGTTAAATCTCAATTCTGAGTTTAAATCTCACAATTCCCGGTTTAAATCTCAATTCTGGGTTTAAATCTCAAAATTCTGGGTTTAAATCTCGCAAATCTAGGGTTAAATCTCAATTCTGAGTTTAAATCACAAAATACTGGGTTTAAATCTCAAAAGTCTGAATTGAAATCTCACAAATCTAGGGTTAAATCTCAATTCTGAGTTTAAATCTCACAATTCCCGGTTTAAATCTCAATTCTGGGTTTAAATCTCAAAATTCTGAATTTAAATCTCACAAATCTAGGGTTAAATCTCAATTCTGAGTTTAAATCTCACAATTCCCGGTTTAAATCTCAATTCTGGGTTTAAATCTCAAAATTCTGAATTTAAATCTCACAAATCTAGGGTAAAATCTCAATTCTGAGTTTAAATCTCACAAATCTAAGGTTAAATCTCAATTCTGGGTTTAAATAACAAAATACTGGGTTTAAATCTCAAAATTCTGGGTTTAAATCTAAAAATTCTGAATTTAAATCTCTCAAATCTAGGGTTAAATCTCAATTCTGGGTTTAAATCACAAAATACTGGGTTTAAATCTCAAAATTCTGGGTTTAAATCTAAAAATTCTGAATTTAAATCTCACAAATCTAGGGTTAAATCTCAATTTATTCTGTGTATAGTACACTTACTAGGGAAATACTATGAGTAGTATGCAAGATTTCAAGCCACAAATTAACTGGTTTTAGTCAAAAGATTGTGTAATATTCCTCACTCTAATAATTGTAATGTAAACACTTGGCAGGTACCTTGATGAGACTCACATCATCATAAGCAATGAATTAACACTGACCCTGAGAGATCAGGCTGATTTTGGTGTGTATATCTGCGTGGTGAGGAACAGCACAGCGCAATTCAACGTAACACAGGAATACAGTAAGAAACAGTTGATTTATTTTAGTATTTTTAATATTGCCTTTTTCAATATTATATCATACATTATTATATTCTTTATCTATGTATCCTTACAAATGCCTTAAAATTTTAACACAAAGAGTAAAATATATTCAGATTCCTGCTGTGTCTTTTATCCACAGAATCCCCAAGTCACACTGGAGCGGTGGTTGCGTCAGTGGTCCTGTTGCTCGTGCTGGCTCTGGCAGCGGTGGTCTATTCCAAGTGCAGACTCAACTTTAAACTGTGGTACAGGAACATTTACGGAGATTATGAGCTCAATGGTTAGTCTGCATTCTGGATGTTACAGGGACAGTTTATCCAAAAATACAAATTCTGTCATTAATTATTTACCGTCATGTCTTTCCAAATCCGTAAGACCTTTCTTTATTTTTAGAACACCAATTAAATCAGAGAGCTTTCTGATCCTCCACAGACAGCAGCACAACTGATACATTCAAGGTCCAGAAAGGTAGTAAGGACATTGTTAAAATAGTCCATGTGACCTCAGTGGTTCGACTGTAATTTTATGAAGCTACTTGTGTGCAAAGAAAACAAAAATATAATTTGTGTTTCGAAGATGAACGAAGGTCTTGCAGGTTTGGAATGACATAAGAGGGAATAATTAATGACAGAATTCTTATCATCTGTGGTAAAATTTTACAATTCTGAGTTTAAATCTCACAATTCTGGGTTTAAATATTCAATTATGAGTTAAAATTTCAATTCTAAGTTTATATCTCTCAATTCTAAGTTTATTTCTCACAATTCTGAGTTTAAATCTCAATTCTAAATTTATATCTCACAATTCTGAGTTTATCTATCACAGTCTGGGTTTAAATCTCAATTCTAAATTTATATCTCTCAATTCTAAGTTTATTTCTCACAATCTGGGTTTAAATCTCAATTCTAAATGTATACCTCATGATTCTGGGTTTAAATTTCAATTCTTAGTTTATATCTCACAATTCTGAGTTTAAATATTACAACTATGAGTTTAAATTTCAATTCTTTCTATATTAAATTCTGAGTTTATTTCTCACACATCTGGGTTTAAATCTCAATTCTGGGTTTAAATCTACAATTCTAGGTTTATATTTTATAATTCTGAGTTTAAATCTCTGTTTTTACTCTCAATTCCCAAATTCACAGAATTTCTCACAATTCTGGGTTTAAATCTCTAAATTCTGAGTTTATTTCTTACAATTCTGAGTTTAAATCTCACAATTCTGAATTTAAATCTGGCAATTATGAGTTTAAATCTTACAATTATGAGTTTAAATTTCACAATTCTGGGTTGAAATCTCACAATTCTGGGTTTAAATCTTACAATTATAAGTTTAAATCTCAATTATAAGTTTAAATCTCACAATTCTAGGTTTATATTTTACAATTCTGAGTTTAAATCTTACAACTATGAGTTAAAATTTAAATTCTTAGGTTATATATCACAATTCTGAGTTTATTTCTCAAACATCTGGGTTTAAATCTCAATTCTCGGTGTAAATCTACAATTCTAGGTTTATATCTTACAATTCTGGGTTTAAATCTCAATTCTGGGTTTAAATCTACAATTCTAGGTTTTTATCTTGCAATTATGGCTTTAAATCTTACAATTATAAATTTAAATTAAATTCTAAGTTTATTTCTCACAATTCTGGGTTTAAATCTCTAAATTCTGAGTTTATTTCTTACAATTCTGAGTTTAAATCTCACAATTCTGAATTTAAATCTTGCAATTATGAGTTTAAATCTTACAATTATGAGTTTAAATTTCACAATTCTGGGTTGAAATCTCACAATTCTGGGTTTAAATCTTACAATTATAAGTTTAAATCTCAATTATAAGTTTAAATCTCACAATTCTAGGTTTATATTTTACAATTCTGAGTTTAAATCTTACAACTATGAGTTAAAATTTAAATTCTTAGGTTATATATCACAATTCTGAGTTTATTTCTCAAACATCTGGGTTTAAATCTCAATTCTGGTGTAAATCTACAATTCTAGGTTTATATCTTACAATTCTGAGTTTAAATCTCACAATTCTGGGTTTAAATCTCTAAATTCTGAGTTTATTTCTTACAATTCTGAGTTTAAATCTCACAATTCTGAATTTAAATCTTGCAATTATGAGTTTAAATCTTACAATTATGAGTTTAAATTTCACAATTCTGGGTTGAAATCTCACAATTCTGGGTTTAAATCTTACAATTATAAGTTTAAATCTCAATTATAAGTTTAAATCTCACAATTCTAGGTTTATATTTTACAATTCTGAGTTTAAATCTTACAACTATGAGTTAAAATTTAAATTCTTAGGTTATATATCACAATTCTGAGTTTATTTCTCAAACATCTGGGTTTAAATCTCAATTCTGGGTGTAAATCTACAATTCTAGGTTTATATCTTACAATTCTGAGTTTAAATCTCACAATTCTGGGTTTAAATCTCTAAATTCTGAGTTTATTTCTTACAATTCTGAGTTTAAATCTCACAATTCTGAATTTAAATCTTGCAATTATGAGTTTAAATCTTACAATTGTGAGTTTAAATTTCACAATTCTGGGTTGAAATCTCACAATTCTGGGTTTAAATCTTACAATTATAAGTTTAAATCTCAATTATAAGTTTAAATCTCACAATTCTAGGTTTATATTTTACAATTCTGAGTTTAAATCTTACAACTATGAGTTAAAATTTAAATTCTTAGGTTATATATCACAATTATGAGTTTATTTCTCAAACATCTGGGTTTAAATCTCAATTCTGGGTGTAAATCTACAATTCTAGGTTTATATCTTACAATTCTGAGTTTAAATCTCACAATTCTGGGTTTAAATCTCAATTCTGGGTTTAAATCTACAATTCTAGGTTTTTATCTTGCAATTATGGCTTTAAATCTTACAATTATAAGTTTAAATTAAATTCTGAGTTTATTTCTCACAATTCTGGGTTTAAATCTTACAATTCTTGAGTTTATTTCTCACAGTTCTGGGTTTAAATCTCAATTTCAAGTTTAAATTTCAATTCTTAGTTCTCACAATTGTGAGAACTATCCCTTTAAAGCCCTTTATCATCTGTGGTAAAATATCACTTTTATGATGATTTTTTTTTTTTTTTGCTGTTTTTCAGATGGCAAAATGTATGACGCCTACATCTCATATGTCAACAATGAGAATGACAGGAAGTTTGTCAACTTTATCCTGAAACCTCATTTGGAGAACAAGTACAGCCATAAACTGCTGCTCAACGACACAAACATCCTTCCCGGAGCCGGTAAATCTAACAATTATAGTCAGATTTGAATGTCCATAGGGTCTGTTAAAGGTCAAAAGATGCTGCATGTAATATTTTGACTGTACTAAAGTGTAAAAATACCATATGTTAGGAAACATGCTAAGTTCACATACTTGTTTCTGAGAAAAGCAACGCTACATCTAATTATTCTACTGTTAAATGTGCGTTCTGTGTCAGAATGTCTGTTTTTGTATGGTCTTTGTGACTCCGTTCACTGCATGTTTAACCAATAGTATTTCAACACCCCACTAAACAGTGCATATTGCAGCCATTAAAGGATTAGTTCACTTCCAGAAACAAATTTCCTGATAATTTACTCAACCCTATGTCATCCAAGATGTTCATGTCTTTCTTTCTTCAACTGAAAATTTAGGTTTTCGAGGAAAACATTTCAGGATTTTTCTCCATAGTGGACTTTAATAGGGATCAACAGGTTTAAGGTCCAAACTGCAGTTTTAATGCAGCTTCAAAGGGCTCTACACGATCCAGGATGAGAAATAAAGGTCTTATCTAGTGAAACGATTGGACCTTTTCTACAAAAAATAAATAAATAAATTCTATACTTTTTAACCACAAATGCTAATCTTGGACTAGCTGGACTTTGATTTTGAACGATTTTGAAGTTGGAGGAGAAAATTTGAGTTTTTTGCCCTGCCCTGCCTTTTTGTACCGAAGTACACAGACGAAGAGCTAACCATGCGTGATATTTCCAACATGATTATGTAATGCATGAAGTCCAGAGCTAGTGACAAACATTTGTGGTTAAAAAGTATATATATTTTCCTTTTTCTTAGGAAATGACTAATCATTTTGCTAGATAAGACTCTTATTCCTCAGCTGGGATCGTGTAGAGCCCTTTGAAGCTGCACTGAAACTACAATTTATACCTTCAACCCATTGATCACCATTGAAATTCACTATATAAGGAAAAATCCTGGAATGTTTTCCTCAAAAATCTTAATTTATTTTGACTGAAGAAAGAAAGATATGAACATCTTGGATGACATGGGGGTGAGTAAATTATTCGAAAATCTTTATTCTGGAAATGAACTAATCCTTTAAGCGAGCAAACGAACTGGGTGAGAGATTGCAGATTCTACCCAACCTTAAAAGCCTCAGTATCCATTTTAAACACTTTATGACCAGAGTCATATTAAAATGCAGATATATCAATTTATAAACCTACAGTGTAAGGCTTGTTGCCTGCCACTGTCAGTTGTGCTTGTTACTGTTGTGTGTTCACAATCTGGCAACCCACATGAATGGTGAGTCTGAGGAGAAGGCAGGAGAAACAACTTGCTTTAATATTTTCTATTTGGATTGCACTTTTAACTAATACTGTACACAAGTAAAAAGACATGCAACAATAGTTACATATTGTGAAAAGGTCATACTTAAAGAAGTTCACTTCCAGAACAAAAATTTTTTGATTTTTGATTTTGAGATTATGTACTCACCCCTTTGTTATCCAAGATGTTCATGTCTTTCTTTCTTCAGTCGTAAAGAAATTATGTTTTTTGAGGAAAACATTTTAGGATTTTTCTCCATATAGTGGACTTCTATGGACCCCAGAGTTTGAACTTCCAAAATGCAGTTTAAATGCAGCTTCAAACGATCCCAAATGTGTTTGTAAACGATCCCAGCAGAGGAAGAAGGGTCTTATTTAGCTAAACGATCGGTTATTTTATTTTAAATTCAAATGCTTGTCTTGTCTTGCTCTGCCTGAAATCTGTTTATCCGGTTCAAGATAGTTAGGGTATGTTGAAAAACGTCTCGGGTTACGTATGTAACCTTAGTTCCCTGAGGACAGGGAACGAGACGCTGCGTCCTGGTTCAGGACACTATGGGAACCGCCTTCAGCGTGACCGGTTCTGAAACAAGGTATAGAACAACGACAGTGAACTTGACACTGGCCGGCGCCAGCCCGTGACGTCATCAGCAGGTGCCTATAAAAGCAGGTGCCTGAGAGCACAACACCATCTTTTTGTCGGACGGAGGTCTGTGCAGGGCCCGAGGCATGGCCCTGAGACGCAGCGTCTCGTTCCCTGTCCTCAGGGAACTAAGGTTACATACGTAACCCGAGACGTTCCCTTCCGGAGGGAACTCTACGCTGCGTCCTGGTTCAGGACACTATGGGAACGCTTATACCAACGCCGCCATGCCGAGGGATAGGTGATCAAACTGACTGAATGTTTTAGTCAAGAAGGAAATCACCCCTGCATCAGCGAGAGTCGCTGGGGCCCAGTGACCTGCCATGGCTAGCCCGGCTACCTGTGCACACAACTCTCAAGCGTGGAGGCCTAGAGGAAGCCTACTACACTTAGCTCTCTAAGTGAAGGAGCTCATAAACGCCCTGACCATAAGGGGCGGAGTTTAGGGAATGGAGGTCCCAGCAGAGCGAATGTCTGCTCTAGGGACCTGAAGCGTTCAGTGCTAACAGGTATAGGGGAAGCGGAGCTTCTGGAGAATGGAGGCTTCATAAAAGACTCTCTAAAAAGAGAGGAAACCTGACAACATTCCATCCATTAGCTCTTTAGGAGTGGAGGTCTCAAATAACCCTGCCGTGAGGGGAGACCTGGCTACACTCACGCCTAGAAGTACTGGAGGCGGAGCCTCTGGAGAACAGAGGCTTCACAGAAGACTCTCTAAAAAGAGAGGAAACCTGACAACGTTCAGTCCACCAGCTCTTAGGAGTGGAGGTCTCACTAGCCCTTCAGTGAGGGGAGACCTGGCTACACTCACGCCCGGAGAAAAAGCCTATACTCGACACTGGGGGTATTCAGTGAGGCTGAATAGCCTATGCAACCCGACCTACCCGAGTGGAGCTGCCGCTCAGAGGGTATCTACAGAGTGGAGGTCCCTTTTTTTAGTTTCTGCAAAGTGGCGGCTTTGGTAAGAAAGAAGCCTGGTACCACTCTGCACCCAGCAGAGGACGACTCTAAGGATGGAGGTCCGTGACCTATCTACACCCAA
This sequence comes from Garra rufa, assembly GCF_049309525.1. Lineage (NCBI taxonomy): Eukaryota > Metazoa > Chordata > Actinopteri > Cypriniformes > Cyprinidae > Garra > Garra rufa. The sequence continues at coordinate 28,986,974 of NC_133385.1, read as the reverse complement.
CACCAGAGGTGGTCCGCGAGGCTGAATAGCCTGTGCAGTCGGACCGCCTATTTCTAGTGAATCTCTGGAGGCAACGAAGGACCCTGAGTGAGGCTGGCAATGTTCTGCGAGCAGCAGAAGGACTCTAAGAGTGGAGGTCCCATGACCTACTACACTTCAACACTGCAGGCGTTCATCGAAGCTGAACAGCCTAAACGACAGTACTGCCTGAGTGGAGTCTGGAGAGTGGAGGCTTTCTAAAGAGGGAGCCTAACACACCTCCGTGCTTAGCAAGGAAGAACTCTGAGAGTGGAGGTCTCATGACCTAGCTACACTCTAGCCTTGAAGGTCATCCGTGAGGCTGACTAGCCTGTGCGACAGAAATACCTTCACTTTGGAGCTCTTCTGGAGAGTGAGGCCTGAAGAGGCCCGACACTCAATCCTGCTAGCAGCGCTATCTGGATTGGAGCTGGAAAACTAAAAGGTTTTTGAGAAAAAACAGCTCAGAGAATGGACACGGAGGAACCCTGCGTGGTCCATGGGAGAAAGGAACCTGCCTTTACGGGAGGGACCTTACCATGAATATGGATTTTAGTGAAGTGCCTGAATAGTGCACTTACCACTCACGTGGATTTTAGAGAATGCCCAAAGACTTCGCGTGAGCAAACACCACAAATGTGGTTTGAGTAGGTGTCCTAAGCATAGCGAGGATCACCAGATTTGCAGTCTCTAGGCGATAGCGGAGCCTGAAAGCGGAGCTTCTGGAGAGGGGAGGCTTCAGAGAAAGACTCTCTAAGCGAGAGGAGGCCTACGACGCTCTCCCTAGGGAAACTCTTCAGAGTGGAGGCCTCAGGTAAAGCGCTCTAGGCGAGGGGAGGCCTGACTACACTCGACGCTCAAGAAAGGCAGATACTCACAGTCAGAGCCAATAATGAAAAATTCTCATTTATCATCTAGCTCTGTGTAGTGGAGGCTCCGAGACTACATCTCCAAGGAGAGAAGCCTACAACACTAGTTTTTGGTGAGTGGAAGACTGCACTCCCCCCAAAAATAGTCAGCGAGGCACTCATGGGCCTGCCAGCTGCTATAACTGTGAGAGTGAAGGTCTCAGTACTGTTGGCTGTGACAGAGGGAGACCTATTACACCATGCTATCACTTAGCTTGTATTAGCCCGGGTGATAGCAGAACCCGGAAGCGGAGCTTTCAGTGAGGGAGGCTTTAACTGGTTTACAAGCTTCATGAATAAGCCTGACGCCGCTCAACTGAGGAAGCTCTATCGAGTGGAGGCCTTGGAATACACGCCCTCTCATGGAAGGGAGGCCTACTTTGTTTTACACTCAACGCTTGTAGTGACAGATCCACGGAAAAAGTCCACAAGCTGCCTTAACCTTGTGTTTTCCCGGCCTGTATTCCCGGGAAGTGGAGGCTTAACAGAAACACCTCACATAGAGGGAGCCTAGCAACACTCGACCCAGTAAAAAAGCTCTCCTGAATGGAGGTCTGAAAATGACCTGGCTACATTCAGCGCTAAGAAGTATTATAGTTCCACTTCAAGCGGGGCTTTTTTTTTTTTTTTTTGAGAGCGGAGGCTTTCAGAAAACATCTCTCTCTCAGAGAGGGAGCCTTGACGTCGCTCTATTCACCCTAGCACACAAACTCCTGGGAGTGGAGGTCTCACATATGTGTATATGAAAATACACAGGGAAGGTACCTGACCACACTCATGCAAAAAGAGTATTACTCTTAGCAGGGTTTGAGTGAGCGGAGGCTTCAGCAAAGCGATCTTTTTTTTTTTTTTTTTGCTTGAAGCAGCTTGACAACGCTCAAGAGGGTTTTTTTTATTTTTTATATATGTTCTCGTATGTGTATGTATGTCTGTACCCAGCTCACTCTTTTAGCGGAGGTTTCTATTTGTAAAACCTGACAACGCTTTAACCAAAGAGGGGTTTTCCCTGAGTGGAGGTCTCTTAACCCTGTTCTCTCTTTTTTTTTTTTTTTTTTGGAACGAGGGGAGACCTGACTACACTCGGACGCTTGGTGGCAGCAGAGCCCGCTTTTTAGAGGAGCTCGAATACTGCAGCATTAAAAATCACCCAAGCGGGGCTGGTAGAAAAAAAGGAAACACACACATACGTAATGAACATTCTTTTATTTATTAAAGTGTCTTTATAGTTTCACCTGCCGGGCCATCAGATTGAGATCTCATCATTGGCCCAGCCCCAGAGTCTTTGCGGGGGGGAAGAAAGGGCAGGTGGCCGAACGAACGCGAGGGGAACCGGAGAAGAGTTTCTAGGTGCCCGCCCCAGGCCTGCCGCCACGGCGGCGCTGGAGCTTCTCCCTCAGATCTCCTCTCCTCCGCCGCGCATCGCGCCGTTTCTGGGACCGACTCCTCCCGGGGGGAGGGCCCCGAGTGGCCACACTGGCGACCTGGCCTCGTCTCCGGTCATCCCTGGACCAGGACGGGCCCGGTATTCCCCGGTGTTCAGGTGGGGGCGTGGATGTGGACCGGCGAGGAATGCAAGATCTAAACGCCGCCGAGCGCGCCTTCGCCTCTCTGAATCTCTCGACCACCGCCTCGACGGATGTGCCGAACAACTCAGAGGGCGAAACCGGGGCATCGAGGAGAAATCGCTTTTCTTTCTCCCCGATGTCCGCCAGGTTCACCCACAGGTGTCTCTCCGTGGCCACCATGGCTGACATGGACCTGCCCACCGCGGTCGCTGTCTGCTTAGTGGCCCGCAGAGAGAGGTCTGTGGTGCGGCGCAGCTCGGCCACTTCCTCTGGGGAAAGCCCCAAACCACGGTCCAAATCCCTCAGCAAATCCCCCTGACCCGCTGCCGCATATGCCCTGCCATTCAGCCGTGATGTTTCGCGGAGCGGCTTGGACGGCAGGGTCGGAGCCTTCAGCGTCGATGTCCCTCCCCCTGAGAGATAGTTGGCGAATGTCTGCTCAATGGGGGGCATCGACGCATATCCGCGCCCCCGCATTCCCTCGACATCAGCATAGTTCACATGCTGATGTCGGTAAATGCGGGCGGAAAAGGGTTTGTCCCATGCCTTCTCGAGCTCATTATGGAGATCGGGAAGGAATGGGAGGCTCACGGGAGCTGGCTTGTCATGGCCCGGAAGAAACCGCTCGTCTAGTCTGCCGAGAGCGGCTTCTTCCCTCGCGGGCTTCCACTGCAGATCCAAACGGGCAGCCGCGCGGTCCATGACAGACATCAGCTCCTCATATGCGGGGCAAGGAGGTTGTATGGATTCAGCAATATCATCTTGCTCCATCTCAGCCTCCTGCTCGCCCTGGCTTGAAGCCAACAGGGCACTCGCTGCAGGGTCGGAAGATGTAAGTGATAACACATCTTCCGCTAGCAGCGCGTCCTCATCTCCGGCTGACGGGCGCGAGAGACTAACTCCTCTCTCAAACTCGTCAGCCAGTTCCACCTGGGATCCCCAGGACCTCAGCCGCCGAGCAGCCTCAGCTGCCGCGGGGCCAGAGCCACGTGGGGCAGATGGACGGCCCGATTCCCTCGAGAAAAGGGCCAGACGAGAACGGAGTTTCCTCATGGGGAAACCCTCACAGTAGACGCACTCCATCCCCTCAAGAACGGAGCGCGCGTGCTCTTCCCCTAAACACCAAACACAAAGGTCGTGTGCGTCATCAGGTGTCAGATTTCTCTGACACGGATCCGCGCACTTCCTATAGAGCTTCGCTTCTCTAGGCATCGCCATACTCACTCGCTAGAACGGAGGACTGCTGAAGACAAAAAGATGGTGTTGTGCTCTCAGGCACCTGCTTTTATAGGCACCTGCTGATGACGTCACGGGCTGGCGCCGGCCAGTGTCAAGTTCACTGTCGTTGTTCTATACCTCGTTTCAGAACCGGTCACGCTGAAGGCGGTTCCCATAGTGTCCTGAACCAGGACGCAGCGTAGAGTTCCCTCCGGAAGGGAACTCTCATTTCTCCCTCAACTTCAAAAATCATTTCAAAATCATCATCAGAACAGACAGTGATGTAGGGCGATTTTGAAGTTGATGGGAAAAATATGATGGGAGTTTTACATACCCTAACTGTCTTGAATCAGGCAGAACTAGACAAGATGAGTATTTGAGGTTAAAAAGTATATAAAATGTTATTTTAAAAAAAATAACCAAAGTTTCGCTTCCTCCGCTGGGATAAATTGCTTATATTTTTAGAGCCAAAAAATAAAATGAAATTCTGATAGTTTATAATGTAAATCTATGAAATCTTAATTATTTAGAGGAATTCACCCAAAAATAAGTTCTTTAAAATATTTTGTGTTCCACAGATTAAAAAGTCACGCAGGAAAAGAGTGAATGATTTTTGGGTGAACTATTCCTTAAAGATTAATCCGGATTATATGTCATTGTTGGAATCAAAACTGAATGAAGATAAATTCTATTGGTTTTTCGACATACCCAAACTTGAATTGGAAAAAAACGGAGTTCAGGCAGAGCTAGACAAGATGAGCATTTGAAGTTAAAAAGTATACAAAATGTAAAAAAAAAAAAAAAATCCTGAAATGTTTTCCTCAAAAACACATAACTTCTATATTACTGAAGAAAGAAAGACATGAACATCTTGGATGACAAGGGGGTAAGTACGTTATCTGTACATTTTTGTTTTGGAAAGTACTTCTTTTTGTTCTTTAAAGTACAAGTCGTTATTTATTTATTTATTTATTTATTTATTCATTTTATTTTTCATCTTCAGAGCCGTCTGCAGAGCTGATGATGAACATTAGCCGCTGTCGCCGGCTGATTGTTGTTCTCTCTCAGTCATACCTGGAGCAGGAGTGGTGCACAACAAACTTTAGGTAAAATCTACAGCGTATTTGCTTTACAACTGTGTCGCACTCCACCCGGCTTTCAGATATTTGAAGTTCCCACCTTCACCTGTTTTTTTAAGTATACTGTCTTTTCATAGTACATTAGAGTATATTTTGAATGTTCAAGAAAAAAAATTCTTAAAGAATAAGTTCACTTCCAGAATTTAAATTTTCTGATAATTTACTCACCCGTATTTAATCCAGTCTTTCTTCAGTTGAAAAGAAATGGAGGTTTTTAGGAAAATAAGCTTTATTGTTAGATGCTGTTTTCATGTTCAGGCAGGGTCTGTGGCACTTGATGGAGCTGTCGAGGAAGCCCATCTTCATCATATTTCAGTCGCAGCAGAAGCAAATGAGCCAGGACATCAGTCACCAGCTGAAACAACACCAGTCTCGAATCACGACCTTAACCTGGGGCGCACACTCCATGGTCAGATTCTCACAGTGCTTAATACATCTCTATTGATGTATTAGGCTAAAATCAAGTCTAAACTTTCTCATTTTCCTCCCACAGACCCCTTCTTCAGGCTTCTGGAAGGAGCTCGCGCTGGCGATGCCACGTAAGGAGACATTTAACAGGGAATCTGCTGGTGATCCGCAGACTCTACTGCAGGGCGATAAAGATCCCATGCTCACGCAGCAGCCCGATTACCTGGACTGCAGACCGGACCCTGATCCCGCAGGAGACTTGGGTGTGAAATGTGCTTCTTGAACCAATAGAATTTATCTTCATTCAGTTTTGATTCCAACAATGACATATAATCTGGATTAAGCTTTAAGGAATAGTTCACCCAAAAATCATTCACTCATTTCCTGCGTGACTTTTTATTCTGTGGAACACAACATATTTCAAAGAATGTTTCTTCAACTTATTTTTGGGTGAATTCCTCTAAAAAATTAAGATTTCATAGATTTACATTATAAGATATCAGAATTTCATTTTATTTTTTGGCCCTATAAGTATCAGCAATTTATGGATGGTCTTTCTGGCACTAAATGAAAAACAAAAAATTCTAATTACTTATTTTTATCTCGCAATTCTGTCTTTTTTCTCCGAATTATGAGATGTAAACTTGTAATTGCGAGTTATACCCTCGGTCTCACAGACAAAGCTTAAACCTAGTCCCTGATTAAAATGTAAATCTGAGCTGTTTCACCTGAAAGAAACTTGCACTGGTTGATGTTGAAATATGTCAATGTTCTTGTTTTGTTGTAAGATGCACACCAGTAATGTTTATAAAGGCCTAATCCTGGTTTAGTCTAAACCCTGTCTGTGAAACCAGCCCATGAAGTCAAAATTATGAAACATAAACTCGCAATTATGAGAAATAAAGTCAGAATTGTGAGATATAAACTTACAATTGTGACTTTTTTTCTCAGAATTGCGAGTTTATATCACTTGCGAGTTATTTAGTCAGAATTGTGAGATAAAAACTTGCAATTCTGAGAAAACAGTCTTTTTTTTTTCTCTCAAAACTGGACTTTATAGCTCACAATTGCATAATAACTCGGAATTGCGTGTAAATGTACAAAAATTGTAATTGTGAGATACAAACTCACATTTTACGAGAAAAACACGTAGAATTGCGAGTTTATGTCTCTCAATTCTGACTTTGTTTCTCTCAATTGTGAGTTTATATCACTCAATTCTGACTTTATTTCTCACAATTGAGTTTATATCATGCAATTCTAAAAAAAAGTCAGAATTCTGTGTTTATATCACACAATTATGAGACAAAATTTCATTTTTTTTTTTTCATTTTTATATCTCGCAATTCTGACTTTATTTCTCGCAATTGTGAGTTTATATTACCCTGTTCTGAGAAAAAGGTCAGAATTGTGAGTTTACATCATGCAATTCTAATAAAAAAGTTAGAATTATGGTTATATATTGGCAATTTTTACTTTGTTCTCACAACTGCATGATATAAACTCACCTTTGCGAAAAAATAAAGTCCGAATTATAAGTTTATATCTCACAATTATGAGGAAAAATGTCAGAATTGTCAGTTTACTATTCGGACTTTATTTTTTGCGATATTTAGTTTATATCATGCAATTTAAAAAAAAAAGTCAGAATTGAAAGATATAAACTCAATTCTGACTTTTTTTAAAAATTGCGTGATATAAACTGAATATTGCAAAAAATAAAGTCAGAATTTCTCTCAATTGTGAGTTTATATCACTCAATTCTGAGAACAAAGTCAGAATTGTAAATTTATATCTCGCAATTCTGACTTTTCTTTTCACAATTGTGAGTTTATTACCCAGTTCTGAGAAAAAAAGTCAGAATTGTGAGTTTATATCTCATAATTCTAACTTTATTTCTCACAATTGTGAGTTTATATAATGCAATTCCAATAAAAAAAGTCAGAATTAAGGTTATATCTTGGCAATTTTGACTTTCTCGCAATTTGAGTTTATATTACGCATTTGTGAGAAAATCTGAATTTTAAGTTTATATCTCACAAATATGAGAAAAAAAGTCAGAATTGTCAGTTTATATCATGCAATTCTGAGAAAAAAGCCAGACTCGTAAGTTTATATCTCAAGATTCTGACTTTATTTTTCACAATTGTGTTTTTATATAACCCAGTTCTACTAAAAAAAAAAGTCAGAACTGAGGTTATATCCTGGCAATTTTGACTATTTCTCACAATTTTGAGTTTATATCACGCAATTCTGAGAAAGTTTTTTTATTCAGTGGGAGAAAAAGGCTACAATAGCAGCTGCACCAAATTGCATATTTTTGCATTCAAGTTTACATATAGATTATAACATTTTATAAATATAAAATGTCTTTCCTTTACATTCACAGGTTTGCGTTTGCCCATCTACAAGAACCTTCAATCCAGAGCTCCGGTGCTTCCTGCTGGTCCAGGTGCGACGGCTGAACCCAAACCCCCAGAGATAGACGTGTCTGACCTCGGCTTGAGGAACTACGCTGCACGCACTGACTTTTACTGCCTGGTCACGGAGGACGATATCTGAGACACACTCCTGTTCTTTTTTTGCACTTTTATGCCACTTTTCACCCAATGATCTCTTGTTACTGTCACAGTTTTCTTTGTTTTTGTTTATCTAGACCTGTACGATCATGTAAGCACAATTCTTTATTCTTTTATGCAAAATGTTTGTAACATTTCATGTACAGTCATGGGGATGTTGGCTCTGTATATATTTTAATAAAGACCAATTTTAAAATGCCATGAAAATTAGTTCTAGTAATGTTAGTAATACAGTGTGACATTGTCTTTATTTTCACTCTTTCAACACATTCTTATTGTGTGACAAAACAATCTGAGCACATCTCTGCCATAAAGATGAAAATAACAGTGGAGACTTGTGTATTGTTGAAGAATCACTCTTTATTCAGAAATATTTTCACATATTGGAGACGATGAGGCTCTTAGGCTAAAAATAACCAGATTATAAGAGTCATTTGCTCGTGAATCAGACACTGCTCGAGCTGTATATATTATTACATTATAGTGAGTTTAAGTTATTATGCTGAACTATATTCATTAAGTGGAAGACTTATCAGAATGTTTTAAACTGGTAACTCCTAAATTTGAGTTGTTTTTGTTACGATTAATTAAAATAACCAAATCATACTAGTCATTTGCATGTGATTTGGACTACGCTGATTGAGATTTATGTTTTTGTATCACTAAAAGTCATTTGCTTGTAAATCGGACACTGGTCGTACTGTGTTATTTCGTTATACTGAGGTTAAGTTAACATTTTATTTTCTTGATTTAATACCTGAATCTACTTATTTAATCAATAATGAAACTACTGACTACCACAAGACAATATCAAGACGCATACTCTTGTTGTTACTTCATGGTACAGTCTTTTATCTCAGTACATTCAATTTAGACTGCGTTCAGGACACGTGTTAAATATGATTTCTTTTGGCGTGTTACTGTAGATTGGAATAAGTATTGTGGGTTATAAACGGGCCTTAACAGACGCACCTTAAAGACGCGGATAGTGACAGAAACCTCAAGACAGTATTACAGTGCCTTACACCCCCAGTGAGCAAGCCAAAGGCGACAGTGGCAAGGCAAAACTCCCTACAAAGTGAAATGTAGGAAGAAACCTTGGGAGGAACCAAGACTCAGCTGGCGGGACCCATCCTCCTCTGACCGGCACATATAAAAATACTGCCTATTTTACCTGCATTTCACAGGACTTACCTGCAGTCTACAACTCTTACCTTTGGTGTATAACTCTTTCCTTTGGTGTACAACTCTTACCTTTGGTGTACAACTCTTACCTGTACTCTACAACTCTTACCTTTGGTGTACAACTCTTACCTTAGGTCTACAACTCTTACCTGTACTCTACAACTCTTACCTGTATTCTACAACTCTTACCTTTGGTGTACAACTCTTACCTGTACTCTACAACTCTTACCTTTGGTGTACAACTCTTACCTTTGGTGTACAACTCTTACCTTTGGTGTACAACTCTTACCTTTGGTGTACAACTCTTACCTTTGGTGTACAACTCTTACCTTTGGTGTACAACTCTTACCTGTACTCTACAACTCTTACCTTTGGTGTACAACTCTTACCTTAGGTCTACAACTCTTACTTGTACTCTACAACTCTTACCTGTATTCTACAACTCTTACCTTTGGTGTACAACTCTTACCTGTACTCTACAACTCTTACCTTTGGTGTACAACTCTTACCTGTACTCTACAACTCTTACCTTCGGTGTACAACTCTTACCTTTGGTGTACAACTCTTACCTGTACTCTACAACTCTTACCTTTGGTGTACAACTCTTACCTGTACTCTACAACTCTTACCTTTGGTGTACAACTCTTACCTTAGGTCTACAACTCTTACCTGTACTCTACAACTCTTACCTGTATTCTACAACTCTTACCTTTGGTGTACAACTCTTACCTGTACTCTACAACTCTTACCTTTGGTGTACAACTCTTACCTGTACTCTACAACTCTTACCTTCGGTGTACAACTCTTACCTTTGGTGTACAACTCTTACCTGTACTCTACAACTCTTACCTTTGGTGTACAACTCTTACCTGTACTCTACAACTCTTACCTTTGGTGTACAACTCTTACCTTAGGTCTACAACTCTTACCTGTACTCTACAACTCTTACCTGTATTCTACAACTCTTACCTTTGGTGTACAACTCTTACCTGTACTCCACAACTCTTATCTTTGGTGTACAACTCTTACCTTAGGTGTACAACTCTTACCTTTGGTGTACAACTCTTACCTGTACTCTACAACTCTTACCTTTGGTGTACAACTCTTACCTGTACTCTACAACTCTTACCTTTGGTGTACAACTCTTACCTTAGGTCTACAACTCTTACCTGTACTCTACAACTCTTACCTGTATTCTACAACTCTTACCTTTGGTGTACAACTCTTACCTTAGGTCTACAACTCTTACCTGTACTCTACAACTCTTACCTGTATTCTACAACTCTTACCTTTGGTGTACAACTCTTACCTGTACTCTACAACTCTTACCTTTGGTGTACAACTCTTACCTGTACTCTACAACTCCTACCTTTGGTGTACAACTCTTACCTGTACTCTACAACTCTTACCTGTATTCTACAACTCTTACCTTTGGTGTACAACTCTTACCTGTACTCCACAACTCTTACCTTTGGTGTACAACTCTTACCTGTACTCTACAACTCTTACCTTTGGTGTTCAACTCTTACCTTTGGTGTACAACTCTTACCTGTACTCTACAACTCTTACCTTTGGTGTACAACTCTTACCTGTACTCTACAACTCTTACCTTCGGTGTACAACTCTTACCTTTGGTGTACAACTCTTACCTGTACTCTACAATTCTTACCTTTGGTGTACAACTCTTACCTGTACTCTACAACTCCTACCTTTGGTGTACAACTCTTACCTGTACTCTACAACTCTTACCTTTGGTGTACAACTCTTACCTGTACTCTACAACTCCTACCTTTGGTGTACAACTCTTACCTGTACTCTACAACTCTTACCTTTGGTGTACAACTCTTACCTTTGGTGTACAACTCTTACCTGTACTCTACAACTCTTACCTTTGGTGTACAACTCTTACCTTAGGTCTACAACTCTTACCTGTACTCTACAACTCTTACCTGTATTCTACAACTCTTACCTTTGGTGTACAACTCTTACCTGTACTCCACAACTCTTACCTTTGGTGTACAACTCTTACCTGTACTCTACAATTCTTACCTTTGGTCTACAACTCTTACCTGTACTCTACAACTCTTAACTTTGGTGTACAACTCTTACCTGTACTCTACAACTCTTACCTTTGGTGTTCAACTCTTACCTTTGGTGTACAACTCTTACCTGTACTCTACAACTCTTACCTTTGGTGTACAACTCTTACCTGTACTCTACAACTCTTACCTTCGGTGTACAACTCTTACCTTTGGTGTACAACTCTTACCTGTACTCTACAACTCTTACCTTTGGTGTACAACTCTTACCTGTACTCTACAACTCCTACCTTTGGTGTACAACTCTTACCTGTACTCTACAACTCTTACCTTTGGTGTACAACTCTTACCTTTGGTTCTACAACTCTTACCTGTACTCTACAACTCTTACCTGTACTCCACAACTCTTACCTTTGGTGTACAACTCTTACCTGTACTCTACAACTCTTACCGTTAGTGTACAACTCTTACCTGTACTCTACAACTCTTACCTTTGGTGTACAACTCTTACCTTAGGTCTACAACTCTTACCTGTACTCTACAACTCTTACCTGTATTCTACAACTCTTACCTTTGGTGTACAACTCTTACCTGTACTCCACAACTCTTATCTTTGGTGTACAACTCTTACCTGTACTCTACAATTCTTACCTTTGGTGTACAACTCTTACCTTTGGTCTACAACTCTTACCTGTAATCTACAACTCTTAACTTTGGTGTACAACTCTTACCTGTACTCTACAATTCTTACCTTTGGTGTACAACTCTTACCTTTGGTCTACAACTCTTACCTGTAATCTACAACTCTTACCTTTGGTGTTCAACTCTTACCTTTGGTGTACAACTCTTACCTTTTGTGTACAACTCTTACCTGTACTCTACAACTCTTACCTTTGGTGTACAACTCTTACCTGTACTCTACAACTCTTACCTTCGGTGTACAACTCTTACCTTTGGTGTACAACTCTTACCTGTACTCTACAACTCTTACCTTTGGTGTAAAACTCTTACCTGTACTCTACAACTCCTACCTTTGGTGTACAACTCTTACCTGTACTCTACAACTCCTACCTTTGGTGTACAACTCTTACCTTTGGTTCTACAACTCTTACCTGTACTCTACAACTCTTACCTTTGGTGTACAACTCTTACCTGTACTCTACAACTCTTACCTTTGGTGTACAACTCTTACCTGTACTCTACAACTCTTACCTTTGGTGTACAACTCTTACCTGTACTCTACAACTCTTACCTTTGGTGTACAACTCTTACCTTTGGTCTACAACTCTTACCTTTGGTGTACAACTCTTACCTGTACTCTACAACTCTTACCTTTGGTGTACAACTCTTACCTGTACTCTACAACTCTTACCTGTACTCTACAACTCTTACCTTTGGTGTACAACTCTTACCTGTACTCCACAACTCTTACCTGTACTCCACAACTCTTACCTTTGGTGTACAACTCTTACCTGTACTCTACAACTCTTACCGTTGGTGTACAACTCTTACCTGTACTCTACAACTTTTACCTTTGGTGTTCAACTCTTACCTTTGGTGTACAACTCTTACCTGTACTCTACAACTCCTACCTTTGGTGTACAACTCTTACCTGTACTCTACAACTCTTACCTTTGGTGTACAACTCTTACCTGTACTCTACAACTCCTACCTTTGGTGTACAACTCTTACCTGTACTCTACAACTCTTACCTTTGGTGTATAACTCTTACCTTTGGTGTACAACTCTTACCTGTACTCTACAACTCTTACCTTTGGTGTTCAACTCTTACCTTTGGTGTACAACTCTTACCTTAGGTCTACAACTCTTACCTGTACTCCACAACTCTTACCTTTGGTGTACAACTCTTACCTGTACTCTACAACTCTTACCTTTGGTGTACAACTCTTACCTGTACTCTACAACCCTTACCTTTGGTGTACAACTCTTACCTGTACTCTACAACTCTTACCTTTGGTGTACAACTCTTACCTTTGGTGTACAACTCTTACCTGTACTCTACAACTCTTACCTTTGGTGTACAACTCTTACCTTTGGTCTACAACTCTTACCTTTGGTGTACAACTCTTACCTGTACTCTACAACTCTTACCTTTGGTGTACAACTCTTACCTGTACTCTACAACTCTTACCTTTGGTGTATAACTCTTACCTTTGGTGTACAACTTTTACCTTTGGTGTACAACTCTTACCTGTACTCTACAACTCTTACCTTTGGTGTTCAACTCTTACCTTTGGTGTACAACTCTTACCTTTGGTCTACAACTCTTACCAGTACTCTACAACTCTTACCTGTACTCTACAACTCTTACCTTTGGTGTACAACTCTTACCTGTACTCCACAACTCTTACCTTTGGTGTACAACTCTTACCTGTACTCTACAACTCTTACCTTTGATATACAACTCTTACCTGTACTCTACAACTCTTACCTTTGGTGTTCAACTCTTACCTTTGGTGTACAACTCTTACCTTTGGTGTACAACTCTTACCTGTACTCTACAAATCTTACCTTTGGTGTACAACTCTTACCTGTACTCTACAACTCTTACCTTCGGTGTACAACTCTCACCTTTGGTGTACAACTCTTACCTGTACTGTACAACTCCTACCTTTGGTGTACAACTCTTACCTGTACTCTACAACTCTTACCTTTGGTGTACAACTCTTACCTGTACTCTACAACTCCTACCTTTGGTGTACAACTCTTACCTGTACTCTACAACTCTTACCTTTGGTGTATAACTCTTACCTTTGGTGTACAACTCTTACCTGTACTCCACAACTCTTACCTTTGGTGTACAACTCTTACCTTAGGTCTACAACTCTTACCTGTACTCTACAACTCTTACCTGTATTCTACAACTCTTACCTTTGGTGTACAACTCTTACCTGTACTCCACAACTCTTATCTTTGGTGTACAACTCTTACCTGTACTCTACAATTCTTACCTTTGGTGTACAACTCTTACCTGTACTCTACAATTCTTACCTTTGGTGTACAACTCTTACCTTTGGTCTACAACTCTTACCTGTAATCTACAACTCTTAACTTTGGTGTACAACTCTTACCTTTGGTCTACAACTCTTACCTGTAATCTACAACTCTTACCTTTGGTGTTCAACTCTTACCTTTGGTGTACAACTCTTACCTTTTGTGTACAACTCTTACCTGTACTCTACAACTCTTACCTTTGGTGTACAACTCTTACCTGTACTCTACAACTCTTACCTTCGGTGTACAACTCTTACCTTTGGTGTACAACTCTTACCTGTACTCTACAACTCTTACCTTTGGTGTACAACTCTTACCTGTACTCTACAACTCCTACCTTTGGTGTACAACTCTTACCTGTACTCTACAACTCCTACCTTTGGTGTACAACTCTTACCTTTGGTTCTACAACTCTTACCTGTACTCTACAACTCTTACCTTTGGTGTACAACTCTTACCTGTACTCTACAACTCTTACCTTTGGTGTACAACTCTTACCTGTACTCTACAACTCTTACCTTTGGTGTACAACTCTTACCTGTACTCTACAACTCTTACCTTTGGTGTACAACTCTTACCTTTGGTCTACAACTCTTACCTTTGGTGTACAACTCTTACCTGTACTCTACAACTCTTACCTTTGGTGTACAACTCTTACCTGTACTCTACAACTCTTACCTGTACTCTACAACTCTTACCTTTGGTGTACAACTCTTACCTGTACTCCACAACTCTTACCTGTACTCCACAACTCTTACCTTTGGTGTACAACTCTTACCTGTACTCTACAACTCTTACCTTTGGTGTACAACTCTTACCTGTACTCTACAACTCCTACCTTTGGTGTACAACTCTTACCTGTACTCTACAACTCTTACCTTTGGTGTATAACTCTTACCTTTGGTGTACAACTCTTACCTGTACTCTACAACTCTTACCTTTGGTGTTCAACTCTTACCTTTGGTGTACAACTCTTACCTTAGGTCTACAACTCTTACCTGTACTCCACAACTCTTACCTTTGGTGTACAACTCTTACCTGTACTCTACAACTCTTACCTTTGGTGTACAACTCTTACCTGTACTCTACAACCCTTACCTTTGGTGTACAACTCTTACCTGTACTCTACAACTCTTACCTTTGGTGTACAACTCTTACCTTTGGTGTACAACTCTTACCTGTACTCTACAACTCTTACCTTTGGTGTACAACTCTTACCTTTGGTCTACAACTCTTACCTTTGGTGTACAACTCTTACCTGTACTCTACAACTCTTACCTTTGGTGTACAACTCTTACCTGTACTCTACAACTCTTACCTTTGGTGTATAACTCTTACCTTTGGTGTACAACTTTTACCTTTGGTGTACAACTCTTACCTGTACTCTACAACTCTTACCTTTGGTGTTCAACTCTTACCTTTGGTGTACAACTCTAACCTTTGGTCTACAACTCTTACCAGTACTCTACAACTCTTACCTGTACTCTACAACTCTTACCTTTGGTGTACAACTCTTACCTGTACTCCACAACTCTTACCTTTGGTGTACAACTCTTACCTGTACTCTACAACTCTTACCTTTGATATACAACTCTTACCTGTACTCTACAACTCTTACCTTTGGTGTTCAACTCTTACCTTTGGTGTACAACTCTTACCTTTGGTGTACAACTCTTACCTGTACTCTACAAATCTTACCTTTGGTGTACAACTCTTACCTGTACTCTACAACTCTTACCTTCGGTGTACAACTCTCACCTTTGGTGTACAACTCTTACCTGTACTGTACAACTCCTACCTTTGGTGTACAACTCTTACCTGTACTCTACAACTCTTACCTTTGGTGTACAACTCTTACCTGTACTCTACAACTCCTACCTTTGGTGTACAACTCTTACCTGTACTCTACAACTCTTACCTTTGGTGTATAACTCTTACCTTTGGTGTACAACTCTTACCTGTACTCTACAACTCTTACCTTTGGTGTTCAACTCTTACCTTTGGTGTACAACTCTTACCTTAGGTCTACAACTCTTACCTGTACTCCACAACTCTTACCTTTGGTGTACAACTCTTACCTGTACTCTACAACTCTTACCTTTGGTGTACAACTCTTACCTGTACTCTACCACTCTTGCCTTTGGTCTACAACTCTTACCTGTACTCTACAACTCTTACCTTTGGTGTACAACTCTTACCTTTGGTCTACAACTCTTACCTGTACTCTACAACTCTTAGCTTTGGTGTACAACTCTTACCTGTACTCTACAACTCTTACCTGTACTCTACAACTCTTACCTGTACTCTACAACTCTTACCTGTACTCTACAACTCTTACCTGTATACTACAACTCTTACCTGTGGTGTACAACTCTTACATGTACTCTACAACTCTTACCTTTGGTGTACAACTCTTACCTGTACTCCACAACACTTACGTTTGGTGTACAACTCTTACCTGTACTCTACAATTCTTATCTTTGGTGTACAACTCTTACCTTTGGTCTACAACTCTTACCTGTACTCTACAAATCTTACCTTTGGTGTACAACTCTTACCTGTACTCTACAACTCTTACCATTGGTTTACAACTCTTAGCTTTGGTGTACAACTCTTACCTGTACTCTACAACTCTTACCTTTGGTGTACAACTCTTACCTTTGGTGTACAACTCTTACCTGTACTCTACAACTCTTACCATTGGTTTACAACTCTTAGCTTTGGTGTACAACTCTTACCTGTACTCTACAACTCTTACCTTTGGTGTACAACTCTTACCTGTACTCTACCACTCTTGCCTTTGGTGTAAAACTCTTACCTTTGGTCTAAAACTCTTACCTGTACTCTACAACTCTTACCTTTGGTGTACAACTCTTACCTTTGGTCTACAACTCTTACCTGTACTCTACAACTCTTACCTTTGGTGTACAACTGTTACCTTTGTGTGTCATCTCTTACCTTTGGTGTACAACTCTTACCTTTGGTGTACAACTCTTAGCTTTGGTGTACAACTCTTACCTTTGGTGTACAACTCTTACCTGTACTCTACAACTCTTACCTTTGGTGTACAACTCTTACCTGTACTCTACCACTCTTACCTTTGGTGTACAACACTTACCTTTGGTCTACAACTCTTACCTGTACTCTACAACTCTTACCTTTGGTGTACAACTCTTACCTATACTCTACAACTCTTACCTTTGGTGTACAACTCTTACCTGTACTCTACAACTCTTACCTTTGGTGTACAACTCTTACCTTTGGTGTACAACTCTTACCTGTACTCTACAACTCTTACCTTTGGTCTACAACTCTTACCTGTACTCCACAACTCTTACCTTTGGTGTACAACTCTTACCTGTACTCTACAACTCTTACCTTTGGTGTACAACTCTTACCTGTACTCTACAACCCTTACCTTTGGTGTACAACTCTTACCTGTACTCTACAACTCTTACCTTTGGTGTACAACTCTTACCTTTGGTCTACAACTCTTACCTTTGGTGTACAACTCTTACCTGTACTCTACAACTCTTACCTTTGGTGTACAACTCTTACCTGTACTCTACAACTCTTACCTTTGGTGTATAACTCTTACCTTTGGTGTACAACTTTTACCTTTGGTGTACAACTCTTACCTGTACTCTACAACTCTTACCTTTGGTGTTCAACTCTTACCTTTGGTGTACAACTCTTACCTTTGGTCTACAACTCTTACCAGTACTCTACAACTCTTACCTGTACTCTACAACTCTTACCAGTACTCTACAACTCTTACCTGTACTCCACAACTCTTACCTTTGGTGTACAACTCTTACCTGTACTCTACAACTCTTACCTTTGATATACAACTCTTACCTGTACTCTACAACTCTTACCTTTGGTGTTCAACTCTTACCTTTGGTGTACAACTCTTACCTTTGGTGTACAACTCTTACCTGTACTCTACAAATCTTACCTTTGGTGTACAACTCTTACCTGTACTCTACAACTCTTACCTTCGGTGTACAACTCTCACCTTTGGTGTACAACTCTTACCTGTACTGTACAACTCCTACCTTTGGTGTACAACTCTTACCTGTACTCTACAACTCTTACCTTTGGTGTACAACTCTTACCTGTACTCTACAACTCCTACCTTTGGTGTACAACTCTTACCTGTACTCTACAACTCTTACCTTTGGTGTATAACTCTTACCTTTGGTGTACAACTCTTACCTGTACTCTACAACTCTTACCTTTGGTGTTCAACTCTTACCTTTGGTGTACAACTCTTACCTTAGGTCTACAACTCTTACCTGTACTCCACAACTCTTACCTTTGGTGTACAACTCTTACCTGTACTCTACAACTCTTACCTTTGGTGTACAACTCTTACCTGTACTCTACCACTCTTGCCTTTGGTCTACAACTCTTACCTGTACTCTACAACTCTTACCTTTGGTGTACAACTCTTACCTTTGGTCTACAACTCTTAGCTTTGGTGTACAACTCTTACCTGTACTCTACAACTCTTACCTGTACTCTACAACTCTTACCTGTACTCTACAACTCTTACCTGTATACTACAACTCTTACCTGTGGTGTACAACTCTTACATGTACTCTACAACTCTTACCTTTGGTGTACAACTCTTACCTGTACTCCACAACACTTACGTTTGGTGTACAACTCTTACCTGTACTCTACAATTCTTATCTTTGGTGTACAACTCTTACCTTTGGTCTACAACTCTTACCTGTACTCTACAAATCTTACCTTTGGTGTACAACTCTTACCTGTACTCTACAACTCTTACCATTGGTTTACAACTCTTAGCTTTGGTGTACAACTCTTACCTGTACTCTACAACTCTTACCTTTGGTGTACAACTCTTACCTTTGGTGTACAACTCTTACCTGTACTCTACAACTCTTACCATTGGTTTACAACTCTTAGCTTTGGTGTACAACTCTTACCTGTACTCTACAACTCTTACCTTTGGTGTACAACTCTTACCTGTACTCTACCACTCTTGCCTTTGGTGTAAAACTCTTACCTTTGGTCTAAAACTCTTACCTGTACTCTACAACTCTTACCTTTGGTGTACAACTCTTACCTTTGGTCTACAACTCTTACCTGTACTCTACAACTCTTACCTTTGGTGTACAACTGTTACCTTTGTGTGTCATCTCTTACCTTTGGTGTACAACTCTTACCTTTGGTGTACAACTCTTAGCTTTGGTGTACAACTCTTACCTTTGGTGTACAACTCTTACCTGTACTCTACAACTCTTACCATTGGTTTACAACTCTTAGCTTTGGTGTACAACTCTTACCTGTACTCTACAACTCTTACCTTTGGTGTACAACTCTTACCTGTACTCTACCACTCTTACCTTTGGTGTACAACTCTTACCTTTGGTCTACAACTCTTACCTGTACTCTACAACTCTTACCTTTGGTGTACAACTCTTACCTATACTCTACAACTCTTACCTTTGGTGTACAACTCTTACCTGTACTCTACAACTCTTACCTTTGGTGTACAACTCTTACCTTTGGTGTACAACTCTTACCTGTACTCTACAACTCTTACCTTTGGTGTACAACTCTTACCTGTACTCTACAACTCTTACCATTGGTTTACAACTCTTAGCTTTGGTGTACAACTCTTACCTGTACTCTACAACTCTTACCTTTGGTGTACAACTCTTACCTGTACTCTACCACTCTTACCTTTGGTGTACAACTCTTACCTTTGGTCTACAACTCTTACCTGTACTCTACAACTCTTACCTTTGGTGTACAACTCTTACCTATACTCTACAACTCTTACCTTTGGTGTACAACTCTTACCTGTACTCTACAACTCTTACCTTTGGTGTACAACTCTTACCTTTGGTGTACAACTCTTACCTGTACTCTACAACTCTTACCTTTGGTGTACAACTCTTACCTGTACTCTACAACTCTTACCATTGGTTTACAACTCTTAGCTTTGGTGTACAACTCTTACCTGTACTCTACAACTCTTACCTTTGGTGTACAACTCTTACCTGTACTCTACAACTCTTACCTTTGGTGTACAACTCTTACCTGTACTCTACAACTCTTACCATTGGTTTACAACTCTTAGCTTTGGTCTACAACTCTTACCTGTACTCTACAACTCTTACCTTTGGTGTACAACTGTTACCTTTGTGTGTCATCTCTTACCTTTGGTGTACAACTCTTACCTTTGGTGTACAACTCTTACCTGTACTCTACAACTCTTACCTTTGGTGTACAACTCTTACCTGTACACCACAACTCTTACATTTGGTGTACAACTCTTACCTGTACTCTACAATTCTTACCTTTGGTGTACAACTCTTACCTTAGGTGTACAACTCTTACCTGTACTCTACAACTCTTACCTTTGGTGTACAACTCTTACCTGTAATCCACAACTCTTACCTTTGGTGTACAACTCTTACCTGTACTCTACAACTCTTACCTTTGGTCTACAACTCTTACCTGTACTCTACAACTCTTACCTTTGGTGTACAACTGTTACCTTTGTGTGTCATCTCTTACCTTTGGTGTACAACTCTTACCTTTAGTGTACAACTCTTACCTGTACTCTACAACTCTTACCATTGGTTTACAACTCTTAGCTTTGGTGTACAACTCTTACCTGTACTCTACAACTCTTACCTTTGGTGTACAACTCTTACCTGTACTCTACCACTCTTGCCTTTGGTGTAAAACTCTTACCTTTGGTCTAAAACTCTTACCTGTACTCTACAACTCTTACCTTTGGTGTACAACTCTTACCTTTGGTCTACAACTCTTACCTGTACTCTACAACTCTTACCTTTGGTGTACAACTGTTACCTTTGTGTGTCATCTCTTACCTTTGGTGTACAACTCTTACCTTTGGTGTACAACTCTTAGCTTTGGTGTACAACTCTTACCTTTGGTGTACAACTCTTACCTGTACTCTACAACTCTTACCATTGGTTTACAACTCTTAGCTTTGGTGTACAACTCTTACCTGTACTCTACAACTCTTACCTTTGGTGTACAACTCTTACCTGTACTCTACCACTCTTACCTTTGGTGTACAACTCTTACCTTTGGTCTACAACTCTTACCTGTACTCTACAACTCTTACCTTTGGTGTACAACTCTTACCTATACTCTACAACTCTTACCTTTGGTGTACAACTCTTACCTGTACTCTACAACTCTTACCTTTGGTGTACAACTCTTACCTTTGGTGTACAACTCTTACCTGTACTCTACAACTCTTACCTTTGGTCTACAACTCTTACCTGTACTCCACAACTCTTACCTTTGGTGTACAACTCTTACCTGTACTCTACAACTCTTACCTTTGGTGTACAACTCTTACCTGTACTCTACAACCCTTACCTTTGGTGTACAACTCTTACCTGTACTCTACAACTCTTACCTTTGGTGTACAACTCTTACCTTTGGTCTACAACTCTTACCTTTGGTGTACAACTCTTACCTGTACTCTACAACTCTTACCTTTGGTGTACAACTCTTACCTGTACTCTACAACTCTTACCTTTGGTGTATAACTCTTACCTTTGGTGTACAACTTTTACCTTTGGTGTACAACTCTTACCTGTACTCTACAACTCTTACCTTTGGTGTTCAACTCTTACCTTTGGTGTACAACTCTTACCTTTGGTCTACAACTCTTACCAGTACTCTACAACTCTTACCTGTACTCTACAACTCTTACCAGTACTCTACAACTCTTACCTGTACTCCACAACTCTTACCTTTGGTGTACAACTCTTACCTGTACTCTACAACTCTTACCTTTGATATACAACTCTTACCTGTACTCTACAACTCTTACCTTTGGTGTTCAACTCTTACCTTTGGTGTACAACTCTTACCTTTGGTGTACAACTCTTACCTGTACTCTACAAATCTTACCTTTGGTGTACAACTCTTACCTGTACTCTACAACTCTTACCTTCGGTGTACAACTCTCACCTTTGGTGTACAACTCTTACCTGTACTGTACAACTCCTACCTTTGGTGTACAACTCTTACCTGTACTCTACAACTCTTACCTTTGGTGTACAACTCTTACCTGTACTCTACAACTCCTACCTTTGGTGTACAACTCTTACCTGTACTCTACAACTCTTACCTTTGGTGTATAACTCTTACCTTTGGTGTACAACTCTTACCTGTACTCTACAACTCTTACCTTTGGTGTTCAACTCTTACCTTTGGTGTACAACTCTTACCTTAGGTCTACAACTCTTACCTGTACTCCACAACTCTTACCTTTGGTGTACAACTCTTACCTGTACTCTACAACTCTTACCTTTGGTGTACAACTCTTACCTGTACTCTACCACTCTTGCCTTTGGTCTACAACTCTTACCTGTACTCTACAACTCTTACCTTTGGTGTACAACTCTTACCTGTACTCTACAACTCTTACCTGTACTCTACAACTCTTAGCTTTGGTGTACAACTCTTACCTGTACTCTACAACTCTTACCTGTACTCTACAACTCTTACCTGTACTCTACAACTCTTACCTGTACTCTACAACTCTTACCTGTATACTACAACTCTTACCTGTGGTGTACAACTCTTACATGTACTCTACAACTCTTACCTTTGGTGTACAACTCTTACCTGTACTCCACAACACTTACGTTTGGTGTACAACTCTTACCTGTACTCTACAATTCTTATCTTTGGTGTACAACTCTTACCTTTGGTCTACAACTCTTACCTGTACTCTACAAATCTTACCTTTGGTGTACAACTCTTACCTGTACTCTACAACTCTTACCATTGGTTTACAACTCTTAGCTTTGGTGTACAACTCTTACCTGTACTCTACAACTCTTACCTTTGGTGTACAACTCTTACCTTTGGTGTACAACTCTTACCTGTACTCTACAACTCTTACCATTGGTTTACAACTCTTAGCTTTGGTGTACAACTCTTACCTGTACTCTACAACTCTTACCTTTGGTGTACAACTCTTACCTGTACTCTACCACTCTTGCCTTTGGTGTAAAACTCTTACCTTTGGTCTAAAACTCTTACCTGTACTCTACAACTCTTACCTTTGGTGTACAACTCTTACCTTTGGTCTACAACTCTTACCTGTACTCTACAACTCTTACCTTTGGTGTACAACTGTTACCTTTGTGTGTCATCTCTTACCTTTGGTGTACAACTCTTACCTTTGGTGTACAACTCTTAGCTTTGGTGTACAACTCTTACCTTTGGTGTACAACTCTTACCTGTACTCTACAACTCTTACCATTGGTTTACAACTCTTAGCTTTGGTGTACAACTCTTACCTGTACTCTACAACTCTTACCTTTGGTGTACAACTCTTACCTGTACTCTACCACTCTTACCTTTGGTGTACAACACTTACCTTTGGTCTACAACTCTTACCTGTACTCTACAACTCTTACCTTTGGTGTACAACTCTTACCTATACTCTACAACTCTTACCTTTGGTGTACAACTCTTACCTGTACTCTACAACTCTTACCTTTGGTGTACAACTCTTACCTTTGGTGTACAACTCTTACCTGTACTCTACAACTCTTACCTTTGGTCTACAACTCTTACCTGTACTCCACAACTCTTACCTTTGGTGTACAACTCTTACCTGTACTCTACAACTCTTACCTTTGGTGTACAACTCTTACCTGTACTCTACAACCCTTACCTTTGGTGTACAACTCTTACCTGTACTCTACAACTCTTACCTTTGGTGTACAACTCTTACCTTTGGTCTACAACTCTTACCTTTGGTGTACAACTCTTACCTGTACTCTACAACTCTTACCTTTGGTGTACAACTCTTACCTGTACTCTACAACTCTTACCTTTGGTGTATAACTCTTACCTTTGGTGTACAACTTTTACCTTTGGTGTACAACTCTTACCTGTACTCTACAACTCTTACCTTTGGTGTTCAACTCTTACCTTTGGTGTACAACTCTTACCTTTGGTCTACAACTCTTACCAGTACTCTACAACTCTTACCTGTACTCTACAACTCTTACCAGTACTCTACAACTCTTACCTGTACTCCACAACTCTTACCTTTGGTGTACAACTCTTACCTGTACTCTACAACTCTTACCTTTGATATACAACTCTTACCTGTACTCTACAACTCTTACCTTTGGTGTTCAACTCTTACCTTTGGTGTACAACTCTTACCTTTGGTGTACAACTCTTACCTGTACTCTACAAATCTTACCTTTGGTGTACAACTCTTACCTGTACTCTACAACTCTTACCTTCGGTGTACAACTCTCACCTTTGGTGTACAACTCTTACCTGTACTGTACAACTCCTACCTTTGGTGTACAACTCTTACCTGTACTCTACAACTCTTACCTTTGGTGTACAACTCTTACCTGTACTCTACAACTCCTACCTTTGGTGTACAACTCTTACCTGTACTCTACAACTCTTAC
Organism: Garra rufa; assembly: GCF_049309525.1. Lineage (NCBI taxonomy): Eukaryota > Metazoa > Chordata > Actinopteri > Cypriniformes > Cyprinidae > Garra > Garra rufa. The sequence goes on along the minus strand of NC_133385.1, from coordinate 28,962,422 downwards.
CTTTGGTGTATAACTCTTACCTTTGGTGTACAACTCTTACCTGTACTCTACAACTCTTACCTTTGGTGTTCAACTCTTACCTTTGGTGTACAACTCTTACCTTAGGTCTACAACTCTTACCTGTACTCCACAACTCTTACCTTTGGTGTACAACTCTTACCTGTACTCTACAACTCTTACCTTTGGTGTACAACTCTTACCTGTACTCTACCACTCTTGCCTTTGGTCTACAACTCTTACCTGTACTCTACAACTCTTACCTTTGGTGTACAACTCTTACCTTTGGTCTACAACTCTTAGCTTTGGTGTACAACTCTTACCTGTACTCTACAACTCTTACCTGTACTCTACAACTCTTACCTGTACTCTACAACTCTTACCTGTATACTACAACTCTTACCTGTGGTGTACAACTCTTACATGTACTCTACAACTCTTACCTTTGGTGTACAACTCTTACCTGTACTCCACAACACTTACGTTTGGTGTACAACTCTTACCTGTACTCTACAATTCTTATCTTTGGTGTACAACTCTTACCTTTGGTCTACAACTCTTACCTGTACTCTACAAATCTTACCTTTGGTGTACAACTCTTACCTGTACTCTACAACTCTTACCATTGGTTTACAACTCTTAGCTTTGGTGTACAACTCTTACCTGTACTCTACAACTCTTACCTTTGGTGTACAACTCTTACCTTTGGTGTACAACTCTTACCTGTACTCTACAACTCTTACCATTGGTTTACAACTCTTAGCTTTGGTGTACAACTCTTACCTGTACTCTACAACTCTTACCTTTGGTGTACAACTCTTACCTGTACTCTACCACTCTTGCCTTTGGTGTAAAACTCTTACCTTTGGTCTAAAACTCTTACCTGTACTCTACAACTCTTACCTTTGGTGTACAACTCTTACCTTTGGTCTACAACTCTTACCTGTACTCTACAACTCTTACCTTTGGTGTACAACTGTTACCTTTGTGTGTCATCTCTTACCTTTGGTGTACAACTCTTACCTTTGGTGTACAACTCTTAGCTTTGGTGTACAACTCTTACCTTTGGTGTACAACTCTTACCTGTACTCTACAACTCTTACCATTGGTTTACAACTCTTAGCTTTGGTGTACAACTCTTACCTGTACTCTACAACTCTTACCTTTGGTGTACAACTCTTACCTGTACTCTACCACTCTTACCTTTGGTGTACAACTCTTACCTTTGGTCTACAACTCTTACCTGTACTCTACAACTCTTACCTTTGGTGTACAACTCTTACCTATACTCTACAACTCTTACCTTTGGTGTACAACTCTTACCTGTACTCTACAACTCTTACCTTTGGTGTACAACTCTTACCTTTGGTGTACAACTCTTACCTGTACTCTACAACTCTTACCTTTGGTGTACAACTCTTACCTGTACTCTACAACTCTTACCATTGGTTTACAACTCTTAGCTTTGGTGTACAACTCTTACCTGTACTCTACAACTCTTACCTTTGGTGTACAACTCTTACCTGTACTCTACCACTCTTACCTTTGGTGTACAACTCTTACCTTTGGTCTACAACTCTTACCTGTACTCTACAACTCTTACCTTTGGTGTACAACTCTTACCTATACTCTACAACTCTTACCTTTGGTGTACAACTCTTACCTGTACTCTACAACTCTTACCTTTGGTGTACAACTCTTACCTTTGGTGTACAACTCTTACCTGTACTCTACAACTCTTACCTTTGGTGTACAACTCTTACCTGTACTCTACAACTCTTACCATTGGTTTACAACTCTTAGCTTTGGTGTACAACTCTTACCTGTACTCTACAACTCTTACCTTTGGTGTACAACTCTTACCTGTACTCTACAACTCTTACCTTTGGTGTACAACTCTTACCTGTACTCTACAACTCTTACCATTGGTTTACAACTCTTAGCTTTGGTCTACAACTCTTACCTGTACTCTACAACTCTTACCTTTGGTGTACAACTGTTACCTTTGTGTGTCATCTCTTACCTTTGGTGTACAACTCTTACCTTTGGTGTACAACTCTTACCTGTACTCTACAACTCTTACCTTTGGTGTACAACTCTTACCTGTACACCACAACTCTTACATTTGGTGTACAACTCTTACCTGTACTCTACAATTCTTACCTTTGGTGTACAACTCTTACCTTAGGTGTACAACTCTTACCTGTACTCTACAACTCTTACCTTTGGTGTACAACTCTTACCTGTAATCCACAACTCTTACCTTTGGTGTACAACTCTTACCTGTACTCTACAACTCTTACCTTTGGTCTACAACTCTTACCTGTACTCTACAACTCTTACCTTTGGTGTACAACTGTTACCTTTGTGTGTCATCTCTTACCTTTGGTGTACAACTCTTACCTTTAGTGTACAACTCTTACCTGTACTCTACAACTCTTACCATTGGTTTACAACTCTTAGCTTTGGTGTACAACTCTTACCTGTACTCTACAACTCTTACCTTTGGTGTACAACTCTTACCTGTACTCTACCACTCTTGCCTTTGGTGTAAAACTCTTACCTTTGGTCTAAAACTCTTACCTGTACTCTACAACTCTTACCTTTGGTGTACAACTCTTACCTTTGGTCTACAACTCTTACCTGTACTCTACAACTCTTACCTTTGGTGTACAACTGTTACCTTTGTGTGTCATCTCTTACCTTTGGTGTACAACTCTTACCTTTGGTGTACAACTCTTAGCTTTGGTGTACAACTCTTACCTTTGGTGTACAACTCTTACCTGTACTCTACAACTCTTACCATTGGTTTACAACTCTTAGCTTTGGTGTACAACTCTTACCTGTACTCTACAACTCTTACCTTTGGTGTACAACTCTTACCTGTACTCTACCACTCTTACCTTTGGTGTACAACTCTTACCTTTGGTCTACAACTCTTACCTGTACTCTACAACTCTTACCTTTGGTGTACAACTCTTACCTATACTCTACAACTCTTACCTTTGGTGTACAACTCTTACCTGTACTCTACAACTCTTACCTTTGGTGTACAACTCTTACCTTTGGTGTACAACTCTTACCTGTACTCTACAACTCTTACCTTTGGTCTACAACTCTTACCTGTACTCCACAACTCTTACCTTTGGTGTACAACTCTTACCTGTACTCTACAACTCTTACCTTTGGTGTACAACTCTTACCTGTACTCTACAACCCTTACCTTTGGTGTACAACTCTTACCTGTACTCTACAACTCTTACCTTTGGTGTACAACTCTTACCTTTGGTCTACAACTCTTACCTTTGGTGTACAACTCTTACCTGTACTCTACAACTCTTACCTTTGGTGTACAACTCTTACCTGTACTCTACAACTCTTACCTTTGGTGTATAACTCTTACCTTTGGTGTACAACTTTTACCTTTGGTGTACAACTCTTACCTGTACTCTACAACTCTTACCTTTGGTGTTCAACTCTTACCTTTGGTGTACAACTCTTACCTTTGGTCTACAACTCTTACCAGTACTCTACAACTCTTACCTGTACTCTACAACTCTTACCAGTACTCTACAACTCTTACCTGTACTCCACAACTCTTACCTTTGGTGTACAACTCTTACCTGTACTCTACAACTCTTACCTTTGATATACAACTCTTACCTGTACTCTACAACTCTTACCTTTGGTGTTCAACTCTTACCTTTGGTGTACAACTCTTACCTTTGGTGTACAACTCTTACCTGTACTCTACAAATCTTACCTTTGGTGTACAACTCTTACCTGTACTCTACAACTCTTACCTTCGGTGTACAACTCTCACCTTTGGTGTACAACTCTTACCTGTACTGTACAACTCCTACCTTTGGTGTACAACTCTTACCTGTACTCTACAACTCTTACCTTTGGTGTACAACTCTTACCTGTACTCTACAACTCCTACCTTTGGTGTACAACTCTTACCTGTACTCTACAACTCTTACCTTTGGTGTATAACTCTTACCTTTGGTGTACAACTCTTACCTGTACTCTACAACTCTTACCTTTGGTGTTCAACTCTTACCTTTGGTGTACAACTCTTACCTTAGGTCTACAACTCTTACCTGTACTCCACAACTCTTACCTTTGGTGTACAACTCTTACCTGTACTCTACAACTCTTACCTTTGGTGTACAACTCTTACCTGTACTCTACCACTCTTGCCTTTGGTCTACAACTCTTACCTGTACTCTACAACTCTTACCTTTGGTGTACAACTCTTACCTGTACTCTACAACTCTTACCTGTACTCTACAACTCTTACCTGTACTCTACAACTCTTACCTGTACTCTACAACTCTTACCTGTATACTACAACTCTTACCTGTGGTGTACAACTCTTACATGTACTCTACAACTCTTACCTTTGGTGTACAACTCTTACCTGTACTCCACAACACTTACGTTTGGTGTACAACTCTTACCTGTACTCTACAATTCTTATCTTTGGTGTACAACTCTTACCTTTGGTCTACAACTCTTACCTGTACTCTACAAATCTTACCTTTGGTGTACAACTCTTACCTGTACTCTACAACTCTTACCATTGGTTTACAACTCTTAGCTTTGGTGTACAACTCTTACCTGTACTCTACAACTCTTACCTTTGGTGTACAACTCTTACCTTTGGTGTACAACTCTTACCTGTACTCTACAACTCTTACCATTGGTTTACAACTCTTAGCTTTGGTGTACAACTCTTACCTGTACTCTACAACTCTTACCTTTGGTGTACAACTCTTACCTGTACTCTACCACTCTTGCCTTTGGTGTAAAACTCTTACCTTTGGTCTAAAACTCTTACCTGTACTCTACAACTCTTACCTTTGGTGTACAACTCTTACCTTTGGTCTACAACTCTTACCTGTACTCTACAACTCTTACCTTTGGTGTACAACTGTTACCTTTGTGTGTCATCTCTTACCTTTGGTGTACAACTCTTACCTTTGGTGTACAACTCTTAGCTTTGGTGTACAACTCTTACCTTTGGTGTACAACTCTTACCTGTACTCTACAACTCTTACCATTGGTTTACAACTCTTAGCTTTGGTGTACAACTCTTACCTGTACTCTACAACTCTTACCTTTGGTGTACAACTCTTACCTGTACTCTACCACTCTTACCTTTGGTGTACAACTCTTACCTTTGGTCTACAACTCTTACCTGTACTCTACAACTCTTACCTTTGGTGTACAACTCTTACCTATACTCTACAACTCTTACCTTTGGTGTACAACTCTTACCTGTACTCTACAACTCTTACCTTTGGTGTACAACTCTTACCTTTTGTGTACAACTCTTACCTGTACTCTACAACTCTTACCTTTGGTGTACAACTCTTACCTGTACTCTACAACTCTTACCATTGGTTTACAACTCTTAGCTTTGGTGTACAACTCTTACCTGTACTCTACAACTCTTACCTTTGGTGTACAACTCTTACCTGTACTCTACCACTCTTACCTTTGGTGTACAACTCTTACCTTTGGTCTACAACTCTTACCTGTACTCTACAACTCTTACCTTTGGTGTACAACTCTTACCTATACTCTACAACTCTTACCTTTGGTGTACAACTCTTACCTGTACTCTACAACTCTTACCTTTGGTGTACAACTCTTACCTTTGGTGTACAACTCTTACCTGTACTCTACAACTCTTACCTTTGGTGTACAACTCTTACCTGTACTCTACAACTCTTACCATTGGTTTACAACTCTTAGCTTTGGTGTACAACTCTTACCTGTACTCTACAACTCTTACCTTTGGTGTACAACTCTTACCTGTACTCTACAACTCTTACCTTTGGTGTACAACTCTTACCTGTACTCTACAACTCTTACCATTGGTTTACAACTCTTAGCTTTGGTCTACAACTCTTACCTGTACTCTACAACTCTTACCTTTGGTGTACAACTGTTACCTTTGTGTGTCATCTCTTACCTTTGGTGTACAACTCTTACCTTTGGTGTACAACTCTTACCTGTACTCTACAACTCTTACCTTTGGTGTACAACTCTTACCTGTACACCACAACTCTTACATTTGGTGTACAACTCTTACCTGTACTCTACAATTCTTACCTTTGGTGTACAACTCTTACCTTAGGTGTACAACTCTTACCTGTACTCTACAACTCTTACCTTTGGTGTACAACTCTTACCTGTAATCCACAACTCTTACCTTTGGTGTACAACTCTTACCTGTACTCTACAACTCTTACCTTTGGTCTACAACTCTTACCTGTACTCTACAACTCTTACCTTTGGTGTACAACTGTTACCTTTGTGTGTCATCTCTTACCTTTGGTGTACAACTCTTACCTTTAGTGTACAACTCTTAGCTTTGGTGTACAACTCTTACCTGTACTCTACAACTCTTACCTTTGGTGTACAACTCTTACCTGTACTCCACAACTCTTACATTTGGTGTACAACTCTTACCTGTACTCTACAATTCTTACCTTTGGTGTACAACTCTTACCTTAGGTGTACAACTCTTACCTGTACTCTACAACTCTTACCTGTACTCTACAACTCTTACCTTTGGTGTACAACTCTTACCTGTACTCCACAACTCTTACCTTTGGTGTACAACTCTTACCTGTACTCTACAACTCTTACCTTTAGTCTACAACTCTTACCTGTACTCTACAACTCTTACCTTTGGTGTACAACTGTTACCTTTGTGTGTCATCTCTTACCTTTGGTGTACAACTCTTACCTTTGGTGTACAACTCTTAGCTTTGGTGTACAACTCTTACCTGTACTCCACAACTCTTACCTGTACTCCACAACTCTTACCTTTGGTGTACAACTCTTACCTGTACTCTACAACTCTTACCTTTGGTTGTACAACTCTTACCTGTACTCTACCACTCTTGCCTTTGGTGTACAACTCTTACCTTTGGTCTACAACTCTTACTTGTACTCTACAACTCTTACCTTTGGTCTACAACTCTTACCTTTGGTCTACAACTCTTACCTGTACTCTACAACTCTTACCTTTGGTGTACAACTCTTACCTGTACTCTACCACTCTTGCCTTTGGTCTACAACTCTTACCTGTACTCTACAACTCTTACCTTTGGTGTACAACTCTTACCTGTACTCTACAACTCTTACCTTTGGTGTACAACTCTTACATGTACTCTACAACTCTTACCTTTGGTGTACAACTCTTACCTGTACTCCACAACACTTACGTTTGGTGTACAACTCTTACCTGTACTCTACAATTCTTATCTTTGGTGTACAACTCTTACCTTTGGTCTACAACTCTTACCTGTACTCTACAAATCTTACCTTTGGTGTACAACTCTTACCTGTACTCTACAACTCTTACCATTGGTTTACAACTCTTAGCTTTGGTGTACAACTCTTACCTTTGGTGTACAACTCTTACCTGTACTCTACAACTCTTACCATTGGTTTACAACTCTTAGCTTTGGTGTACAACTCTTACCTGTACTCTACAACTCTTACCTTTGGTGTACAACTCTTACCTGTACTCTACCACTCTTGCCTTTGGTGTAAAACTCTTACCTTTGGTCTAAAACTCTTACCTGTACTCTACAACTCTTACCTTTGGTGTACAACTCTTACCTTTGGTCTACAACTCTTACCTGTACTCTACAACTCTTACCTTTGGTGTACAACTGTTACCTTTGTGTGTCATCTCTTACCTTTGGTGTACAACTCTTACCTTTGGTGTACAACTCTTAGCTTTGGTGTACAACTCTTACCTTTGGTGTACAACTCTTACCTGTACTCTACAACTCTTACCATTGGTTTACAACTCTTAGCTTTGGTGTACAACTCTTACCTGTACTCTACAACTCTTACCTTTGGTGTACAACTCTTACCTGTACTCTACCACTCTTACCTTTGGTGTACAACTCTTACCTTTGGTCTACAACTCTTACCTGTACTCTACAACTCTTACCTTTGGTGTACAACTCTTACCTATACTCTACAACTCTTACCTTTGGTGTACAACTCTTACCTGTACTCTACAACTCTTACCTTTGGTGTACAACTCTTACCTTTGGTGTACAACTCTTACCTGTACTCTACAACTCTTACCTTTGGTGTACAACTCTTACCTGTACTCTACAACTCTTACCATTGGTTTACAACTCTTAGCTTTGGTGTACAACTCTTACCTGTACTCTACAACTCTTACCTTTGGTGTACAACTCTTACCTGTACTCTACCACTCTTACCTTTGGTGTACAACTCTTACCTTTGGTCTACAACTCTTACCTGTACTCTACAACTCTTACCTTTGCTGTACAACTCTTACCTATACTCTACAACTCTTACCTTTGGTGTACAACTCTTACCTGTACTCTACAACTCTTACCTTTGGTGTACAACTCTTACCTTTGGTGTACAACTCTTACCTGTACTCTACAACTCTTACCTTTGGTGTACAACTCTTACCTGTACTCTACAACTCTTACCATTGGTTTACAACTCTTAGCTTTGGTGTACAACTCTTACCTGTACTCTACAACTCTTACCTTTGGTGTACAACTCTTACCTGTACTCTACAACTCTTACCTTTGGTGTACAACTCTTACCTGTACTCTACAACTCTTACCATTGGTTTACAACTCTTAGCTTTGGTCTACAACTCTTACCTGTACTCTACAACTCTTACCTTTGGTCTACAACTGTTACCTTTGTGTGTCATCTCTTACCTTTGGTGTACAACTCTTACCTTTGGTGTACAACTCTTACCTGTACTCTACAACTCTTACCTTTGGTGTACAACTCTTACCTGTACTCCACAACTCTTACATTTGGTGTACAACTCTTACCTGTACTCTACAATTCTTACCTTTGGTGTACAACTCTTACCTTAGGTGTACAACTCTTACCTGTACTCTACAACTCTTACCTTTGGTGTACAACACTTACCTGTAATCCACAACTCTTACCTTTGGTGTACAACTCTTACCTGTACTCTACAACTCTTACCTTTGGTCTACAACTCTTACCTGTACTCTACAACTCTTACCTTTGGTGTACAACTGTTACCTTTGTGTGTCATCTCTTACCTTTGGTGTACAACTCTTACCTTTAGTGTACAACTCTTAGCTTTGGTGTACAACTCTTACCTGTACTCTACAACTCTTACCTTTGGTGTACAACTCTTACCTGTACTCCACAACTCTTACATTTGGTGTACAACTCTTACCTGTACTCTACAATTCTTACCTTTGGTGTACAACTCTTACCTTAGGTGTACAACTCTTACCTGTACTCTACAACTCTTACCTGTACTCTACAACTCTTACCTTTGGTGTACAACTCTTACCTGTACTCCACAACTCTTACCTGTACTCCACAACTCTTACCTTTGGTGTACAACTCTTACCTGTACTCTACAACTCTTACCTTTAGTCTACAACTCTTACCTGTACTCTACAACTCTTACCTTTGGTGTACAACTGTTACCTTTGTGTGTCATCTCTTACCTTTGGTGTACAACTCTTACCTTTGGTGTACAACTCTTAGCTTTGGTGTACAACTCTTACCTGTACTCCACAACTCTTACCTGTACTCCACAACTCTTACCTTTGGTGTACAACTCTTACCTGTACTCTACAACTCTTACCTTTGGTTGTACAACTCTTACCTGTACTCTACCACTCTTGCCTTTGGTGTACAACTCTTACCTTTGGTCTACAACTCTTACTTGTTCTCTACAACTCTTACCTTTGGTCTACAACTCTTACCTTTGGTCTACAACTCTTACCTGTACTCTACAACTCTTAGCTTTGGTCTACAACTCTTACCTGTACTCTACAACTCTTACCTGTATACTACAACTCTTACCTGTGGTGTACAACTCTTACCTGTACTCTACAACTCTTACCTTTGGTGTACAACTCTTACCTGTACTCCACAACTCTTACATTTGGTGTACAACTCTTACCTGTACTCCACAACTCTTACCTTTGGTGTACAACTCTTACCTGTACTCTACAACTCGTACCTTTGGTGTACAACTCTTTCCTGTACTCTACAATTCTTACCTTTGGTGTACAACTCTTACCTGTACTCTACAACGCTTAGCTTTGGTGTACAACTCTTACCTGTACTCTACAACTCTTACCTGTACTCTACAACTCTTACCTGTATACTACAACTCTTACCTGTGGTGTACAACTCTTACCTGTACTCTACAACTCTTACCTTTGGTGTACAACTCTTACCTGTACTCCACAACTCTTACGTTTGGTGTACAACTCTTACCTGTACTCTACAATTCTTACCTTTGGTGTACAACTCTTACCTTTGGTCTACAACTCTTACCTGTACTCTACAACTCTTACCTTTGGTGTACAACTCTTACCTTACCTTTGGTGTACAACTCTTACCTGTACTCTACAACTCTTACCTTTGGTGTACAACTCTTACCTTTGGTGTACAACTCTTACCTGTACTCTACAACTCTTACCATTGGTTTACAACTCTTAGCTTTGGTGTACAACTCTTACCTGTACTCTACAACTCTTACCTTTGGTGTACAACTCTTACCTGTACTCTACCACTCTTGCCTTTGGTGTAAAACTCTTACCTTTGGTCTAAAACTCTTACCTGTACTCTACAACTCTTACCTTTGGTGTACAACTCTTACCTTTGGTCTACAACTCTTACCTGTACTCTACAACTCTTACCTTTGGTGTACAACTGTTACCTTTGTGTGTCATCTCTTACCTTTGGTGTACAACTCTTACCTTTGGTGTACAACTCTTAGCTTTGGTGTACAACTCTTACCTGTACTCTACAACTCTTACCTTTGGTGTACAACTCTTACCTGTACTCCACAACACTTACATTTGGTGTACAACTCTTACATGTACTCTACAATTCTTACCTTTGGTGTACAACTCTTACCTGTACTCTACCACTCTTGCCTTTGGTGTACAACTCTTACCTTTGGTCTACAACTCTTACCTGTACTCTACAACTCTTACCTTTGGTGTACAACTCTTACCTATACTCTACAACTCTTACCTTTGGTGTACAACTCTTACCTGTACTCTACAACTCTTACCTTTGGTGTACAACTCTTACCTGTACTCTACACCTCTTACCTTTGGTGTACAACTCTTACCTTTGGTGTACAACTCTTACCTGTACTCTACAACTCTTACCATTGGTTTACAACTCTTAGCTTTGGTGTACAACTCTTACCTGTACTCTACCACTCTTGCCTTTGGTGTAAAACTCTTACCTTTGGTCTACAACTCTTACCTGTACTCTACAACTCTTACCTTTGGTGTACAACTGTTACCTTTGTGTGTCATCTCTTACCTTTGGTGTACAACTCTTACCTTTGGTGTACAACTCTTAGCTTTGGTGTACAACTCTTACCTGTACTCCACAACTCTTACATTTGGTGTACAACTCTTACCTGTACTCTACAATTCTTACCTTTGGTGTACAACTCTTACCTTAGGTGTACAACTCTTACCTGTACTCTACAACTCTTACCTGTACTCTACAACTCTTACCTTTGGTGTACAACTCTTACCTGTACTCCACAACTCTTACCTTTGGTCTACAACTCTTACCTGTACTCTACAACTCTTACCTTTGGTGTACAACTGTTACCTTTGTGTGTCATCTCTTACCTTTGGTGTACAACTCTTACCTTTAGTGTACAACTCTTAGCTTTGGTGTACAACTCTTACCTGTACTCTACAACTCTTACCTTTGGTGTACAACTCTTACCTGTACTCCACAACTCTTACATTTGGTGTAAAACTCTTACCTGTACTCTACAATTCTTACCTTTGGTGTACAACTCTTACCTATACTCTACAACTCTTACCTTTGGTGTACAACTCTTACCTGTACTCTACAACTCTTACCTTTGGTGTACAACTCTTACCTGTACTCTACAACTCTTACCTTTGGTGTACAACTCTTACCTTTGGTGTACAACTCTTACCTGTACTCTACAATTCTTACCTTTGGTGTACAACTCTTACCTTAGGTGTACAACTCTTACCAGTACTCTACAACTCTTACCTGTACTCCACAACTCTTACCTTTGGTCTACAACTCTTACCTGTACTCTACAACTCTTACCTTTGGTGTACAACTGTTACCTTTGTGTGTCATCTCTTACCTTTGGTGTACAACTCTTACCTTTAGTGTACAACTCTTAGCTTTGGTGTACAACTCTTACCTGTACTCTACAACTCTTACCTTTGGTGTACAACTCTTACCTGTACTCCACAACTCTTACATTTGGTGTAAAAATCTTACCTGTACTGTACAATTCTTACCTTTGGTGTACAACTCTTACCTATACTCTACAACTCTTACCTTTGGTGTACAACTCTTACCTGTACTCTACAACTCTTACCTTTGGTGTACAACTCTTACCTGTACTCTACAACTCTTACCTTTGGTGTACAACTCTTACCTTTGGTGTACAACTCTTACCTGTACTCTACAATTCTTACCTTTGGTGTACAACTCTTACCTTAGGTGTACAACTCTTACCAGTACTCTACAACTCTTACCTGTACTCCACAACTCTTACCTTTGGTCTACAACTCTTACCTGTACTCTACAACTCTTACCTTTGGTGTACAACTGTTACCTTTGTGTGTCATCTCTTACCTTTGGTGTACAACTCTTACCTTTAGTGTACAACTCTTAGCTTTGGTGTACAACTCTTACCTGTACTCTACAACTCTTACCTTTGGTGTACAACTCTTACCTGTACTCCACAACTCTTACATTTGGTGTAAAACTCTTACCTGTACTCTACAATTCTTACCTTTGGTGTACAACTCTTACCTTAGGTGTACAACTCTTACCTGTACTCTACAACTCTTACCTGTACTCTACAACTCTTACCTGTACTCTACAACTCTTACCTTTGGTGTACAACTCTTACCTGTACTCCACAACTCTTACCTGTACTCCACAACTCTTTCCTTTGGTGTACAACTCTTACCTGTACTCTACAACTCTTACCTTTAGTCTACAACTCTTACCTGTACTCTACAACTCTTACCTTTGGTGTACAACTGTTACCTTTGTGTGTCATCTCTTACCTTTGGTGTACAACTCTTACCTTTGGTGTACAACTCTTAGCTTTGGTGTACAACTCTTACCTGTACTCCACAACTCTTACGTTTGGTGTACAACTCTTACCTGTACTCTACAACTCTTACCTTTGGTGTACAACTCTTACCTGTACTCCACAACTCTTACGTTTGGTGTACAACTCTTACCTGTACTCCACAACTCTTACCTTTGGTGTACAACTCTTACCTGTACTCTACAACTCGTACCTTTGGTGTACAACTCTTACCTGTACTCTACAATTCTTACCTTTGGTGTACAACTCTTACCTGTACTCTACAACTCTTACCTTTGGTGTACAACTCTTTCCTGTACTCCACAACTCTTACGTTTGGTGTACAACTCTTACCTTAGGTCTACAACTTTTACCTGTAGTCCACAACTCTTACCTGTACTCCACAACTCTTACCTTTGGTGTACAACTCTTACCTGTACTCTACAACTCTTACCTTTGGTTGTACAACTCTTACCTGTACTCTACCACTCTTGCCTTTGGTGTACAACTCTTACCTTTGGTCTACAACTCTTACCTGTACTCTACAACTCTTAGCTTTGGTGTACAACTCTTACCTGTACTCTACAACTCTTACCTGTATACTACAACTCTTACCTGTGGTGTACAACTCTTACCTGTACTCTACAACTCTTACCTTTGGTGTACAACTCTTACCTGTACTCCACAACTCTTACCTTTGGTGTACAACTCTTACCTGTACTCTACAACTCTTACCTTTGGTGTACAACTCTTACCTGTACTCTACAACTCTTACCTTTGGTGTTCAACTCTTACCTTTGGTGTACAACTCTTACCTTTGGTGTACAACTCTTACCTGTACTCTACAACTCTTACCTTTGGTGTACAACTCTTACCTGTACTCCACAACTCTTACGTTTGGTGTACAACACTTACCTGTACTCTACAATTCTTACCTTTGGTGTACAACACTTACCTGTACTCTACAATTCTTACCTTTGGTGTACAACTCTTACCTTTGGTCTACAACTCTTACCTTTGGTCTACAACTCTTACCTGTACTCTACAACTCTTACCTGTACTCTACAATTCTTACCTTTGGTGTACAACTCTTACCTTTGGTCTACAACTCTTACCTTTGGTCTACAACTCTTACCTGTACTCTACAACTCTTACCTTTGGTGTACAACTCTTACCTGTACTCTACAACTCTTACATTTGGTGTACAACTCTTACCTGTACTCCACAACTCTTACCTTTGGTGTACAACTCTTACCTGTACTCTACAACTCTTACCTGTATACTACAACTCTTACCTTTGGTGTACAACTCTTACCTGTACTCTACAACTCTTACCTGTACTCTACAACTCTTACCTTTTCTGTACAACTCTTACATTTGGTCTACAACTCTTACCTGTACTCCACAACTCTTACCTTTGGTGTACAACTTTTACCTTAGGTCTACAACTCTTACCTGTACTCTACAACTCTTACCTGTACTCTACAACTCTTACCTGTACTCTACAACTCTTACCTTTGCTGTACAACTCTTACCTTAGGTCTACAACTCTTACCTGTACTCTACAACTCTTACCTGTACTCTACAACTCTTACCTGTACTCTACAACTCTTACCTTTGCTGTACAACTCTTACCTTTGGTCTACAACTCTTACCTGTACTCCACAACTCTTACCTTTGGTGTACAACTTTTACCTGTACTCTACAATTCTTACCTTTGGTGTACAACTCTTACCTGTACTCTACAACTCTTACCTTTGGTGTACAACTCTTACCTTAGGTCTACAACTCTTACCTGTACTCTACAACTCTTACCTTTGGTGTACAACTCTTACCTTTGGTCTACAACTCTTACCTGTACTCTACAACTCTTACCTTTGGTGTACAACTCTTACCTGTACCCTACAACTCTTGCCTTTGCTGTAAAACTCTTACCTTTGGTCTACAACTCTTACCTGTACTCTACAACTCTTACCTTTGGTCTACAACTCTTACCTGTACTCTACAACTCTTACCTTTGGTGTACAACTCTTACCTTTGGTGTACAACTCTTACCTTTGGTGTACAACTCTTACCTGTACTCCACAACTCTTACGTTTGGTGTACAACTCTTACCTGTACTCTACAATTCTTACCTTTGGTGTACAACTCTTACCTTTGGTCTACAACTCTTACCTTTGGTCTACAACTCTTACCTGTACTCTACAACTCTTACCTTTGGTGTACAACTCTTACCTGTACTCTACAACTCTTACCTTTGGTGTACAACTCTTACCTGTACTCCACAACTCTTACCTTTGGTGTACAACTCTTACCTGTACTCTACAACTCTTACCTATACTCTACAACTCTTACCTTTGGTGTACAACTCTTACCTGTACTCCACAACTCTTACCTTTGGTGTACAACTCTTACCTTTGGTGTACAACTCTTAGCTTTGGTGTACAACTCTTACCTGTACTCTACAACTCTCAGCTTTGGTGTACAACTCTTAGCTTTGGTGTACAACTCTTACCTGTACTCTACAACTCTTACATGTACTCTACAACTCTTACCTTTGGATCTACAACTCTTACCTGTACTCTACAACTCTTACCTGTACTCTACAACTCTTACCTTTGGTGTACAACTCTTACCTGTACTCTACAACTCTGTCCTTCGGTGTACAACTCTTACCTTTGGTGTACAACTCTTACCTGTACTCTACAACTCTTACTTTTGGTGTACAACTCTTACCTGTACTCTACAACTCTTACCTTTGGTGTACAACTCTTACCTGTACTCTACAACTCTTACCTTTGGTGTACAACTCTTATCTTTGGTGTACAACTCTTACCTTTGGTGTACAACTCTTACCTGTACTCTACAACTCTTACCTTTGGTGTACAACTCTTACCTGTACTCTACAACTCTTACCTGTACTCTACAACTCTTACCTTTGGTGTACAACTGTTACCTGTACTCTACAACTCTTACCTTAGGTGTACAACTCTTACCTGTACTCTACAGCTCTTACCTTTGGTGTACAACTCTTACCTTTGGTCTACAACTCTTACCTGTACTCTACAACTCTTACCTTTGGTGTACAACTCTTACCTGTACTCTGCAACTCTTACCTTTGGTGTACAACTCTCACCTGTACTCCACAACTCTTACCTTTGGTGTACAACTCTTACCTGTACTCTACAATTCTTACCTTTGGTGTACAACTCTTACCTTTGGTCTACAACTGTTACCTGTACTCTACAACTCTTACCTGTACTCTACAACTCTTACCTTTGGTGTACAACTCTTACCTTAGGTCTACAACTCTTACCTGTACTCTACAACTCTTACCTGTACTCTACAACTCTTACCTTTGGTGTACAACTCTGTACAACTTTAGTCTACACCTCTTACCTTCAGTCTACAACTCTTACCTGTACTCTACAATGTAAGCAATGGTCCTGTGGTGGTTTGTGGCTGTGTGTGCTGAACTAAAGGCTGCTTGGGTTTTACCTGAGCACTGAGAGGTACCTGTGGCCGCGGCTTGAGGGTGCCTAGACTGACGTCGAAGCGCTGAGGGGGGCCTGTACTTTGACCACAGCACTGAGGGATGCCTGGGTTGTGGCTCTTATACTGTGTTTTCTAGCAGTGGCTCAAGGACAGGTAATTGTGAAGTGGACTCAGGAACACTACATTCAGTACTACACTGTCAGCAGCCTTTCAATTACAACCACATCAACTTATTACACTGATTTTACATAGTTGGGGCAAGGTTTGAATATTATGCCTGGTTTTGTTTGGCATAAAAAGATTTTTTACCATTAACAGTAAAATTTTGAAAGTATGTGCAATGTAATTTGGGACACAGCTAGAGACTAGTGACCACAACAAGTACAAATCTTACTTCATTCCCATTAGAAAATGATGTTCTATAAAATATAAATATGTACATGTGACCTCAGGGAGCGTTGGCTAAGACAGGGACTTCAGAGAGGCAATATTCCTGACAGGGAGTTCAGCAAACAGCAGCCGTTAGGTCAGGTACCTCAGGGATGACCACAATGTGGCGTTGAACTCAGACCTCAAGCTGAGGACAGCAAGTCAAGTTTATTTGCCATTATCCATCAGTACAGGATGGACAGGAAAACTTGTGAATAGCATTTTTCTTTCCTTTAGTGCAGTGTTTTCAGTTCTGGTCGAGTCCTGTTGTATGTGTCTCTTGTCTGACACACTCGGTTCAGTTCATGAAGCTCTCTCAGTAGTGAAAACCACTGCTGTAGTGAAATACTTTTCTCCTACAGCACTTAACTTTACTATATTATACTTACAACGCTCCACTAGGGCTGTCGCGATAACCGCAATATCGCAATACCGCGCTATTGACTAGGGGTCGACCGATATGTGTTTTTCAGGGCCGATGCTGATACCGATTATTACCGATTATCAAATGCACCGATAAACGATATTTTGAACCGATATGTGTCTAGTGTAAAATTGAAAATTTGTCATAATTAATAATAACAAGAGCTCTGACAAGAACTTTCTTTGAATGCTTTCAAACATATCTTTAATTCTGAGAACTGTTAATAATAACTATATTAAATAAACATCAATATTAATAATAACAATAATGACATACAATAAGGGTAATATAAAGAGAGAGTTAAAAGTGGGGCCACTTGATGCTTCCTGATTAAGCCTATGCATACTGTATTAAAGCTAAACAGCTTGGGGAAATATAACTATTTGGCTTCAAATTATTTACATGTTAGAAATGTTCATGTAATAGCATAAGCTATAATAATTTCTCATTAATTATTTTCTGATGGCTAAATCCAATGAGGTGACTATCCAATTCATCATCTAATGTACATCAATTGATTAGCTTAAAAACGCACAATGTTTAATATAAGTGTTAATAATTTAATTCTTCATTTTAGAAGACCTTTTCATGAAACTATAACATTAATAGCCTATTATAGACACACTCAGTTCCATAGCCTAAATGTCTCATTTTTTGTTATCCTAACCTAGGCCTACAGTATGTGACACTACACATTTCCATTAGTTTTAATTTACAGTACAGTGCAAATGAAGGCATAAAAACATTAATTTATCTTTTAATCAAATAAGTTATTTTTTTTACAAATGATCCGATCAGAATGCGTCCCGACTGCCTCTTCTATTCTATGCGCCTTATAATGCGGTGCGCCTTATATATGAAAACAGTTTTAAAGTGCCCCTATTATGCCTTTTCAAATATGATATTTCATGTAGTGTGTCATGTAGCTGTATGTGAACATAAACTATCTGCAAAGTTGTGACGCTGACAGTGCACTATAAATAAAGTTTTTGTCTAACAAAAAAAAGAGTCGGCTCACATTCGCCTAAACGAGTCGTCAGCAATTCGAATCTTTTTTCTGTAACGGCCACACGTCACGAGCTACACATTTGCGTAATGTCCGCCCACATTCAATTTCGCGAACAACTTGCCCGCCCACAAACAGTAGGCCTACCATTTTCAAGTGGATTATATCATGTCAAGAAGACGCCCTGCGCTGTGACAGCCTGTGAGAGTGAATTTGTTTTATATGCCCTTCCGAAAGATGAAACTACCAAGAATGAGTGGTTAACATTAATTTTTTCAACACCTCAGCAGTCCAATTCCAATCCTGTGTTGTGTTCGCGTCATTTTACTGATGACTGCTTTTCTAATCTTGGGGAGTAACGTTACAACGCGAGATTCACCAAACGCTTGGTTTTAAAAAATGGATCAGTGCCCAGTTTATTTGGACCGGCTTGCTCCTCTGAACTTCTACCTGTAAGTATGATTAATAATTGTATTTTCTAGCGATCGTTCAAAATACGTCTTTGTGTACATTATGGTGTGTAACAACCCCGCACATGTCTTGGTAACCGGCTAACTTGCGTTTCTGTAGTTCTGTTGTTCAGCTGTGAGTGCAATGTAGTCTAAAAAGTCTTGTGATTGATGCAGCTTGACTGTCTGTCTGCCTTATTAGTTTAAGTAATGATAATGATAAACGTTGGCTTAACGCAGTGTTATGGATTGTACAGTGTTGAAGTTCACAACGTAGAGGTGTGCCCGGTTCGCTTACAAAAGCAAATTGTAACATGACACCCACTGAGAAACGTCCTGCTCTGGTCGTGCTTGCAAAACAGTTTCTTGTCAATGTGACACTTCAACAGTTTCATCGTCAGACTCCGGCTCGAATTGATAGGGTAAAATCGAGGCTATCTTTTCTATGCATTAACAGGTCTCCGCAGCTGTCATTCAGTTATGCCAATGGGCGTTTCGTTTTGCGCTGTAACGGTAGACCAATCCAGAAGGACTGCACCATCTGACCAATCACAGCAGTGAGGGCTCACGGAAAGGAGGGGTTTAGAGAGACTGATTCTTCGAACTGCTTCAAACGAGTCGTTTACGAATCATTTAGAAACGGGGTAAAAATAAATCTAATTTTGGAGAAAACTAAAGTGTTTTTTGAACTTGCATACATGTAAACCTGTTTTAAGAGACTATTACAACGATATTAACTACCTTTAAAATGGCATAATAGGGGCACTTTAAAATAGGCCATTCATTGAAGATGCGCCTTATAATCCGGTGCGCCTTATAGTGCGGAAAATACGGTATATGACTGGATTCTGCGATTCTGTCCATGTTTTCCGGAACCGGGAAATCAAGATAACATTGAGGTGTATTTGCAACTTCACCGTAAAGGATTGTGAATTACTGAAACACAATCAAGTCTGCTGCTGAATTACCTTTGAGAGACAACTGATTACTGCCGCACGCTGTACGCAAGCTCCACCAAGCGTTCTGTCTGTGTCTTCAGTGCCTTCAGCCTTCGAGTTGATTGGTCGGACTCGCGACTCCCAACAAATCAGAAGAAATCAGACTACTCTAGGGCACAGAGTGGTGAGCTCTGACAGGCTGCGTCGGAGCCAAAGAGCGCATTTCAAAATTAAATAATTTTTATCTGCAAATCGGTTTTGAAAATAACCGATTCCGATAATCATAAAAATGCTTACTATCGGCGCCAATAATCAGTCGGCCGATAATCGGTCGACCCCTACTATTGACGTGCATAACCAAATGCAACGACTGCAGCAACCGCGATATTTGCCTGTTTTCTTTATTCCTAAGGTTTTGCCCTTCTTACTTAATGCCTGTGTGCTGAATATCAAATTAGTAATAAGTTAGTAATGATAACGTAATGTGTTTATTGTGAGGCTCAGTAGATATGCACCTCACAAGCCTAAACAGACAGCGAATGAGAGAGAGATCGACTGAGCTTGTGCGATTACCTGCGTCTGTCTTTCAGATCGAGTCAGGTATGTATGTGAAACTAGCTTGTCATGTCCAAGGAAAGTGAAATCTATCTTAACATCGACGCTCTGCTGGTCAGCTGAGCCTTTAAAAGTGGCGATTAAAGTTAAAATTATTTAAACATCGTGTTTCATTACGTCTCACTTTGAATAAATAAGCGTTTTTGAACGTGTAGTTGAATGAACGATGAAGACTCACTCAAAGATAGTCTCTTGCCTCCATCTTGTGGCGTAACAATGAAACTGCACTGACTGACAGCTCGCCTAGAACACGCAGGTGAAATACTGACAGAAAAAGTCTCTTGTCCAGTCAGAATCAAGGATGCCCGCTAACTGTTAATATATATATATGGCGGTAATAGCGCATCATTATGAGCAATAATTATTGCATAGATCCCAGTGATGATTCTTCAGATATCGCTCCACCTCCCCGTTTCCTCCTCTATTTCTGTTGTTCTTCCTCTATGCAGTACCACAATGTGGCGTTGAACTCGGACCTCAAGCTGAGCCTGAGGTTCGAGCTTCCGTTGAGGACAGAAAGCCAAGTTCGTTTGCCAT
>NC_133385.1:28856192-28940876 GCF_049309525.1 Garra rufa | reverse complement strand
TGCCGTTGGTCGCAATTGGTCGTTACTTAAAAAAAAAAAAAAAACTTGAACAAAAAGTGTTCCAAAAATATCTCTAAATTAACTTCATAAACTAAAGAAACGAAAATAAATGTAATCACTTTGCTATTAAAAACAGCAGTAATGGGAAAGAGAAAGAGAAAAAAGACAGGTTCCAGTCGGACCAGTAGATGAGACGTCCGACATTACATTTTTGCAACGAATGTTTGTTTAATAGCCTGTTTAACATGGTTATTTAGGCTACTTTCTTATTTAAATATATTATTTATTTGATTTATTTTTGCATTTTTTGGCTGCCTGTTCACTGACTGAAGTGCTAAAATAAACACGCACGTTTTTTAATAATGTTTGAGCCTCATTTATTTTGTGTTTCAAAATTATATACATATGTATTTTATTTATATACACACACACACACACACACACACACACACACACACACACACACACACACACACACACACGTTATAATTTATATTCATAAAACACCGCGTTTGGGAGGGGAAAATTAAAAATGGTTATTCCTGACCTGTACAGCTATGATAAGCTGTTTCTCCAACTTGGCAGTGCTTTCAATGTTAATAAGGAAAAGGATAAAGCTGTTCGGTTGGTTCTTGTCACAAGACCTGTGGTGAGATGTTTTTATCTCTATGCGGCGCGGACGCGCCTGGAAAAAAACGAGCGCATCGCGTCCATAAAGAGCGCGGATACCGCGCGTCTACATTTGAAATTTGAACTTGAGCGCGCAAAAGACGTGACATATGAACGGCCCCTTTGACATTTAAATTACACATAATCACTATAAACCACGTATAATAATAATTATAAGAAGAAACAACAGTAGCCTAATAATTGGCTAAACCTTTCAAATATTTATATATATTCATACTTATAGCCTACACTCAAAAAAATAATTCGGTCTAAAAATAAACTTTATGTAATTCAATTAAATGCTAATTTTCCATGTATTTGGATTACATAGTTTTAATATAAACATATTAATAAACTTAATGTGATTCATATGCATCAGTGATACGTGAAAGAAACAGGTAAGGTTTATGTAATTATTCCCAGTGTTAAACAAGCACTGCTCAGTGTTCATGTGTTTCCACACTACAGAGTGTTCAAGTAGCATTGACACAGTGTTGGAGTTAATGAGATCATTATGTGATGATTGATCATTAATGATGAACACCTGCTGAATCATCAATGGAAAGAGAAACACAAGAACTACAGCTGACTTCAACCACAGCCTTAGAGGAAATCAACTCAAATAAAACAATACATTAAACCTCTCAAGATCTGATTCAACAACTCCACAAACAGATTGACCAGCTTCACTCATTACTAACCAGATTGACTTCTGTCAGACTTCTAGAGAAGCTCTTATTGAGAACTAACAAACGTGTAGATGTTTTGTTTCATGTGAAATCACCATCAATGAGAGCAGGGTTTCCTTTGGTTGGGATCTTGACCCGTCACATGCTGGTGTCAGTGGTGGTAGCTTTAATTGTGTAAATATAAAACACATGAAGCTTAGCCACCAAAGTCAAAGAAGAAAAAAAGTTAGTCAATCCTCCAGATTCTTTCAAAGTCCTGATTTGATGGGTGTTGTGTTATTATAGCAGTCTCTATAGCTTCACAAGTAACTGTTTTTCATAAGTCACAAAGATTAGATACTTTGTATTACCTTTTGTGCTCAAAAAGTTTTCATCTGTATCTCCTTCAAATCCAAAAACATCAAGAATCTGTATATGAATCTCAACAATGGTGACGGTCAACAATATGTGTCATGTTGCAATGCATGCTGGGTACAAGTTTGGTAAAAGACCCTCCCATGTATCCCAGCATGCATTGCAACATGAATAAACAATGCAGTGGAATTGTCAGATTATTTTTATTTTACTCTTAATAATTGTTTTTATGCTTCCTTTTTTGTTGAGACTTTTTAATAGCTTGTTTTAAGATGTTCAGAGATGTATCTGAACATTTTGTTGATTATCACCATTGTTGAGATTCATATGCTGATTCATCATGTCTGTGGTCTTTAGAAAGAAACAGATGAAAACTTTTAGCACACAAAGTATGATAAAATGATTCAGCTAATATGATTTATACAACACATAAATGTAAAGCTGTAAGTAGGCCTAATATTAAAGTAACACAACATCCATCTATGCAACAAATAAACTTCAAAAGAAATTGACACACTAACAGATCCCCCTACTTTTTTTTTTATACTTTGTTGGCCAAGCTCAACATGTTTGATTTAAGTACAACAAAAGCTATCAGCACAACATTAAACCTAGCATGTGACGGGTCAAGAGCCCAACCAAAGGAAACCCTGCTCTCATTGATGGTGATTTCACATGAAACAAAACATCTACACGTCTGTTAATTCTCAATAAGAGCTTCTCTAGAAGTCTGACAGAAGACAATCTGGTTAGTAATGAGTGAAGCTGGTCAATCTGTTTGTGGAGTTGTTGAATCAGATCTTGAGAGGTTTAATGTATTGTTTTATTTGAGTTGATTTCCTCTAAGGCTGTGGTTGAAGTCAGCTGTAGTTCTTGTGTTTCTCTTTCCATTGATGATTCAGCAGGTGTTCATCATTAATGATCAATCATCACATAATGATCTCATTAACTCCAACACTGTGTCAATGCTACTTGAACACTCTGTAGTGTGGAAACACATAAACACTGAGCAGTGCTTGTTTAACACTGGGAATAATTACATAAATCTTACCTGTTTCATTCACGTATCACTGATGCATATGAATCACATTAAGTTTATTAATATGTTTATATTAAAACTATGTAATCCAAATACATGGAAAATTAGCATTTAATTGAATTACATAAAGTTTATTTTTAGACCGAATTATTTTTTTGAGTGTATATTTCATTTTACTCAACTGATTTATTAAAGTCACTGAATATTTAACAAATGAAACAGAGGACTTAAAATAAATTATTAATTCAATTAGGCCTATATTTGATCACAAACAATGATTTATTCCTCAATAAAACATCACTAATTATTATAGTCTATATTTTATAATTATACCTACTATAGACTATTATTGACTTTAAATTTACTGTAGTAATTAATACAGAGACACTTATTTTGGCAAACAGCACTAGTGACTTGTTTAGGACTTGAAGCTTAAAGTTGAGGACTTGCAACTCGACTTGGACTTGCTCGTCTTGACTTGGGACTTGACTTGGGACTTGTCTTGCTTGACTCGGGACTTGACTTGAGACTTGAATGCAAAGACTCGAGACTTACTTGTGACTTGCAAAACAATGACTTGGTCCCACCTCTGATGGAAACACATCAACATATCAATAATAAACGTGATTTGGCTCTAATTCGGTTCATACGGAAAGCACCATTAACGATTAAAATGACGGATATGCAAATGAAACCATTTCCGTAATATAAAAACGTTGGAAAAGTAAGATTATCATCGACTCACCAGCAGCTGCAGATGTAAACACAGATGTGGAAACTGAAGCAGCACAAGTTTAACCGTTGATGATTTCAGTTCCAACAGCGCACTGTGACGACATAAACCGCGCGTAGAACGTTCACGCGCCCCATTCAACTCAAATCACTCATTTATTATACAGTGAGAAATAACAACAAATACATAAAACACTTCCTGTTTCCCAAAGTAAAAAAATTAATTTTCCATTCCAAAACCGATATAAATAGGCATATCCTTCTGAAGTTAAATTCAGTGATGTAAATGTTATTCATCACTCCAGTGAGAAAAACAAACAAACATATTTTTGTGCGAGAATGTTCATTTAATTTCTGGTTGATTATTTAATTCGTTATTCATAAATGCAGATGTTTCAAATCACTTCCACACTTCGCTTAAAAACCACATGCAAAAGCATAATCTCTTATTTAGATTTGAATTAAACTGGTTTTTGGCTGTGGGAGAATTAATCACAAACAATTCAAGAGTGATGAATCGTTCTGCTGTTGAAATTGAAGCTGTGTGCTGTAGGCATTTATATTTAGCATTTACAGTTGAAGTCAAACGTTTACATACATCTTGCAGATTCTGCAAAATGTTAATTATTTCACCAAAATAAGAGGGGTCATACAAAATGCATGTTTATTTATAGCACATTATTTAGCACTGCCCTTAATAAGATATTCATAAAGAAGACATTTACATGTAGCCCACAACAGGAAATAATAACTGAATTTATAAAAATTACCCTGTTCAAAAGTTTACATTGATTCTTAATATTTTGTTGTTACCTGAATGATTTTAGCATTTTTGTGTTTTTGAGCCCTTTCCAACAATGACTGTATGATTTTGAGATCCATCTTTTCACACTGAGGACAACTGAGGGACTCATATACAACTATTAGAGAAGGTTCAAAAACTTACTGATGCTCCAGAAGGAAACACTATGCATTAAGAGCTGGGGGTGAAAACTTTTGGAATTTAAAGATCAGGGTAAATTTAAATTATTTTGTCTTCTGGGAAACATTTAAGTACCTTCTATAGGTTCTAAAGAGCAGTACTAAATAAAAACATATATGATATTTAGGCAAAATAAGAAAAATGTAGGCTACACCTCTTCATTCTGTTCAAAAGTTTTCAACCCTGGCTGTTTTCAAGCCCAGGCATTGTGTTTCCTTCTGAAGCTTTAGTGAGCTTTTGAACCTTCTTTATTAGTTGCATATTAGTCCCTCAGTTGTCCTCAGTGTGAAAAGATGGATCTTGTTGGAAAGGGTTCACAACACAAAAGTGATGAAAAAAAAACCAAAGATTTTTTGGGACCTAAAGGTTTTATTTTTTATTAATAAGAGTAGGCAGTTTAACTGTTCAGGACTCATGAACAACTATCACTAAACAACAACAACAACAAAAACACAGCTGTGGATCATTCAGGTAACAACACAGTATTAAGAATCACGTGTATGTAAACTTTTTAACAAGTTCATTTTTATAAATTCAACTATTATTTTTTATTGTGGACTATATGTAAACAAATTTTATGTGAAATATCTTATTCAGGTCAGTACTAAATAAAAAATAACATGCATTTTGTATGATCTCCTTTATTTTAGTAAAATAATTAAAATTTTGCAGATTCTGCAAGGTGTGTGTAAATTTTGATGTCACCTGTACATGTAAAGTTGGTCTTAAAAGAGCAAAAATAAAATGCTTTTGAATGTGTCAGATGTTAGGTATCAGGCTTGAACTTGCATTATAATGTTGTAGACATTATAGACTAATTCATAAAGCTCTTCCTTTTTAAAATTTTTATAAGAAAGGTTATTAGTAGGTTATTGTCTATTCAAACCAATTATGACATATGATTTTAGATATTTTGTAAATTTCCTATCGTGAATATATCAAAACTTAATTTTTGATTAGTAATATGCATTGCTAAGAACTTTTGGTCAACTTTAAAAGGCGATTTTCTCAATGTTTTGATTTGTTTTGCACCCTCAGATTCCAGATTTTCAAATAGTTGTATCTCTTCCAAATATTGTCCAATTCTAACAAACCATAAATCAATAGAAGCTTATTTATTCAGCTTTAAGTTATTGTATAAATATCAGACCCTTATGGCTGGTTTTGTGGTCCAGGGTCACAAATGGGATATTAGAAGACCTGTAATTTAGTGTATGATATTGAATAATTTTGTACGGTTTTAATACTTGTACGATATTTACAAATATCTCTTGGATTCGTTTGCATCCAGATTAAATTAAACAGACAGCTCACTCCAAAAATTAAAATGTTGTCAGTATTTGGTATTTACTCACCCCCTTTTTTGAGGAAAACATTTCAGGATTTCTCTCCATTTAATGGACTTCTATGGTGCCCCCAAGTTTGAACTTCCAAAATGCATTTTAAATGCAGCTTCAAAGGGCTCTAAATGATCCCAGACTAGGAAGATGGGTCTTATCTAGTGAAGCGTTTGGTTATTTTCTAAAAACATTTACAATGTATATACTTTTTAATATCTACACAGAGGACACACAGAGCTAGACAAGGCGAGCATTTGAAGTTAAAAAGTATATAAATTGCAATTTTCGCTTTGCTAAGATAAGACCCTTCTTTCCTCGGCTGTAATCGTTCAGAGCCATTTGAAGCTGCATTATGGAATAATGGAAGTTCAAGCTCGGGGGCACCATAGAAGTCCATTATATGGAGAGACATCCTGAAATGTTTTCCTCAAAAAAACATAATTTCCTTACGGCTGAAGAAAGAAAAACACGAACATCTTGGATGACAAGGGGGTGAGTACTTTATCTGTAAATTTTTGTTCTGAAAGTGACCTACTCCTTTAAACTATCACTTTAACCTGTCAATGACATTGAAGTGAAAGGTTTTTTTTGTAATGAATGAGGCGGCATGTACACCAGGTGTCAGTATAAGTCAACACATAATGTTTATTGAAGCCACCATTAGAGGGCAGGATCGTAACATCAGCGATCAGAAGTTTATTAACCAGCCTAAAACCATAAATATCATTTACAGTAGTGACTATCGCTAAATATATTATCAAAACATACAAAGAAATGTGACCATGATTGATGAAAACCAACAAACTACTCTAAGTGACACCGTATCAAGTTGCAATAGTATAAGTTCTAAATGGAATAATAACAACATAACTGCACTCTATCTTCATAAACTGCCATCAGTCATCAGTCAACACTAGATAGGGAACAGTCTGTGACACCTAGTTGTGGGTGTGACGTAAACACTGAATGTTTTCTACCCTGCAATTTGCTGTAGGTACAGCTGTCCTTGTCATTGCCTGGAGGTAAGTGACGTTGAGGTCAAAATTCATAAAATGCTAAACACGCAGTACTAAGAAAGGCTCTATTGTGATTAACATGTCATCTATAGATACTTTTACTCAGAATATACAGACATTTTTGGACAGTCCATGATATATAGACGCTGTAAATGTGGCGGATCGTGAGGAAGTCATCGGGTTTTGCAGTAGGGTGTGGTAGATGATTGTTCATGTCGAAGCAGAGAGAAAGTATGTAAATAGAGGTGGGCCCACAGCAGAGGAGGACAGAAACAGACGCCAAACGCTAAAAGAAAGGGTGAGGTAAAGACATTTCAACCGTTTTTGCTGACTTATGACAAACACAAATAGGGCTGGATTGGAACCAATATTTAAGGAGTAGTTCACTTTCAGAACAAAGATTTACAGATAAGGTATTCACCCCCTTGTCATCCAAGATGTTCATGTCTTTCTTTCTTCAGTCTTAAAGAAACTGTTTTTTGACGGAAACATTTCAGGATTTCTCTGCATATAATGGACTTCTATGGTGCCCCCGAGTTTGAACATCCAAAATGCAGCTTCAAAGGGATCTAAACAATCCCAGCAAGAAGGGTCTTATCTAGTGAAACGATTGGTTATTTTACAACTTAAACACTTTTTAATTCCAAATGCTCGTCTTGGCGAGCTAGACAAGATGAGCATTTGCGGTTTAAAGGTATATAAATTGCAATTTTTTAAAGAAAATAACCAGTTGTTTCGCTAGATAAGACCCTTCTTCCTCGGCTGGGATCTTTTAGAGCCCTTTGAAGCTGCATTTTCGAAGTCCAAACTTGAGGGCACCATAAAAGTCATTATATGGAGAGAAATGCTGAAATGTTTTCCTCAAAAAACACAATTTCCTTACGACTGAAGAAAGAAAGACAAACATCTTGGATGACAAGGGGGTGAGTACATTATCTGTACATTTTTTGTTCTAAAAGTGAACTACTCCTTTAATGGTAATTTATGTTATGAAAAGGCATAAAGAACTTTTCTACATAAGATTCATGGTTTGCTTTCTGGCGAAATTAGGTTGACACAAACACTCTTTATTTCCTTTTTATTTATTTTTTTATATATGTACATAGATCTATGACACTCACGCACATGCATTTTACAACGAAATTATGATGAATTACAAAATATACTAGACATTCGATCATCAAAGACTTTGAAAAGAGAACATGCCATGCGTTCTTAAAGGTCAGAAAGTTCAAGACCTCTCTGGAGAATCAGGTCTCCATCCGGTAAAAGCACGTCTCAAATATTTTAAGATCGCAAATCACTCATAACAGTCTATTGCATGCGCACCAGATTAAATATCATTTGAAAACATACCAACCCAAACCAAACATTCAACTTTTGGCATCCACACTAAAAAAGTTTATACAAAAAGTACATTTAAGTATTAAGTAGAATTGCTTACTGTCAAATGAATGCACATTGCACCAGTTAGTAAATGAATAGAAATGATTGATATGTGTTTGGCATAAAGTGATATTTTTTGTAAAAACTTACTTGAATCATCTGGCTTTAATTGCAACTTTTCCATTCAAACATTCAGATGGTATTTCACCATGTGTCTTTATATCAGTTACTATTTGTACACTAAATAATGATACATATCTGTACAAAACACCATAACAGAAGAAAACCCACTAGAATTTAAATCGGACTAGTTAGAAATAAGCAGTTCTGTTATAAAAACATATTACAGTCGTCTTATATCATCTACACCCTCACAATTCCAATTTTCCAGCTAAAATGTCTTCCCCACCATCATAATACAGATATTTTTCTACAAAATGCTAGTATTTTAAAAGTGATTACGATTACATTCCCACGATATAATTATTATATCATGGATAGTCTTTGTGTTTCTGTATATTAAAAAAAGAAAACAATACAGGCTATGGCCAGTATAAAAAAAGACATATTGCAATAAACCCCTGAGGATTTTTGGGAGATAACAAAAGGCTAAACATAGTGTTTGTCCTATACAGTAGCAATACAGTCTTTTGTGTGTTATCCACTTTTTCATTTCATGTTGCTGGTGTTCCGGTACTGATTTGTGTTTTCCTAATCCATTGTCCTTATTAAATATCTTCTTGTTTGACAATACAATCCATTTAGATGCCAAAGTCTGAGAAGTCTTCTTTACGGAATCCTTTCTGTAAAACACAAAGCAAAAAAACACCTTGTGATTGAGTGGCGCTTTTAATCTGACAGGCCCGTAGTTGTTCCAGGTAGCGTACTGGCTAGCATCCCAGCTTCGAAGTAGAAGACAAAACACCTTTTTTGGTGTGTTAGGACATGCTCATGAGGAAATCACCTGGAGTCCACATTCGCAGGGTGTGGCTGAATATATACCTCCCATATCAACAACATGTTTTAAGTGTGTATGTTTGAGTGTTTTGGAAATAAGAAACTCCAATACGAGTCTGATATTTCTCATCTGATTATGCAGTATGAGGTGTTCATGAGGTGTGTTGGTGTGAAAGTGTGTGTGTGTGGGCTTTTGAACACCATCAAATAACTGGAAAATGTCTGGAGGGCAGGGCGGAATGACTGTAATCATGATGTACACGTGTACCAGTTTGTAATGCGCAAATACAAACTGAAACAGACACATTCTGAGGGTGTTTTTTTCTAAGCTGAATGAAAAAAAAAAGTAAAAGTTAATTTTTTTTAAGTTATGTCAGTATTGCCTAATGTTTAAATCGCTCTAGGCATTGTGATTGGTTTCCAGGATGTTGCTATGTGGTTGCTAGGGTGTTCTGAGTGGTTGTTGACGGGCCTGAAGGGTGTTGCTATGTGGTTGCTAGGGTGTTGCTATGTGGTTGCTAGGGTGTTCTGAGTGGTTGTTGACGGGCCTGAAGGGTGTTGCTATGTGGTTGCTAGGGTGTTGCTATGTGGTTGCTAGGGTGTTCTGAGTGGTTGTTGACGGGCCTGAATCGCAAGCGTCCACTCTCTAGTCTCTGTGTTATTATAGTCTTTAGATATGGCTTGAGTCACTCTTTTTTATGTCATTTTTACTCATTTCCGAACATTAAAAAATTGGATCATTTAGAAAAACGCATGATTTGTCGTTAATGTCTGTGGCATAAAGGTGTGCGAACATGCACCAAAAGTTTAGTCCAAGACCACTGCTGTACTTTCAAACACAACACCTACTGGTGTGGATGAATTACACAAAACCAAATGTTTTTGAATACAAAAACAAGTTTTTGGCGTACTTGTTGTCTATAATTAAAATGATCAGATAGTAGGTAAATTAACAAAAAAAAGTAGAGATGCTCCGATCAGCATTTTTGGGGCCGATCACCGATTACCGATCACCAAGATCATGATCTGCCGATTGCCGATCACTGCCGATCACAGAATGGCAGGGGAATGGGAATCTTTGATCTATAATCTAGCAGAGTTTGCACCATTTGTAGAAATGAAACTAACTCTAAATTAACTATATTGAAGAAAAAAAACCTCTAGAAATAGGCTACAGTCAAGATCTTGAAGAACCACCAAGTTAGGGTTAAGTTGCTGATGCCTTCCCTGCTGAAAAAAACATGCTGGTCCTTTGCTGGTTTATGCTGGTCATGTTGCTGGTCAAGGACCAGCATTAACTAGCCAAAGAACCAGCATGAACCAGCAAAGGACCAGCATAAACCAGCTAAAACCAGCATCCCAGCATCAAAACATACCTAAGCAGCATATGCTGTTTTTTTCACCAGGGTTTGACGATAGCAAGACGATTATTAATATTATCCGTCAAAAAGGCGCCTAACTTTAGCGATGCAGTGCAGAGAGTCGGTTCTAGGATGCTTCAGAAACTTGTCGTGATATAAACACACGCATACAGTGGCCACGTCGCCTTAACGCGCCGCTTGGGGAAGAGATTTATTTATATTAAAGTGCACCTCGCACTAGACTAGGCTATGTTCTTTGATATTGTAAATGTTCGTTGCTTGTTATTTGTAGCTGCTTTTTAAGATGATGTAAGGATTATATTATCCAGCATTGCAGTCATTAGGATAAAGGTAGTAAAATGTGGTTTAGGCTGAATTAAATATGATATATCAGAATCTGTCTGTATATAGGAAACAAACATTCACCTCAGTAACATCTATATGCGTTCATTAGAATTACGATGCGATAAAATGGCGCTAAACATACGCACGTGAATTACACGCGCACCATTTCACCTCATTCTATATGGACTGAACTACAACATGAACTGATGACAACAATTAGACATACAGCGGTAACATTATTGCAATATGACGGGTATAGAAAGATACATTCATTTACATTCAAGCACGCACATTCACCACTCAGAATGAAACCGAAAGTATACTTTAACTTCTCCGGCAAAACTACAGTCAGCGCTCTGTACACGCACAACTTACTCACATGCCCAATAACAAGACTACCCTTACAAAACTAATAAAGAATTTAGTACTCATGTTGCCAGTTGCCACTGGTAAGCTCTGCTCTGCTGTTGTTTACCTAGGCGCCGTGCATGCACGTGTGAAAAAGTTGCGCGAGTAATTTACGTCAAGTGATCGGCTTTTTTGATCGGCGCTTTTGGGGTTCGCCGATCAAGCTATTTTTAGCCAGTATCGGCCGATCATGATCGGTTGCCGATCAATCGGAGCATCACTAAAAAAAAGTTACTTTAGTTGGTTGTGTGATCTCGAAATGGCGGCGACCATTAGGGGGCGACCCGTTCCATGTAGTCTCATGAGTGTGTATTTTTAAAAATACTTTTACAAAGTAAATTAGTAAATTGCTAAAGCTTTGCTAGACACATTCTGAAGGTGTTTTTTTCTAAGCTAAATGAAGAAAAAACAGTAAAAGTTACATTTTTACAAGTTATGTATTTCCTAACGTTTAAATTGCTCTAGGCATTGTGATTGGTTTCCAGGGTGTTGCTATATGGTTGCTAGGGTGTTGCTATGTGGTTGCCAGGGTGTTCTGAGTGGCTTTAATCACAAGCGTCCACTCTCAAGTCTCTAGGATATTCTAGTCTCTAGATTTTGAGATCTTGAGTCCTTTTTATGTCATTTTTACTCATTTCCAAAAATTAAAAATTCGATAATTTAGAAAAGCGCATGATTTGACGAAATGCGTGATTGTCCATAACGTCTGTAGAGTAAAGGTGTGCGAACAGCTATGCACCGAAGTTTAATACTAAGCGTAAAGTACAAGACCACTGCTGTACTTTCAAACAAAACACTGACACCTACAGGTGTGGATGAATTACACAAAACCAAATGTTTTTGAATTCAAAAACAAGTTTTTGGCCTACTTGTTGTCTGTAATTAAAATGATCAGATAGTAGGTAAATTAGTGGGGGAAAAAAGTGACTTTAGTTGGTTGTGTGATCTTGAAATGGCAGCGAATATTAGGGGGTGACTCGTTCCATGTAGTCTCATGAGTGTGAACATGAGTTTTAAAACAGAATTGCAAGAATACTACTAAAGTTTTACTAGGAAAGAATTTTTAAAAATACTTTTAAAGTAAATGAGTGGTGTTTGCTATGTAAAAGTCGCCTTTCCGTTGTCAAGGTGTTGCTATGTATTTGCTAGGGCGTTCTGGGCGATTGCTAGACGCATTCTGAGGGTGTTTTTTTCTAAGCTGAAGGAAGAAAAAATAGTAAAAGTTACATTTTTACAAGTTATGTAAGTATTTCCTAATGTTTAAATTGCTCTAGACATTGTGATCCAGGGTGTTGCTATATGGTTGCTAGGGTGTTGCTATGTGGTTGCCAGGGTGTTCTGAGTGGCTTGAATCACAAGCGTCCACTCTCAAGTCTCTATAATATTCTAGTCTTTAGATATGGCTTGAGTCACTCTTTATGTAATTTGAATGTAATTTTCAGTTATTTTTGAAAAATTAAAAGTTTCAGTTATTTAGAAAAGCGCATGATTTGACGAAATGCATAATTGTTGTTATTGTCTGTAGCATAAAGGTGTGCAAACAGCTATGCACCAAAGTTTAACTCATATAGTCCAAGACTACTGCTGTACTTTCAAACAAAACACTGACACCTACTGGTGTGGATGAATTACACAAAACCAAATGTTTTTGAATACAAAAACAAGGTTCTGGCATACTTCTTGTCTGTAATTAAAATGATCAGATAGTAGGTAAATTTGTGAAAAAAAAAACTGAAAAAAAAGTTTAGTTGGTTGTGTGATCTTAAAATGGCGGCTACCATTAGAGGCAACCTGCCAAGGTGTTGCTATGTAGTTGCTAGGGTGTTCTGGGTGGTTGCTAAAGCTTTGCTATGTGGTTGCTGACTGTCCCAAATCAAGTGTCCCAAAGTGTCCCCAAGTCATTATGATGTTACAGTCTATAGATATGGCTTAGTCGCACTTTCAATGTAAATTAATAGGATTTTCACCAATTTATGAAAATTTGAACGTTTGATCATTTAGAAAAGTGCGTGACTTCATATGTCATTAATGTATGTAGCACAAACTGTGTGGGAACAGCTATGAACCAAAGTTTAATACTTAATGTAAAGTCTAAGACCACTGGTGTATTTGCAAACAAAACACTGACACCTACTGGTGTGGATGAATTACACAAAACCAAATGTTTTCAAAAACAAATGCTTTTTCATCTGGCATATTTGTCGTCTATGATTAAAAATGATCTCAGAGTAGGTGAGCTAGTGAAATAAAGTAGAGTCTAAGTAAAGACTTATATTTAGTTGGTTGTGTTTTCAAAAAGGCATCCACCATTAGGGGGTGAGCTGCTCCATGTAGTATATGTAAGTCTCAGGCTACGTTTACACTAGTAAGTTTTTGTTTTAAAACGCATAACTTTTGATATGATTATGCCTGTCGTTCACACTACTCTGGCAATTTCCATTTTAGTTTGAAAACTCTGCTGCGTTTCAGTGCAAATAAACCAAAACTAATGCCAGTGTACGTCAACTTTTAAATAGAAATGTCAAAGTACTAGTAAACTTTTACAAATTAAACGTCAGTGGGTGGTTGCCAAGGTGTTGATATATGGTTGCTAGGGTGTTCTGGGTTGTTGTTAAAGCTTTGCTATGTGGTTGCTGACTGTACCCACAAGTCTTCATGATGTTATGGTCTATAGATGTGGCTTGGTCACACTTTAAATGCAAATCAAAGGGTTTTTCTGCAATTTATGAAAATTATAATGCTTGATCATTTAAAAAAGCACATTATTTGACTAAACGCATGATTGTCATTCAAGTCTGTAGTAGGGCTGGGCGATAAAACGATAACGATATATATCGCGATAGACAAGAGCTCGATATCAATAAAAAATGTGTTCGATAAAACGTTCGATATTTTGTATTCTACGTCGGCCGCCCAGCCCCCCTTTAACGTTCAGTTCATAGCGCCAGATCACAAGAGAAGTTAAGGTTATCTTTCCTACAGAACGGGTCCATGTTGTTGTATCAAACAAACTAAATAGCCTTATGTTATTTATCTTATTTACACAACGGCATTTGATTTCTGTCTCTACATGATCGCGCGTTTACAATGTCTCCTCACAGACTGGATCGCGGACTCCATTCATAAAAACGGACTTTACTATAGGGCGGAATGCCGCGGAATTCGTCGATTTTTGGACCAATAAATCAAAAGTTGGTCTGTTAATTAATTCAGATCGGGATATGGACTAGTGTCTGTGAAAACTGAAATGCAAAAAGACCGTTTCAATAAGAATCCTGCATGTTCCGTTTGCCTCTGTATGTATGAATGGAGGAGACGCGTTTTATTTTCACTACACGCATAGCTATTGCACACGTGACGCTCCCGCTAATTTTTGGCCTTTGCATCTCACATGAACAGACAAACTCCAATAAATACATCTCCAAAGCTGCTGTGAGTGTCACTTTTTGTCAATTTTACCGTTTCATTAGTGAAACTAGCATCATTCATACTGTATTACACACTGAAACTTCACGGCAACCTGTCAAAATAAAAGTGCGGTTTAACATGTAACAGAACAATATTAGTCTTGTAGTACTTTGTACAGTATAATGTAGCTGTTTATATGTTCACATTTAAATAATTTACATAAAACAATATATATGATAAAAAATAAAATAAAGAGTCACCACTTAATTGTTGAGAAAATACTATTATTATTAAACCTTTTTTTAACTGAATATAATTTTTCTTCTATGTATTAATTTTAACAGTAAAGCTCCGTTTA
Organism: Garra rufa; assembly: GCF_049309525.1. Lineage (NCBI taxonomy): Eukaryota > Metazoa > Chordata > Actinopteri > Cypriniformes > Cyprinidae > Garra > Garra rufa. Next base: position 28,925,832 of record NC_133385.1, on the reverse strand, counting down.
TTTTTATTTTTAAAAATAAATCAGTGATTTTGCTTTCATTTGATTATCAGAAAAATTAAAACAAGAATTTCTGAAAAAAAAAAAAAAAAAATATTGTAAGGCCCTATTGTTCAAAATGTTGAAAGTTTTGGACTTATTTTTTCACTTAAATAAATATTTTTGTTATTACACAAAGTATAGGCTAAAGTACCAGGAAAGAAGTAATGTTGGCTACTGGCAACCAAATATAATCAGCCAAGTACTTTGCAACAACCTCTGACCTGCGGTCAAGCCGTACTTCTGAGCCATACATTAGCTTGACCATTCACTTCATCGACAATGAATGGGGTTTGAATTGAGGATTAAGAGATAATTAAGTGTATATTGTGACTTTAGACTTATGTTTACATTTTAATTATTTGAGTTTCCCATGGTTGTTGACATTTCTGTCTTAACAACTGAGGGGATTATGATCAGAGGCAGGTTAAGTTTAAAATAAAAATGCTTGAGTGTAATATATTTTTCTCCTGGTCCTTATTTTAAATGGGTCATAAAAATATCAATAATTATCGATATCGACCGATATGAAACACTGATATCGTGATATAGTTTTCAGCCATATCGCCCAGCCCTAGTCTGTAGCACAAACAGTGTGGGAACAGCTATGCAGTAAAGTTTAATACTTGGTTCAAAGTCCAAGACCACTGCTGTACTTTCAAACAAAACACTGACACCTACTGGTGTGGATGAATTACACAAAACCAAATGTTTTCAAATACAAATGCTTTTTCTGTCACAATTTAAAATTATCTTGTAGTAGGTGAGCTAATGAAATAAAGTGACTTGCATTTAAGTGATTGTGTGATCACAAAATGACAGCCACCATTACTGCCCACCAAAAGCAAAGCGCAGTAACTACACATTTGGTCAAAATTGAGTTAAGGCTTAAAATGGACTTTGTGACAACTGTTTTGTCTTGTGGCAAAGTCTCCTGGTTAAATTGTGTCCCGTTTCAGAGAAACAAGAGTTTCAACATGTTTGACTAGCTGGTGTAAAAAGGCATTTTTCTCAGTTTCAGTGTTGGCATAGTTACTGCACTTTGCCTTTGAAGGGCAGATTAGGGGGGGCGACCCGCTCCAAGTAGAACTGATTAAAATCATTAAGATCATTAAGAAAAGGTGATGATTTGACCAAATGTTTTTTATTCATGTCTGTAGCACAAACAGTTTAATATTAAGTACTTAGTATTTTGCTTGATAATACAGCAGTGGTCTCGGACGTTACACTGACACCTACTGGTATGGATGAATCGGGCAAAAAGAAAAGTTTTCAGCTGTGTTGCCAAGTCTGCGGTTTTACCACGGAATTAGATTACTTTTTGCCTTTGCTAGCTGTTTTTTAGTCTGCAGGTTAAGGCGAAAACCTGCCTCCACCCCTGGAATGGGATTTCGACCAAGGTAGAACCTGGAAGGTTATTCATTGATTTTCATCACGGAACGCGATTAGGATAGTTTTAAGTACCAGTTGGACTGGCTTTGTTATGCAGACCCGGCAATTGTAGTTTTCAATTACCCATACTATTGTAGAAATAGTCTATTTATAGGCGCATTTGTGTCACATGACTAAAAATATCTGTTAATAGTTACGTTATCCAAATAAAGTGATTTCTTTTCGACTGGTTTGGCTGGTTCATTGAGAATGTGTAAGTTTCAAGTAAGTGTACATCAATTTTTAAACGGTTTTAAAAAACACTACCAAAGCTGTGAAGAAAAACTTTTAATACATATGTAGTTAATTTATATGGTCATAATACTTACAGCTGTGTAATCTTTGTGTAGTTTTTTGTACTGGAACATGTTGCCCAGCACGGTCGCTGCAGCTTTGGCGGCTTTCAGTCTGGCAGGGCTGGAGGAAAATGGAAATTGCAACATAAGTAAATTTTTGCAACGGTAAACGTTTGTGTTGCTTTTTGTTTTATACTAGAATGACTTCAAGTTTTACCTGCTGTCATGATCGCTCTTGATGCCCATCAGCTTGGGCAGACCATCAAAGAAGGCGATGTCTCGTGCAGCCACCATGCTGCTGCTCACCAGGTTGTTGAGGGCTCCACAGATGTTCACCACCACGTCACTGGACGGCTCCTTTTGGCGGCCATCGTCGGGCAGTTTGGGAATCAAGTTATTTACCAGCTTTGTGGCTAAAACGAAAGAAATTTAACAGAAATTTAGCTTCTGTAAGGACACAGAGGTTGCGAGGACTGAAGTTTTGTAGCTAAAGAAGAAAGCCTCACCCATGTCGTTCTTGTCCCTGGCGTGACGAGTTAGGTTTCTGAGGAAGCCAGTGAGAGAACGCAGTTCTAGATCGTTGTTAGTTCTGAGGAGATCTGTAATGGTAGGCAACATCCTATTCTGCTCCAACGCCACACGACTCAAGATGGACGCCCACTGAAATACAAAAGAGAAGTTTAATTGTTAAAATAATTGCTATACAACTAGCTATGATTTGCAGGCGCTGATGTTGTCTGAGTGATTACTAGGTGGTTGGTAAAGCTTTCTGTGTGATTACTGTAGTATTGCTAAGGTGTTCTGAGTGATTTGTAGATGGTAACTATTCAGGGTGTCTTTTTAGGTCATTGCTAGAACTAAGGTGTTCCATTTCGAAGGAACTTGAACTGCGTCCTCTAGCGGTTTCTAGATGCAGTGCCTTATTCCATTCTCAGGGAACCTGAGACATTACATTTGGTTGCTAGACTGTTTTGAATGGTTGCTAGGCAATGTCTAATGTGTTTCTAATAGGGCTGCACGATAGATCGTTTCAGCATCGTCATCGCGATGTACGCATGCGCGATAGTCACATTGTGGCAGTCACGATGCAGGGCAAAAAAAAAAATTATGTGTGTCTGATTTAAAAATGTACTTTCTATATTTCTAAACTTTCTATTCACGGATCTATATTTGTCTAAAATAAAGTAATTAACTCATGTTTAAAGGTTCTTTAAAAACTACAATGCACACGTTGCTTCACCTACTTCATGCATGCAGTCTTTGCGTGGGCATGGCGAAATGAGTGCGGGATGGGAGAAAAGCGCCGAAATTGAAGATTTGGTCGCAAAAAGAAACGCAACATCGGTCATATGGAAGTACTTTGGATACAAAAAGGATGCTGCTGACCAAAAACAGGTGCTTTGTCGAGAGTGCCTGGCAGTTGTTGCCACAACTCGCGGAAACATTACGAATATAAGGGACCGTTCACATGTAGCGCCTAAAAGCGTGTGGAAAACGCTAGGCGCGCCGCTTTCTCCTTCTTTCCAAAGCGCTCTGTAATTTGAGCTCCAGTGGCGTCTGCCGTTGCTAAGCAACCATGAGCCGCACTCTCCTACAGACGCAGAAGTTTCAGCAAAAATAAATAAACAAAGATAAACGGATTTCCAAAACTAAAACTTGGTTGCAGTAGCTCTGCTGCTAAAAAATGTTATCCCTGTAACAGCTATGATCAGCTGTTCCTCCATCTTGGTTAAGCTTTTAATGTTTTTCGTGAAAGGAAGAAGCTGATTTCCCTTTCATCAGGGTAAAAGCAACATTCATTATTAATTTCATATTAGAGCCTTGATTTGCCTGAATTGACAGTGAATAAGGTGAGTCAAACTGTTTATGAAACTACCCAAAATAAGCTTTAAAAATTATTTTATTTCAGGGTTTTGATTATACTGTACTTTTACATTTTTTTTATTCTTTGAAAAAGCTTACAAAATTACCCCAATTATTCTTGAATTATTATTTGATTTTTAAGCAGTTCAAAACAACCTGATGAACATGAATGAATTTGTACACATCGCAATACATATCGCAAGAAAAAAATATATTGCAATGTAATTTTTTCCCAATATCGTGCAGCCCTAGTTTCTAAGCATAGATATGATAGGTGGATGCCTAAAAGACAGTCCTAAAAATATAATTAATTTTCTATAGATTTTTTTAAAATTAGCACTCATAAAAACAACACTCCTGAAATAGATTTATTTTTCTAATTTATTTTTAACTAATAGTTCTAAAAATATAATTTATTTTCTAAAATTTTCTAACAACTGTCCTAAAATATATATTTTTTTAATTGTTTTTTATATATTTATTTTTTTAAATTGGCACTCCTAAAGACAGACCTGATTTTCTATATTTTTTCTAAAAACAACAGTCCTAAAATAGAAGTAATTTTCTATAATTTTCTAAAACTAATAGTCCTAAGAAAAAATGGTATATGGTTTTCTAAAAACAACTGTTCTAAAACGGTTTTCTAAAAATAGTTCTAGATTTTATTATTCTATTATTTTCCGAAATTAACAGTCCTAAAAATAGGTTTAATTTTTCTAAAAATAACAGTCCTACAAATATAATACATTTTCTATGATTTTCTAAACACAACTGTTTTTCTGTAATGTTCTAAAACCAAGTCCTAAAATAATTTTCCAAAAATAACGGTCATAAAAACAGAATTAATATATTTAATAATTTTCTAAAAAATTATCTAAATTATACTTAATTTTCTACAATTATCCTAGTCCTAAAAATCGATTTCTTTTTCTACAATTAACAACTGTCCTAAAAATATAAAAATGTAATGTTTATGCTAATGACTTTTGAACTGCAAAGATTAGCCCAAGAAAAAAATATTTCTTGGATAATGAGGAGAACATAGATCCCAAATTTACCTTAGTCCGACGAACTTCCTGTCCACCATTTTAATTTAATTTTTCAAACTCCTCCTAGATAGTTGGTCCGATTTTCACATAATTACAGTCAAGGAGGGGCGGATAAAAATACCACACTGACCAACTGTCACACATCCTGCTTGTACTCCGACTAAACAACAACGCACTCACAGCTAGGTGCTAATGTGAGGTGAATCTCTTACCCTCTTGTCTCCAGCTGTGATGTTCTGCAGGGCTCCGGCCGCAGCCTCTCGTGTTGTGGAGTTGATTTCACAGCGTTGCAGCACCTGGTGGTACAGATCCACTATCTGAGGGTGCCAGAGCCATTCCATGTCTTTGGGCTGTCTTGACACTTCTGTAAATGTGGTGAGGTCCTGATTCTGTCTCTGGAAGAAAAGAGAAAATATGAGATTACCTCAAATTTGAGAATGAAAATACGAGAGTTAATAGAGCAATTGACAGCAGCTTCTTACATCTTTGGCCTTCTTGCTGTTAGGGGTGAAGCAGCCGATTGCTTCTCCTTTTGAGGAGCTCTGAGCTCGAGACGGACCCTCCAGCCGCAAAAGTGTTGCACTGGGAATCTCACTGTACAGCTGATAGGACAGATTCCTCAACACACACACTGCGTTCTCCACACCCTGAGAGAGGAACACACACATCAATTGGCCATGTGGGCACACACCTCACAAGCAGAGGCAATAACAGGGGCAGAATGTAAAAAACAGGGTGTTAGACCATTACCTTCTCCTCCACTTTAGATTCCGGCAAGCTTTTTTTAATATAGCCAACCAGAGCTTCTATAAGGCCATGGGTCTGTCTCATCTGCTGTCTGGTCTTCTCATTCACTGAGCTCAAGTTCCTGTACAAGAAAACAGAAGGACATATAAGAAGCTGAATCGCACAAAAACATTTTCAGATCTCGTTTCAACAGAGAAAAACTATATATATTATATAAATGTTTTATTAATATACATATATTTTTATAAAAGAAAAAACCTTTAATCTCTGAAGTATTTTTTCTAAAAATAATCTGCTTAATTGTCATGAAAATGAAGTCAAAATGTAATAAATAAATCCTAGTATCCTAATAAACGGACCAAACATAGTCCTGATTTCCTAAAAGTTTCTTAAAACAGCTGTTCTAAAAAATTGCTGAATATTCTATAATTTTCTAAAAAAAAAAAAAAAACAGTCCTACCATTTTCTGAGTGACTAAAATAAAAAAAAAATCTTAATTTTCTAATAAATAGTCCTGATTTGCTTTTTTATTTTCTAAAAACAGCTGTTCCAAAAATTTCTATAAAATAAATATAAACAGTTCTATAACCAACTGTTAATATTTTCCAAAAAATACTTTTAATTTTCTAAAAACGGTTATAAAATATGTACAGTTCTTGGAAACCTTAAAGATAAAAATATATTTTTATCTTAAAAATATATTTAAAAAAAATTTATGCTAATAAAAGCAATTCATTTTCTATATTGTTCTAAAAACAACAGTCCTAAAACAGGCTTAATTTTCTATGACTTTCTAAAAACAACTTTTCCAAAAATAGGACATTTTCTTGAGATTTTTTTAAACTAACTAAAAATAGGTGTATGTTCCAAAGATAACAGGCCTAAAAACAGAAATTAATGTGTTTTATCTTTTTAAAAATAAAATAACAGTCCTGAAAATAAAATGTATATATTTTATAATTTTCTAAACATAGAATTATTTTATAATTTTCCAAAAAATAACAGTCCTAAAAACAGAATTAATTTCCTATAGTTTTCTAAAATTAACAGTCCTAAAAATAGGCTTAATTTTCTAAAAACAACAGTCCTGAAAATGGAATTTACTCTTTAGCTGTAATTAAAAATTCTAATAGTCCTAAATAGTCCCAAATTTATATATTTTCTAATAAAATAATAAAAATACACTTAATTTTATATATTTTTCAAAAATATAGTCCTAAAAATAAAATTATAGGTTTAGGTTTAATTTTCTGTCATTTTCTAAAACATAGTTTGGGTTGGGTTTTGTGTTGAAACATGACTCTCAAGTATTCTTGTTCTCAGGTGTCCTAGCAGGGATGTGGCTAGAGGGGATTTTCATTGACTGAAGTTCGATGAGTTCCTACAGGAACAGGAACTAGTAAAGCGGAACTCAAAACAGTCTGTGTGTGAGTATGTGTACCTGAGACAGCCGGTGGTGTTATAGAAGATGTCAGACTCTGAGGGGCTCAGCTCAATAACTTCCTGATCCCCGGTGCCGGAGAGGGGAATCAGAATCCTCTCTGTCAATTCAGGAAGAGTTTCTCTTGCCAGCCTTTCTTTCAGGTTATCCTTAGAAGACAGATTCCACAGAATACCTACAGGGAATGAAAGCCGAGGGGAGAGAGAGAGATGAAGAGAATGAGGAAAAGACCATGGGAAATAGATAAGAATTTGAATAAAGATAACAGAAAAAAACAAGAGGCCATAACTGCAGCAACCGAAGGATTCACAAGCTCCTTAGGCTTTGGTTATGATGCCATCCTTATGCCCCAAAGTTTAGTGCTGGGATTCACATGGGATAGACTTATTGGGTTTATAGGAGTTTCTGCATATCCAGACACGCTCAGAGCCATAAGGACTGACAAAAACCTGACTCACCTACAGGAGTCCTCTCATTCCACGGCACATGTCGAGACAACGTTGAGCAATAATTAAAGTAGTTTGATGCAATACTGAGAGAGATCAGTTACACCCTGCATGGAACGCATGTATGTCATATCCTCGTCATTTAAAGGAGTAGTTCACTTTCAGAACAACAATTTACAGATAATTTACTCACCCCCTTGTCATCCAAGATGTTTATGTCTTTTTTTCTTCAGTCGTCAAGAAATTATGTTTTTTGAGATAAACGTTCTCTATATAATGGACTTAAATGGTGCCCCAATTTTGGAATCTTCAAAATACCGTTTAAAACGGCTTTAAAACGATCCCAGCCGACGAAGAAGGGTCTTATCTACCAAAACCTTCGGTCATTTTCTTAGAACAATTTATTTGTATATACCTTTTAAGCACTGAAACTCGTCCAGCACTAGGACGTACTATGTCCACTGTGCTCTGCAACGCAGCGAATGCTTGAAGCAGTCCCGTCTCCTGATTTGCCAATTGTTTGTAACAGTGGAACAGATGTGGTCCAGTCGTGACAGCACTGAGATTCCTGCTCCGTTGGAAATGGCTGGCATTTTCCACACTTGCACCACCATCTCGTCTCGTTTGAACGCGGTCTGCCCGAGGCTTGTGTCGCCGCCGCGGCTGTCGCAGTATTCTCTCTCGGACAGAGTTCATTGTCTGCGTATTCCGGCTCAAAAAGGTAGGAAACAGTGAAAAACTCCATCTCATGTGCTCCTCCAGCTTCAAAGTCGCCCGACATCGTTGTACTTTATGTTGTACCTTGTTGCTAAAGAGTGTTTGATTGCGTTGCACTTACTTCTCTCTTCTCAAGTTCGCTTTGTAAACACTGGGTGGGTAGTTTCGCATTATACCACGCGTGACCTTTCGAAGTGAGTATTTAGAGTCACGAACTCGCATTACACCCAGTGTTTACCAAGGGTTCGCTGCCTTACAGAGTAGAGTGCGGATCGGGCCGCATTTTTCTGTCCGAGCCCGGCCCGAGTCCGACAGAGCAGTAACCGAACCCGACCCGAGCCCGACAAGCATTCAGATATTTATGTCCGAGCCCGATCCCAGCCCGACACAGTTAAAATCTCTTTTTTCACTCATACTAATGACACATGCAATTTTTTTGTGTGGAAAGCCCGCTTTTATTAAGCAACTGTAAAAAAAGCGTTCGGAAATGTCAACAGATGAGAGCGTCAGTGCACACTGGGCAAAAAGTGCCGTTATAACATGGGCGCACTATCGCGCTGAGGTGACCGAGCCCGACCCGAACCCGAGCATCCTTTCTAAATATCTGTCCGAACCCGGCCCGACCCGTCGGGTTCCGTCGGGTACCGTCGGGCTCGGCTCGGATATCCATCCTCTATTACAGAGCACAGTGGACGTAGTACTTAGAGACGCCAACGCGCATTACAGCTCTAGTGTTTGACGAGTTTCAGTGCTTTAAAGGTATATAAAAATATATTTTTCTAAGAAAATGACCGAACGTTTCGGTAGACAAGACCCTTCTTCATCGGCTGTGGTCGTTTACAGCCATTTGAAGCCGCATTTAAACTGCATTTTGAAGATTCAAAAATCGGGGCACCATTTAAGTCCATTATATATATATATATATATATATATATATATATATATATATATATATATATATATATATCAAAAAACATAATTTCTTGACGACTGAAGAAAAAAAGACATACACATCTTGGATGTCAAGGGGGTGAGTAAATTATCTGTAAATTGTTGTTCTGAAAGTGAACTACTCCTTTAATGGTCTAAAAGGACACTGGATCTCGCTACCATGAATGAAAAAGTCTTGATGTTTCTGAGATATACAGTTGAGGTCAAAAGTTTACATACACCTTGCAGAATCTGCAAAATGTTGAGTATTTTATCAAAATGAGGGATCATACAAAATGCAAGTTATTTGTTTAATACTGACCTGAATAAGACATTAACATTAAATATGTTTACATGTAGTTCACAAGAGAATAATAGTTGAATTTATAAAAAAGACCCTGTTCAAAAGTTTACATACACTTGATTCAATACTGTGTTTATAGAGTTTTTTTTTTTGTTTAGTGATAGATGTTCATGAGTCCCTTGTTTGTCCTGAACTAGTCTCAGCCTCAGACGTCACGCCCATGGAACGTTGGCTAAACGTCTGATGCATATGGTACATTTAACTGGAAACACTTCAGGAATGTCGAAGTCGTGATCTGATTAGTTGAATTTGATCGGATTTCCGGGAGACGCGAGAGTCGCGTTTGCTTTCGGTCCGCCGGGAAACAAAGCGCAGACTGATTTACTGGCCGCTTTGCTAAAAGGTGCTTATGCAGACACCATCGTTGTTATAAACATTCACAACATTTGCGAACAAATTACTGACTTACTGCTTGTTCTCCCTCTTCTTCGTTTACATTTAATGCTGGTTATTTCAATGATTGACTTGTTGCACGCCAGTCTGTTGTTGTGGGGGCATTTCCATGCACCCAAACGTGACGCTGAACGAAACGAACTGTGATTGGTTGTTTGACATGTCGATCAAACAGCTTTATGGGCGGGCCTTGGCCAATGAAAGCTGCCATGAATTCCAGAGCTTCAGCCGTCAGTCTGAAGGTCTGGCTACACGAGACTTGTCCTGAACAGTTAAACCACTCGCTGGTCTTCAGAAAAAATTCTTCAGGTCCCACAAATTATTTGGTTTTGCAGCATTTTTGTGTATCTGAACCCTTTCCAACAATGACTGTATGATTTTGAGATCCATCTTTTCACACTGAGGACAACTGAGGGACTCATCAAACTCATCTGATGCTTTAGAAGGAAACAAAACGCATTAAGAGCCGGGGGGTGAAAACTTTTGGAACTTAAAGATGTAAGTATCTTCTGTAGCTTCTGAAGGGCAGTACTAAATGAACAAAATATGATATTTAGGCAAAATAAGAAAAACGTACATATCTTCATTATGTTCAAAAGTTTTCACCCCCAGGCTTTTAATGCATCACTTTTCCTTCTGGAGCATCAGTGAGCGTTTGAACCTTCTTTAATAGTTGCATGAGTCCCTCAGTTGTCCTCAGTGTGAAAAGATGGATCTCAAAATCATACAATCATTGTTGGAAAGGGTTCAAATACACAAAAATGCTGAAAAACCAAAGATTTTTTGGACAGTGGACAGTTTAACTGTAACAAACAAGGGACAACCATAACTAAACAAAAAAAAAACAGCTGTGGATCATTCAGGTAACAACACGGCATTAAGAATCAAGTGTATGTAAACTTTTAAACCGGGTCTTTTTTATATATTCAACTATTATTTTCTCTTGTGGACTATATGTAAACGTCTTTTATGTGAAATATCTTATTCAGGTCAGTACTAAAAAAAACAACAACATGCATTTTGTATGATGTAAATAATTAACATTTTGCAGATTCTTTTGACTTCAACTGTAAAATGTTTCTGAGAATATTTTTGCGTTATGCATTTATTGTGCTAATTAGAATATTAAGGGCAGGTTGCATCAACGCAAGCCCTCTTTTGGCATTAAAAACTACTGTCAGGATGTACTGAAGACACGCAGTGGAAATTTAGCGATGAGACTGTGGGCAGAGATATTTTTGCAGCTGACTGCATATGCATTTGTAGGAGTTTCCCTTTCAGATGCTAAATTTGTAGGAGGAGAGTATTTAAATGAATCACGTAAGGTGATTAACACCAATATTTAACACCGTAAAAACTATGGACTGGACTATTTTAACATTATAACAACATTTTAACAATTTAATATCCTTACTACCTTTCTGGGAACGTGTTAGTTGCATTGCTGTCTATGCAGGGTCAGAAAGCTCTGGGATTTCCAAAAATATCTTAATTTGTGTTCTTAAGATGAACGAAGGTCTTACTGGTTTGGAACGACGTGAGGGTGAGAAATTAGTAACAAAATTACAAATTTTTGCGTGTACTAACATAGAACTAACTAGAACAGCGCGGCCAAAATGCCCACCTGTGATGTTCTTGCGGAGTTCGTCGTCGTCTTCTTTAAGGGCCTCTATGAGTTTGGGGATCCCGCCGGCTTCAATAAGGGACACTTTGTTCTCCAAGTTCTCATAGATGAGGTTTCTGGTGGCGCCGGTGGCATAGCGCTGTACCTCTTGATTGTCGCTGGTAAACAGCTGCACCAGGTGAGGAATTCCCTTCAGCTTGTTCACCTGAAAGAAGTAGTAGTTCTACTTATATCGAAAACGCACATTTACACTTTTCACTCAAATGTTTTATCAGTCGGAAAGCAACTACATACCTGTTTCTTTGCCTCATTGTTGTGGTAACACTCATGCTGAATGTAGGCAGCTCCCAACATCTGAAGATTGGGATCGGCATCATCAAGATAGCTAATGGCAGTCGGCATGTCCAGATTGCTGAGTCTATGGAAGAAAATATGAAAGATTGGAATATAAATCATTGGCTTAGTAACGTTCTAACATCAGACTTACTCTACTGTAAGTCTATTTGTGTAGCACAACAGCTAAAGCTCATGTTGGAAATTTTTAACCCTGTTCCCAACTTTTCTGCCCATGTTTTCTTACTTTCTTTCACTACTATTAAAATACCCCAAATATTTTTTTAAACAAATTGATTTTTAAGTGGAAACTTGAATATAAGATGGTTTCTTTGTCAAATAATTCATATATTGGCTCATTGTAGTTTCTTAGATTTTGCGTAAGAGGACATTCCTCCATGTCTTTGAGTGTGTCGCAGCATGTGAACTTCAGACATTGAGCTCTGGAGCTCATGTTGGAAATCTGGGTTCGAATCTGGCCTGTGCAGTTTTTCAGCCCTGTTTCCAACTTTCCTTGTCAGAATTTCTTACTTTCTTTCACAACTATCAAAATACCCCAGATATTTTTTAAACAAATTGATTTTCGAGTGGAAACTTGAAAAAGGTGGTTTCTTCATCAAATAGTTCATATATTAGCTTATATTAGTTTCTTAACTAGTGCTACTTGCATTTTGAGAGTCAGCATTATTTAAAAAAGCTTTTGCGTAATAGGACATTCCTCCATGTGTGTTTGTGTCATAGGATGTGAACTTCAGACATTGAGCTCTGGAGCCCATGTTGGAAATTTGGGTTCGAATCTGGCCTTTGAATTTTTCAACCCTGTTCCCAACTTTCTTACTCAGAATTTCTTACTTTCTTTCACTATTAAAATACCCCAGATATTTTTTAAACAAATTGATTTTCAAGTGGAAACTTGAATATAAGGTGGTTTCTTCATCAAATAATTCATATATTAGCTTATGGTAGTTTCTCAACTAGTGCTACTTCCATTTTGAGAGTCAGCATTAGTTGAAAAAGCTTTTGTGTAAGAGGACATTCCTCTATGTGTGTTTGTGTCGTACGATGTGAAATCTAGACATTTAGCTCTGGAGCTCATGTTGGAAATTTGGGTTCGAATCTGGCCTGCGCAATTTTTCAACCCTGTTTCCAACTTTCCTACTCAGAATTTCTTACTTTCTTTCACTACTATCAAAATACCCCAAATAGTTTTTAAACAAATTGATTTTCAAGTGGAAACTTAAATAAAAGGTGGTTTCCTCATCATATAATTCATATATTGGCTTATGGTAGTTTCTTAACTAGTGCTACTTCCACAAGTCAGCATTAGTTGAAAAAAATTTGCGTAAGAGGACATTCCTCCATGTTTGTGTGTGTCATAGCATGTGAGCTTCAGACATTCAGCTCTGGAGCCCATGTTGAAAATTTGGGTTCGAATCTGGCCTGCACAGTTTTCTTAACCCTGTTTCCAACTTTTCTGCCCATGTTTTCTTACTTTCTTTCACTACTATTAAAATACCCCTTATATTTTTTAAACAAATTGAATTTCAAGTGGAAACTTGAATAAAAGGTGGTTTCTTCATCAAATAATACATAAATAATATATTAGTTATCTTAGTTTCTTAACTAATGCTACTTCCATTTTGAAAGTCAGCATTATTTGAAAAAGTTTTGCGTAACATGACATTCCTCCATGTGTGTTTGTGTGTGTGCTAGTGCTAGTGCATGTCGCTGGAGTGCTAGAAAGTGTTTCTTTCCCAGGGTGTGTGAAGTGTGAGGTGGCTGGACTGGTTTGGGTGTGCCTGCATGCGCAACAGACTCTCTCTTCACTTTTTACACACATATAGGCAGGGCTGGGCAACATCAAACACACTTACACATGCGCACACACTCACACACATACAGATAAGCTAAGTATGGGTTTACTGACAGGCTGTTAAAGCAAAGCATGAATCATTTTATGCTTCAATGGTCAGTTGCGAGTAAGCACAGTTATCCATACGTCGCAAACTAAGTATTTTAAACTAAAACAGCTAACAGGTGAATTGGAATCAGTGATGTGCAGTGTTTGTGGTAAAACATACAGTAGTATGGCTCAAATAGCTACGGTACATAATTCAAGGAATTTTTGACCGACAGTAATAAGGAAGCGTTTGGCAAGAAACATGTCATTTGTGGTCGAACACATGTTATTTGTGCAATTAGGCCTATTTGAGTGGCATTTTATGGTAATGGTGCTAGCATACTACATACTAGCATACTAGCTAATACATAATGCACATGTGACAGTTTAACAAACTTAATTTGACAAGTTTAACCTACTTTGTCTAATAACACCTTTTAAAGTTAGTATGAAGTGCATATTTAGTTTTCTAAATGTGACCCTGGACCACAAAACCAGTTATAAGGGTCAATTTTTTTAAATTGAGATTTATACATAATCTGATTCATGTATGGTTTGTTAGGATAGGACATTTGGTCGAGATGCATCTATTTGAAAATGTAGAATCTGAGGGTGCAAAAAAAACCTAAATATTAAGAAAATCGCCTTTAAAGTTGTCCAAATTAAATTCTTAGCAATGCATATTACTAATCAAAAATTAAGTTTTGATATATTTAAGGTGGAAAATTTACTAGATATCTTCATGGAACATGATCTTTACTTAATATCCTAATTATTCTTGGCATAAAAGAAAAAAAAATTACCCATACAATGTACAAATATAATTTAAGTATAAAATAAAAATAAGTATATCCTCCCTGGTGACACATGTTGGCCTTTTCCAATCATTTTGTCCACCTAAACGCCGCCTCTTTTTTGGCATAAAAGAAAACATACTTACAAAATGTATTGTTGACTATTGCTACAAATATAATTTAAATATAAATTAAAAATGTTAATTTTAAATTGTCTCTGTTGACACATGCTGGACTTTTCCAATCATTTTGTCCACCTAAACTCCGCCTCTTTTTTGGCATAAAAGAAAATGTTACAATAAAAAAAAACATACAATGTATTGTTGACTGATGCTACAAATATAATTTAAATGTAATATAAAAAATGTTAATTTTAAATAAAAATGTCATAATTCAATCTTCTGATGAGTTGAATTCTCCCTGGTGACGCATGCTGGACTTTTCCAATCATTTTGTCCACCTAAACTCTGCCTCTTTTTTGGCATAAAAGAAAACATACTTACACAATGTATTGTTGACTATTGCTACAAACATAATTTAAATATAATATAAAAAAGTAAATTTTAAATACAAATTTCATAATTCTTCTGACGAATTGACTTCTCATTGGTGACGCATGCTGGACTTTTCCAATAATCTTTCCACCTAAACTCCGCCTCTTTCAAACAATCGACTCAAATTCAGATCTGCCTCTATCCAAACAACTGATTTTTTATGATAAGCTGTTTTTACAATGCACAATAAAAGATCTGCCACCACTTCCTCATTTGAATTCATTTATATTTGTATTTTGACATGGTGATAGCACGTTCTTACCCGCTCAGGTTGCCCATGCTGCCCGCCATATCCATGCCGTCAAACACATCCTTGCCTCTCCCGACACTATGCACGCTCCTGACGGATCCGGCACGCGACAGCCTTCCCTGCTGCATGGCCAGGTTGCTCTGCGAGCCGCTGAATCCACCACTTCCATACATGCCTGATGGCATGGAGCGAGTAGTTTGGCGGTTGTTGATTCGGCTGATGGTGCGGTGGGCGGGGCCTTTGTAGGATTGCCGGCTAACGTACACCTCCTGCTCCATGCCGCCTCCTCCGCCGCCAGTGGACAGCGTCCCACTGACGGAGCGTTTTATGGTCGGCAACGTCATGGAACTGACCTGCTGCTGTCCGCTTTCGTATCCATTCACCCTCGAGGTCGAATACATGGACTGGCGCGGGTAGGTGTTGGCGGTGTAGCCGTTGTTCATGCTGTGCATGGAGGCCTGTTGCGTGTAAGTGGCGTCGCGGTCTGAAACCAGGCTGACGTCGCTGTCATCCTGCACCCATGAGGAAACCACCTGGCGCGGCACAGACGCCACACGCATCGAATGCATGGACAGGGTCTCTGGGTCGCCTCCCATTCGGCTGAAGGATCGAGTCATTGAGTTGACCTGCTGCTGTTGAGCTTGGCCGCCACCACTTTGGTAAGCGCTACTCTGATAACCACCACCCTGGTAACCGCCGCCGGCAAATTCGTCTTGGTAATACGCCCCACTGCCACCACCACCTCCTCCACCTCCTGTGTAACTGATTTTGTTTCTTTGTCCGAAATCAATGGCGGAGCGGGATGAGTAACCACCAGAGTACTGGGATGGACGCTGGGCCTAGTAGAAGAGAGAAAACAACATATTGAAAATCTAAAATGCTATCGAATTGCATATGTCAGTTAGTTAATCAATACAACTGATATTAATCACGTTAACATTTTCAGAGAAAGACCGTAAATTAAGATTATTTGAATAAGTGTGTAAACATTAGGGTGGTATTTCAAAATAAGTATTGGGAAGGTTTATTTGCAGTACTTTCAACTACTTTTTAAGATCCTAATTAAATTTCTTTGGATTTATTTATGCATTTTAATGCATATTTGAATTTTTTAATACAGTGAATCAACAGCTCTGCTTTTATTATACTATCACTCAATAGTTTAGAATAAGTTTGAACGCACACATGCATGTTGGATGTTTGAAACATTAAAAAAAACATTAAATTTGTTTTTTGTTTCACTTTAATCATGTGTATAATAACTCTGTACACAATTTTTTACGTAAACATGCATGTAACAGATTACCAATAAAAACACATTTTGTTTCCCTTTAGCCATGTTTATGATACTTTTATATACAAGTCTGTATGTAAACATGCATGTTTGTTCTCTGATGAAACATTTAAACAAAAATGTTTTGTTCATTTTCCCTTTAGTCAAGTTTACTACAACTTTATATGCAAGCTTTTTGATGTAAACAACCATGTTTTTTCTTTGAACAATTAAACAAATGTGTTGTTTTGTTTCACTGAAGTCAAGTTAGTATGTAAACTTGCATGTTTGTTGTTTTAACAATTAACAGCTCTGCTTTTATTTTACTATCACTCAATAGTTTGCATGCAAAGTTTGTATACAAACATGTATGTTTGTTGTCTTAAACATAAAAAACATTAAATGTGTATTTTGTTTTACTTTAGTCATGTTTATAATAGCTCTGTACTCAAGTTTGTACGTAACCATGCATATTTGTTTTTTTATTGAACAATTTACCATTAAAAACACATCACATGTGCCATTTTGTTTCCCTTTAGCCATGTTTATAATACTTTTATGAACAAGTCTGTATGTAAACATGCATGTTTGTTCTCTGATGGAACAATTCAACAAAAATGTTTTGTTCAGTTTCACCTTAGTCATGTTTACTACAACTTTACATGCAAGCTTTTTGATGAAAACAACCATGTTTATTCTTTGAACAATTAAACAAATGTTGTTTTGTTTCACTGTAGTCAAGTTAGTATTTAAACATGCATGTTTGTTGTTTTAACAATCAACAGCTCTGTTTTTATTATACTATCACTCGATAGGAGTATAACTGAAATGTGATGCTTAGAGATGTCTAAACTTGTGATTTTTCATATGTGGTTGTTGGTTAGAGCTGACCTGTGAAATATCACACTTACCTAACACAATCTCCATTACTCATTTTCAATATTTGGACAAGATACATGTCACAAACAGTCACACACACAGAGAAGACTTCTTTAACTTGGCTCAATAAGTGCTATGGCTTTCAAACAGGTGAACTACTATGAAATATTTTTGTGTTCATAAAGAAATCGAAAGTTGAAATCGAGTCTTACCGCCATTGGTCTACCGGAGGAATAGACAAAAGATTTGGAGCTGAAATTTGGTGTGAAATTCTGGCTCATTGTTGAATATTTTGTCATCGTAGAGTGATTCCCAGACTCTAAAAAGAGAAAAATGCAGAGAATTAATATAAATGCACATCTAAACTTGAGTTTCTGACTGTGAAAATGAATGAGAAAATGACATGGACTAGTTTTTACAGCATGAGTAATCCTCCTATTGAACTTTCTCGATGTGCCATTACATTCTACATGTTTCTGGACACGCGTAACAGCTCAGCTACAATGTATTTTAATCAAGAAAATAAGATCTATGATGTAACTTGGTATTAAATTGCCCCTTAGTTGGTTGAAACTGTAACTAGTAATTAAATCAAAGATGCTCATTATAAAAATATGGCCTTTGCAATTCTTGACCTGTTTTTCTTCAGTTCAAATATATTACAAATACATCCATGTTTCTCTTTAGCCATGATTATGATACCTTTGTACACAAGTTTGTACACAAACATGCATGTTTGTTTTTTGTTGAAACAATTAAACAAAAAAAATGTTTGTTTGGTTTCACTTTAATCATGTTTCCTACAGCTTTACATGCAAGCTTTTTGATGTAAACAACCATTTTTGTTCTTTGAACAATTAAACAAATGTGTTTTGTTTCACTGAAGTCAAGTTTGTATGCAAACATGCATGTTTGTTGTTTTAAACATAAAAACACACTAAATGTACTGTTTTGTTTCCCTCTAGCCATGTTTATGATAGCTGTGTACACAAGTTTGCAAAAAAACATGCATGTTTGTTGTTTTAAACATACAAATAAATAAAAGTTGTATGTAAAAAAACATTTTCTTCTCTTTGAAAAAGTACAAGTTAGCATGTAAATATGCATGTTTGTTGTTTTAAACATTAAAAAAGCACACTAAATGTGTTTTTTGTTTCCGTTTATCCATGTTTATGACACCTTTGTACACGAGTCAGCATGCAAACATGCACTTTTGTTCTTTGATAGAACAAATAAACAAAAAAAGTTTCACTTTAATCATATTTACTACAGCTTTATATGCAAGCTTTTCGTGTAAACAACCATGTTTGTTCTTTGAACAATTAAACAAATGTGTTGTTTTGTTTCATTTAAGTCAAGTTTGTTCGCAAACATGCGTGTTTTTTTGTTTAAAACATTTAGTCGTGTTTATAATAGCTTTGTATCTACGTTTTATTGTAAACATGCATGTTTGCTTTAATTAATTGAACATGTTTGTTCTGTTTCATGTTTGTGATGCTTAGAAGTTTACATGTCTACTTTGCCTTCTTGTAGTCAGGTTTATGAGACTATTGTATGCCAGTTTTTGAATGTAATCAAGTAGCTAAATGGATGACATTACAGACTGCCTAAATTGTTCTCAGTGGGAAGTAAGTTAACAGACATAAAGCTGAAGATTTACTGCCCTGTAAAGTCGTCAAGTCTGTTACTTTACAACTTAGTCGATACTCTCAGCATGTCTTTAACGACACAGCAAGTGGGCAAACTTGTAGAATCTCATAAGTTACTGCACCGCAGGTTTTACAGCGTTTATGTTCTGGCTAAGCAGCAGACACAGTTAAGGCGTCCAGGTTTGTTTCATCAACGGCTTACACATGGATCTACGGGCATGCAAGTACACGCGTTTGAGTATGCAAACGTGTGTGAATTAGGGAGTGGTATAAGCGTTTCTTAAGTGAATAAGTGTGGAGTGAGTTGTAGACGACAGCCAGAAGAAAAGACAGAACCGGTCGGATGGCTGTGGGACACTCCCAAATGTACCTACCCAAAAAACACACACCCTTCGCTCTGCCTCGCCCTGCCCTGGCGCATCGCATCAACCCTACTAAGTTCCTTGCATTAGAACTAACTCAAAATCAGCTCGTTTTTTAAATGCATTTGACCTAAATATCTATCAAGCTAGTAAAATTTGCTTTTCTTCCAAGACATGGTGTGCATCCCCTCCAGAAAGCCTTGGACCTGTTAACAGGAAGATGCAAGGCTGTTCAAGTTTACGCAGGTAAACCTCATAAAACAGGGTCCGGTTAATGTCTCTGAGGTTGAAGGCCTGGAAATAGCTGCGGCAGATTCTCATAAAGCCAGGAATTCAACCACTTCTGGTCTTAACCACTTAAACAACCACATATTAGCTTTTTGAGTACTTCCAAGTTAAAATGCTGCCTACAGTATAAGGTTGTGGATTAAAACAAATAGTTTGGATTTCTCTCAGGTTAAATTCCGTCCCACCAGTTGATACTCACACTATTATGATTGACAGCACCAAATTACCTTTCCTTTGTGCAATGCTAAGCACTTTTTTTGTCTAGTGGGTTGGGTTTTCCTAAGGAGAGCTGAAACTTTCACTCTCACTTAGTCATGTAACAGGAACCGAGATTACACTTGAACCTTGCTCAGCTTGTAAATGATTAACACAAACCAGAAGTCGCATTGTACTTCTGTCTGTATGCCAGCACCACTTTCTATGCTAATTGATAACGTTCAAGACCGATTTTATTTCGTTCATCGCTACTGCTAATGTTCAAGAACAACGAAAACTAATGTCAACTGACCACCATCTCTCTCGACACTAAAGTAAATGCAAACTATTTCAGGTCATACAAAAAGAAAATAGATATTTAGTCTTACTGTATATCCAAATAACACGTTTACAACACATATGACCACAATTCCGCTCCAGGCAGTTTTCGTCTCATGACTATTTATTGTTTTGCATACTTCGCTGTAAACAACACAGCACAAGCCAGTGCGTGAGACTTTAATAATACTTCTTCTATTGATATCTAACAAATAATAGCGTTCCCCAAAAGTTAATAAAGACGAAATTCAACTCCTTAAATGAAACCACACACTGTATAAAAGCAAAGCGCAAAGGCTTTTATGTAAAGTCAAGCTGGCAGATGATGAGTAGATTAATAATTCAAAGGCTGTTGTGTTATTGTACATGTATTACAATGAGATCAAAGCGCACGGTGACACACCTGAGGCTGCGTATTGTGAGGAAGAGCCGTTCTGGCGCGGGAGCGTGGATTTTTCCGCCAGTCTCATGGACACCTGCTGGTGAACGCGCTTAAATCTCGCCTCATCCTTGCCGTGGGACCCGCCGTGGGCGAGCTCGGTTTCGGACGGGACCGCGTAAGTGCTGACCGTCGTGTTGGGCTGCAGCGCCGTCAGAAAGACGTTCTCCGAGTTCACGCTCACACTCATGGCGAAGCGACGATTTGAAGAACCTAAATGACTAAAAAGTTACAGTCCCACCAGAGAGTGGAAAAAGGTAGATCCTCAATAAAAAGCGTCTTCAAGGTAAATCAGCTTGTGTTCCTCTGCGCTGATGCTGGAACTATGAAACAATGCGCTACTGACGGCTAAAATGAACTCTGGGGCTTTTTTGCAGGTGGGAGGTAGCTAGAGTAGGCGGGGCGTGAGCGGTGAGTCATCGGTTACCTGAGACAGGTAAACTCACAAACGAACAAAGCAGGCTCTTTTTCATTATTAGTATTATTATTATTCAATGTAATTGTGTTTTGTTTGAGTATATACATTAAAACCTCACATTTCCAGTCTGTACAATTACGCTATTACTGTATTATTAATATTAATTATTAATGGGCTGTACAACAATCACTAAATTTATATGTGACCCTAAACCACAAAACCAATTTTTCTTTGTTCCATGAAGATATTTTGTAAATTTACCACCGTAAATACATCAAATGTTAAGTTTTGATTAGTAATATGCATCGCTAAGAACTTCATTTGACCAACTTAACAGGTGATTTTCTCAATATTTTGAATTTTTTGCACCCTCAGATTTCAGATTTTCAAGTAGTTGTATCTCAGCCAAATATTGTCTTAACAAACCATAAATCAATGAAAAGCTTATTTATTCATGATGTATAACTCTCAATTTCATAAAAACGGACCCTTATGTCCAAGGTCACTTTATACTTTATCATGTAACGGTACATCAAGATTTGTTTTCCGTTGCAATAGTGACAGTTGTTTCCTTTTTTTAGCATTACTTTATTTAAAAATAAATGATATAAATATGTTTAATTAATGAAAGTAACATAATAACTATTTTAGGACCTGACAAACTTATATATTTACAATGTGAATTTGTAAAACTATTGTCCCTAAACTAACCAAATAGACCTAATGTGGAACACAAAACCAGTCATAAGGGTTTTTTTTTTTTTTTTTTTTAATTAAGATGCTGATTTTTCATCTCTAAATAAATAAGCTTTCCATTGATGTATGGTTTGTTAGGATAGATCAATATTTAGCCGAGATACAACTGTTTGAAAATCTGGAATCTGGTGCAAAAATTTTTTAAAGTTGATCAAATAAAGTTCTTAGCCATGCATATTACTAATCAAAAATTAAGTTTTGATCCATTTACGTTAGGAAATTTACAAAATATCTTCATGGAACATTATACTTAATATCCTACTGATTTTTGCCATAAAAGAAAAATTGATGTATTTTTAGCTATTGCTATGTGCGTTTTAACTGTTTTGTGGTCCAGGGTCACATTTATCGTGAATATACATATTGTACAGACTAATAAATGTGTTGTATTAGGCCTATTTGAAGATACTGTACAAGTCACCAATACTAAAACTTTCATTCATCCAGACATCTTGTCATCGGTGCAAGGAAATGTGCTCTGACATGCAGGTTACGTTATTCTCCGTTCTAACAGGCTGTTGTTGTGTTTTATCATCGCTTGGCAACGAAGGAAGCTTGGAGAATTCGTTCACGACAGTCTACACCAGTTTATTTACCTTATCTTAACCTTCATCTAAAAAAAAACTCATGCACGGTTTGCTTTCAATGAAACACAAAGATAAAAAAAAAATATGATAGTTTCCAATTAAATTTTACCAATGTCAAATAAAATGTACGTGTTAATACAAATGCAGATGTAAATTATTAAAAACTAAATGTAGTTGAAACGCTGGATAATGTTTATAATACTATGCATTTTTTGTTTTTTAAAAAAAGTCGTAATTTATCAAATATGCTAGGTTTTAGGTTTTTAGCTGTCACTGTCACACACTCACAAAATCCGCCTCTTCCTCTGAAAGCTCTCAAACTCACCCAGCACTGAGTCACTGTGACTGATTCAGATTTCTGTTTAGACAGCACTGGCATGCTTGTTCATAAAACTGAATCACGCTTGTTTTTAAGATGCCTATAGTAATCTACGTAAGATGAAAACAAATAGAAAGCGTCTGCTTATATCTTTGTACTCACCAATAGGACCAGCAGGGTTTAGCGTGTAATTCCAGTCCTGATATAAAAGTAGGCTATATAGGTGTGCTGTCTCGCAGATGGCTTGTTAGAATGTGACAGCTGTCACAGAGAGGCAAGAAGTTATAGAATCTGAGGCGACAACGCCCATATCTCATTAAAGCAAGATACATGTGTATGCATTCATGATCACTTTTCTGGTTACCAATCCCCTGAATTAAGAAGGTGTGTGTGCTTATGTGTCAGACGTCTACAGCTGAGGGAACGACAGAAAGACACAATGGGTGGGTCTGCAGGTGAAGGTGTGATGCAAACGTCAGACAAGGAGGACCGGAGGGTGCGAGCAGGGCTAAACAAAACCCGCAACCCCCGCAATACTATTACATGCAGTGACCAGCAAGATTAAAGGAGTAGTTCACTTTCAGAACAAAAAATTTACAGATAATGTAGGCTACTCACCCCCTGTCATCCAAGATGTTCACATCTTTCTTTCTTCAGTCGTAAGGAAATCAATGTTCTCCATATAATGGACTTCTATGGTGCCCCTGAGTTTGAACTTCCAAAATGCAGCTTCAAAGGGCTCTAAACAATCCCAGCCGAGGAAGAAGGGTCTTATCTAGCAAAACTATTGGTTATTTTCTAAACAAAATTACAATTTATATATTTTTTAACCTCAAATGCTCATATTCTCTACCTCTTGGTGTACTGTGTGTAGAGATTAAAAAGTATATAAATTGTAAATGTTTTTCGGAAATAACCTGAAGCTGCATTTAAACTGCATTTTGTAAGTTCAAACTTGACTTGGGGGCACCATAGAAGTCCACTATATGGAGAGAAATCCTGAACTGTTTTCCTCAAAAACATCATCTTTACGACTGAAGAAAGAAGATATGAATATCTTGGATGAGAAGGGTACTCCTTTAAACTTACTAATAGCAGATTTCAAACTACTGTTTTATGTGTGTGTGTGTGTGTGTGTGTGTGTGTGTGTGTGTTTCCTTGTCTTGTTCTAGGTTTATATTCAGTAACAGTGACAGCAAGAAAAACATACTAATAGCCAGTTTCTTGTGTTTTATTTTTTAGTATAGTTTCGTTTAATTTTGTAAAACACGTTGGTCCTAGAGTGCCGATGTCCTGCAGAATTTAGCTCCAACCCTGAAAAAAACCTCACCTGCCTGTAGCCTTAGTAATTCTGAAGGTATGTTTCATTAGGGTTGGAACTAAACTCTGTAGGACAGCGGCACTCCAGGGCCGATGTTGCCCATCTCTGCAGTACAGTGAACAGCAAGGAAAACATACTAATAGACAGTTTCTTGTTTTGTTTTATTTCATTTTGTTTTGTTCATATAAACAATACTACTCAGTACAATTTCCAGCAAGAAAAACATTCTAATAGACAGTTTCTTGTTTTGTTTCATTTCATTTTGTTTTGTTTTGTTTATATAAACAATACTACTCAGTACAATGACCAGCAAGAAAACGCTCCGGTTACTCACGTAACCTCGGTTCCCTGAGATAAGGGAACGAGCATTGCGTCGTCATTTTTGACGACTGCTTATGGGGAAATTCCTGTTTACTCCGATACTGAAGCCTGATTTGTTAATGTTTGTGAAGTTGCACAAACCAATGGCGCTTTAGCCCGCCAAGAAGGGCGGAGCCGACTGCTCTATAGGTCGGCAAAAGGCGCCATTTCATCAGAATCAAATGACTGAAGCGACAGCCATCGACTCGCGTGCAACTTTAGCACGGCAGCTTACGCAACGCTCGTTCCCTTATCTCAGGGAACCAAGGTTACGTGAGTAACCGGAGCGTTCCCCTTCGAAAGGTAACTCTCGTTGCGTCGTCATTTTTGACGACTGCTTATGGGGAACGTATCCAGTCACGCCGTGCTAAAAGCAAGAACAGAACTAGCCTGCTCAGTGGCTCAGTCTAAGGACACTTCTTGAGGGCCCAAAAAGACCTGAGCTAATAAGAGACCCAAGGTTAACCTGAGGTCTGCTTTTTTTAAATAACTCCACCCACTAGTTAAGAAGGTGGGAGAGAACTAAGCAGATAACACCCGCATCTGCAAGGCGGGCACATCCAGATTGTAAAAACTATTAAAGGTAGACAGCAACGACCAACCGGCGGCCGCACAGATCTCCCCAATAGAAACTCCGCTAGACCACGCCTCTGCTGGAGTGGCCTTCACCCCGACAGGGCACTGTAGGTCAGTCGAGGCATAAGCCAAGGCTATAGCATCAACAATCCACCGTGACAATCTTTGCTTTGTAACTGGCAGTCCTTTACTGTGACCTCCAAAGCATACAAAGAGCTGTTCTGATTGTCTGAAAGATGCAGAACGCTCAACATAGACTCTGAGTGTCCTGATAGGACACAGCAGGTTGGGCCCCTGTTCGCCATCCGCTGTAATAAAGGGCCAGAATGGAAATGACCTGGGCTCCAAACGACGTTGAGAGCACTTCAGTACATAGCCACTGCGTGGCTGAAGGATGACCTTGCAGTCATTAGACCCAAATTCGAGACATGCAGCGCTGACAGACAGGGCTTGCAAGTCACTCACTCTTTTGAGCGATGCCAGGGCCAAAAGTAGAGCAGTTTTCAACGTCAAGGCCCTCAAGCCGATCGATGCGAGCGGCTCTAAGGGTGCCCCTTTGAGAGCTCTTAGGACTATAGACAAGTCCCATATAGGCACAGTTTTAG
This sequence comes from Garra rufa, assembly GCF_049309525.1. Classification (NCBI taxonomy): domain Eukaryota; kingdom Metazoa; phylum Chordata; class Actinopteri; order Cypriniformes; family Cyprinidae; genus Garra; species Garra rufa. The sequence continues at coordinate 28,900,298 of NC_133385.1, read as the reverse complement.
GGCGAGGAGGGTTCAACCGTCGAGTGCCTCTAAGAAACTAAAAGACCAAGTTGTTTCTGCCAATTGTACGGCCAGCTTCAGGAGAATGATTCGCCGCAATAGCTGCCATATTGTCCAAAAGCTCTTGTAGAAAAGACAGTACATGGGACACATCACATGATAATTGGATCCTGGTTACGTACTGAACACCAGTCACTGAAGACTGACCACTTAAGAGCATAGAGACGCCTAGTAGATGGAGCTCTAGCTTCTAAAATGATATTTTTGACTCTCACGGGGAGTTGGTTAGGCTCCTGTCAAGCGACCAGACATGAAAGTTCCACAGCCCTTGGCTGGGGATGCCAAATCTTGCCCTGCGCTTGCGAGAAAAGGTCTCTCCTCAGCAGTATCTGCCATGGTGCTACAAATAGCATCTTGACCATCTCCGGAAACCAAATCTGATTCCTCCAGAGGGGGGCCACCAGGAGGCGAGAGCACTTTGTCTCCCTGACTCGCCTGATAACCTGGGGTAGCAGGGCGACCGGGGGAAAAGCGTACAGACGGGTGTTGGGCCAGAGCATCCTGTGTTTTTGAGAAATAAATTGGGCAGTGATAGTTGTCTTCGGAGGCGAAGAGATCAACCTCTGCCCTGCTGAAAACTGACCATTTTCTCTGAACCGATAGAGGGTGCAGCCTCCATTCTCCCGGAGCCATGTTGTTCCTCGACAACATGTCCGCTCCTTGGTTCAATCTACCCGGCACGTGAACCACTCGTAGTGAGAGGAGGTTTTTTTTTCTGTGCCCATAACAGGAGACGTTGCGTCAACCTGTAAATGGAACAAGACCTGAGGCCGCCCTGGGGGTTGATGTAGGCTACTGCCGACATGCTGACTGACCGCACTAAGACATGATGTCCTTTTAGGGCTGGGAGGAAGGTTTCTAAGGCCAGACACACTGCCATCATTTCGAGACAGTTAATGTGTAAGCGTTGCTCGTGGATTGACCAGGAGCCGAATGCTGGGTTGCCTTCGTACAGAGCGCCCCAGCTGGAAGCGTCTGTTATGACCACCTTCCTCCTGGAGGTCATTCCCAACTGAACGCCTGACATATACAGGCGAGTAGATGTCCAAGGAGCCACAGCTTGAGACAGCGGTGACTTACCTTGATGTAAGCACGGCCCAGGTGCCAGGCGTGGGATGTAACGTGAGCTTTTAGCCAATTCTGTAGGGGTCACATCCACAACAGGCCTAGAGGAATCACAGAGGACACAGCGGCCATAAGGCCGATGATCCTCTGAGATGCTTTCAGGGGACGTGACGTTCCCAACTTGAAAGACATCGCCGCTCGCTGAATAGTTAGGGAGCGTTCCGATGTAATCCAAGCTCGCATCTGAATCGAGTCTATGACTGTCCCCAGAAAGGAAATTCGTTGTCTGGGAGTCAAACAACTCTAGGACATGTTGATTTTCAACCCTAACGCTTCAGGTGGTTGAGCAGTAACGACCTGTGAGCGATCAGTTGACGTTCTGAGTCGGCTAGCAATAGCCAGTCGTCGAGGTAGTTCAGAACGCGGATTCCCATATGTCCCAGAGGGGAAAGAGCCGCGTCTACACATTTTGTAAATGTGCGAGGGGCCAGGGACAGTCAACAAGGAAGGACTGTATACTGGTAAGCCACTCCCTCGAAAGCGAACCTCAAGAACGGTCTGTGACGGGGCGCTAATTGGATGTGAAAGTACGCGTCTTTTCATATCCACAGGCAGAAAGCAGTCCTTGGGCATTTTTTGCGCGAGGATCTGTTTTAAGTTAACATTCTGAAAAGCCGTCACATGAGGGCCTGGTTCAGATGTCTGTTGAGTCCACCGTCTTTCTTGGGAACGAGGAAGTAACGGCCTTAAACAGCCTGACTCACTGTTCGCTAAAGGGACGTTTCCACGGCACCCTACCGAAGTGTAAACAATACCTCTGAAGCGAGGTGGCCTGCATGCAAACTAGAGCAAGTAACCTTGTTCCACAGATTTTTATAATCCAGCTTGACACACTAGGAATGGCTTTCCAAGCCAAAAGCCCGGCGGCAAGTGGTTACTTTACTACTCATGGCAGTTCACGTCATGTGGCGGGAAACTGGCAATCGCAGTGTGAGGAGAGAGGAATTGCTCTTATGTGTCCACTATCGAAGTGGTAGTTGCTTGGGTTTGCTTTGAATATAAAGGACATACCCAGACTGAATAAAATTTCCATCACTCGGTGTTGAACGAAGGGATGGAGAGCGAGCGTGAGCTCTCCTCAATGAATTTCCAGCCTCAGCGGGAACTGATTCATCCTTTTCCTCTCAAAAGTTTGCTTCGCTAGACTCGATGCTCTCTCAGTGCGAGCAGCCAGCCCCCGTGAGCACAACGTCAGAGTGGGCATGGACCATGTGTGTCTAACCTGAAGCTGTCAGTATTCTCCTTTTATCCACTAAAAGGATCAAACCGCTCTAATGAGGAGTTTAATGACCCTCAAGTGTAAAAACACTGGTAGATAAAAGTACCGCACGCATTCGCCTAAAAGGATAAACAAAACGTGACTTAATACATTTAAGGAGGGATTTTGTCCCACTCCTCTTTGCAGATCCTCTCCAAGTCATTAAGGTTTCGAGGCTGATGTTTGGCAACTCGAACCTTCAGCTCCCTCCACAGATTTTCTATGGGAGTAAGGTCTGAAGACTGGCTAGGCCACTCCAGGACCTTAATGTGCTTCTTTTTGAGTCACTGTTACGCCCCTTGGTTTTATAATGGAAATAATTATTATTTTAGACCTTATAGGACTAGGGGTAAAGGGGAAAATAACATTCATATGTGTGTGTGTGTGTGTGTGTGTGTGTGTGAGTATGCAAGAGTGCTGGCAGGCAAATAACTCTCGATTTTAGTAACCATTTATTGTGCACAGTGCTCAGAGAAAACCAATGGTATCAAAGTATTTACAATATTTACAGTAATTGCAAAGCAAACCTTCAAACACCGACAAAGCAAAAGAAAGGAGGTGGGAAGGAGGGAGCACGAGAGGTGCCAAATAAAATAAATAAACAAAACAAAAACACAGCTAGCTAGTTTTTATAATCTAAGCTAAAAGAAAATATAGAAAAAAAAAGATGTAACAACGCCCTGACTAAACTACTCTAACTAACAAAACAAAACATACAACGGGTGGCACTCTCTCCTAACTAATGTATCTAATACATTCAGAATGTCCTACGTGTTGTACAATGTATGTCGCGCGACCTACTTACCTGCTCACGCCTTCCCAACCTAGCGTACAGTGGAGAACAGCAAAGGCGGAACAGTAATTGTTAGACTGTACACTGTACCAACACTGTTGTACAAAAGACTTTTCAGGACATATGAAAAACAAACACAAGATACTAAAAAAAACACTAGACCTCAATACCAGTAACAACAGAGCGTACAAGCGTAACAGGAGGAATGACACAAATGAGCAACAGCTGCAGCGCGCGTGATAGTAACGGGACTTTAAACCGGCTGGCGTGAGATGACTGGATAACGTAACCCGGGCGTCATCATCCAGGTGGAAGAGTGACAAGCTGGTGGACCAATGAGAATCTGGAACACACACACAACAGACTGACACACTCAAACTTCAGGCAGCTTACGTACGTAGCAGCGTACGTAACACTTCCCCCCTTAAAGACTTAAATATAAATGAACAACAGAAAGCACAACACAGAATTAACAGGTTTATGCTCTAGACAATGTATCTGCGACCACATTTTCAGAACCCTTTTTATGTTTTATATTTAAGTTATAATTCTGAACAATCAATGACCACCGCATGAGCCGCTGGTTGTGATTGCACATGCGTGACAAAAATACTAATGGATTATGATCTGTATATACAGTCACAGGTAACGGAGACGAGCCAATGTAAACTTCAAAAAACTGCAATGCTAAAAGAAGCCCCAAGGCCTCTTTTTCGATAGTGGAGTAATTTACTTGATGTTTGTTAAATTTTCGTGAAAAATAACAAACAGGATGGTCCAGACCGGCATCGTCCTCCTGAAGGAGTACGGCGCCAGCTCCTAAAGCACAAGCATCCACTTCTAATTTAAATGGACAAGAAAAATTCGGGGCTTTCAGGACAGGTTCGCTGATTAACAAATTCTTTACACTGTCAAAGGCATGCTGGCAAGACTCAGACCACACAAAATCAACGGCAGGACTTAAGAGGCTGGTAAGAGGATGTACAATGGTTGAGAAATTTCTAGACGACGTTCTAGAAAACGACGTAATTCTCGTTGTGTGGAGGGCACAGGAAAATCAGCGATAGCGGAGACTTTGGCACCAACAGGCCGAACTTGACCTTGACCGACTGTCTTTCCCAGGTATGTAATGGTAGCCTTTCCAAACTCACATTTTGCAAGATTAACAGTTAAGGATGCATCCGCTAACCGTTTAAACACTGCTCTAAGCAAAGTCAAATGTTCCTGCCAATCAGAGGAATAAATCACCAGGTCATCAAGGTAAGCGTTACAATTTGGTACTCCTGATAATACGGTATTGACAAGACGTTGAAATGTTGAAAGGCCATAACCTTATATTGCAGGAAATTATCCGGAGTTACGAACGCAGATATTTCAGCAGCACGAGGGGTGAGTGGGACTTGCCAATACCCTTTCAGTAAATCCAATTTAGTTACAAATTTTGCCGAGCCCAAACTGTCAATACAGTCCTCCTTCCTAGGCAGAGGATAACTGTCTGGGACTGTAACAGAATTTACCTTTCTATAGTCGTTACAGAAACTAAATGTACCGTCTGGTTTTGGGACGAGGAGACACGGAGAGCTCCATGGGCTGAAACTAGGTTCAGCAAGTCCATTTTCTAGTAAGTACTCAACTTCTGCTTTCATTACAGATCGTTTTGTACTATTTACGCGATAGGCGTGTTACTTAATCGGAGACGCAGCAGTGATTTTAATGTCATGTTGTAAGACATTCGTTTGAGTGGGAATATCATTAAACAACATGAGGAAATCATTAATTATTTCAACGATGTCCTGTCTCTGTGTCTGTGTTAAATTAGTAAGAAAAAACGGCAGAGTCCGTAGTATTTGCCTAGGACTAAAGCCTAGGACTCATCTGAGCATTACCAATTGAAATACCATCATCTGTAAGTGATTCACCAGCAAAAGGCGATAATAAATCGCAATTCTCGATAGTGGTGCTGGAAACAACCGCAGCAGGAATCGACACAGAGCCAGTTTCCGAATTAACCATCTCCTCTGCAACCCTCTCAGGTGATTCTCTACAACAATACAGCTTTAACATATTAACATGACAGGTTCGAAATTTCCGCTTACGATCAGGGGTATGTATTACAAAATCGGTGTCGCTCAGTTTTTTAGATACCACATACGGACCAGCAAAACGGGCTGACAGAGCAGAACCAAGAATGGGCAGAAGTACCAAAACCTGGTCCCCAGGTTTAATTATACGGGAGACAGCTCTTTTATCAAAGCGTTTCTTCATGCTTTTCTGAGCTTTGGCCAATGACTCTTTTGCAAACGTACAGGCAGTGTGTAATCGTTCTCTGAAACGGCTAACATAATCTAGTATATTATCTTTTGAGGATTTCCCTTCATCCAACATTCCTTCTTTTAACATCTTGAGAGGACCACGCACGGTATGCCCAAACACTAAGTCTGCTGGACTAAAACCAAGCGATTCTTGAACTGTTTCACGAATGCCAAATAAAACTAAGGGGACCCCTTCATCCCAGTCCTTACCGGAGCTTAGGCAGTATTTACGCAACATTGATTTTAGCGTTTGGTGAAAGCGTTCGATCGAGCCTTGGCTTTCTGGATGGTGTGGACTGGAGACTCTGTGAGTAATCCCCAAAGTTTTTACCACTTGTGCGAACAGTTTAGAGAGAAAATTCGTCCCTTGGTCTGTCTGCACAATTTTGGGTAGTCCAAATGTAGAGAAGAATTTAATCAGCGACTTCACAATAGCAGAAGAAGTAATGTTCCTCAACGGAATTGCTTCTGGAAATCGAGTTGCCAAGCACATAATTGTTAACAAAAACTGATTTCCTGATTTTGTCTTGGGTAAAGGACCGACACAATCTAAAATTACATGCTCAAACGGCTCACCAATTACTGGGATCGGAACTAACGGGGCAGGTGGGATCTTCTGATTTGGCTTTCCTGTTACTTGACAAACATGACAAGTGCGACAATAATGACATACATCTTTTTTCAGACCAGGCCAAAAAAAATGCCTCAAAATTCGATTATACGTTTTTGTAATTCCGAGATGACCAGATAAACAATGATCATGAGCCAAACTTAGCACTTGCTGTCCGTAAGCTGAAGGCAGAACAATTTGACAGGTAAGATCCCAATCATTTCTCATACCTGCAACAGGCCTCCACTTACGTAAGAGTAGTCCATCTTCTAAAACATACTCAACTTTGTTGTCTTTTACAGACTTTGGACGTTCAGCTGCGGAGAAGCTGTTTACCAAGGAGGAATCGCTGCGCTGCGCAGCGATCATCACTTTACGAGTGACAGGTACAGTCAACATTTCCGCATCTTGCAGCACCATACCAGACATTTTATCATTTACAACCTGTGGCTCAGGCACAACGCTTTCATGTGCAAAGAGTGGCAATATAAATGAATCGTTTAAAGTAATGTCCTCGCCTATTCTTTGCGCTTGTGTGCGAGTCACAACGCTAGCTGCAAAAACATCCGGATACTGACCAGCAATGTCATCTGCACCAACAAAACAATCGGGCTTGTCCACAACCTCTACCACTGGTGCTACCTTTCCTCCAGCTAAGTCATTACCAAGGATGAAAGTCACTCCTTTAACAGGAAACGAGGAACGTACCCCGACTTTAACAAATCCTGTGAGCAGTTCACACTGTAAGTGTACGTGATGTAGCGGTACTTTTACTATGCCCATCTCAATACCCTGAATTAACACACTGGAACCACAAGATGTTTGTTCTGATAATGGAATGACGTCAGATATAACGAAGGACTGGCTTGCACCAGTGTCCCTTAAGATCTGGACCTCTTTTTGGTCTTCAGGCCTACCATTTAATGACAGCAACCCTTTCATTACAAATGGTTTAAAATTTTCGTCAACCTCATCAGCTCTCTGCATATTATCAGAATGCACGGACACAGTTTTCATGAAACCCACTGGCTTCGGCTGTTGTTGTTGCTGTTTTCGTTTTAGAATCAAACAATCGGAAACTACGTGACCTATTTTATGGCAATAGAAACATTCCCTCAATTCTTTAGGGGGTGATGGGCCAGTTTTAACACGGGGGTTCGTGCTCTGTGACGAAATCCCAACCGGTGCTTTGTCAGTGCGAGCCGAAACGAACACACTCTTGTGCGTTAAAACAAATTCGTCTGCAAGAACAGCAGCTTGTGACAGAGTTGTGACTTTTTGTTCGTTTAAATATGTAACCACCCTTTCAGGTAAACAACCTTTAAAGTCCTCTAGAAGCACCAAATCTTTTAGGGAATCAAAATCGTGCACCTTACTGGCCGTTAGCCATTTATCAAAAAGAATTCCTTTTTCCCTAGTGAATTCAACGAACGTTTGTTGCGCTAATTTTTTATGATTTCGAAAACGCTGCCTGTATGCTTCAGGTACCAATTCATAAGCACGAAGAACAGCATTCTTTACAGACTCATATTGCAAACTTTCCTCCAACGATAGCGCCGAACAAACCTCTTGGGCTTTCCCAATAAGCTTACAATGCAATAAAAGAGGCCATACCTCTTTCGGCCAACAGAGTGCGGACGCTACACGCTCAAAAGCGATAAAGTAAGTGTCCACATCGGTTTCTCTGAAGTGAGGTACTAGAGGGATATGTTTACTAATATCAAAAGCAGCTTCTAAACTATCGCTTGTCACATTTACATGAGGAACAGGACTAGGTTGCGCAATTGTGCCAGAGGTAACCTTCATTGCCTCCAGCTCAATTTGTCGCAATTTTACCTGTTTTTCAGCTTCAATCTCTAACGTGCGGACCTTGAGGTGCAGCTCCATCTCGGCCTGACGCGTCTGAGCCCGCTCCTGCGCTTCCATCTGCATACGGGCGAGCCGGGCCTTAAGCCGCATGTCGCTCTCAGACCCGCTGGAAGGCGGAGAAAAAGGGTAAAAGGGCGGCAAGGCGGCCTTGGCGTCGGACTCCACCTCCACCTCGGCAGTCTCGCTCAGTGCCTTTTCCGACACAACAGGGCTACTTGGGCGCGTATCACCAGCCGACTGGGCGGCCTCACCATCATCCGCATCTGGCAACACCAGCACATTTAGTTCAACCAGCCTTTGATAAAGAACACTTTTAATTGTTTTCTTTAATGCGTGCCTCACCACAGAGATCCCATAATGGTCAGCGATTTTCAATAAATCACCCTTCCTACACCTGTCAAATTTGTCTAATGTTGGATTATCAATAAATGACTGTAAATCAAAGGTATTCATGTTTTCTTTCGTGCCACTTTGAATATATCCGATAGTACTGTACACATACGATTTCTCTTTGTTACAGCGCAAACCAACACAAAGGCATAAACACACACACAAAATTAATAACCAGGTAACCAATTGTTTGGATCCCGGACGAGCCCCCATAAAATGTTACGCCCCTTGGTTTTATAATGGAAATAATTATTATTTTAGACCTTATAGGACTAGGGGTAAAGGGGAAAATAACATTCATATGTGTGTGTGTGTGTGTGTGTGAGTATGCAAGAATGCTGGCAGGCAAATAACTCTCGATTTTAGTAACCATTTATTGTGCACAGTGCTCAGAGAAAACCAATGGTATCAAAGTATTTACAATATTTACAGTAATTGCAAAGCAAACCTTCAAACACCGACAAAGCAAAAGAAAGGAGGTGGGAAGGAGGGAGCACGAGAGGTGCCAAATAAAAGAAATAAACAAAACAAAAACACAGCTAGCTAGTTTTTATAATCTAAGCTAACTATCCAAAAGAAAATATAGAAAAAAAAGAGTCTTCGGCGTAACAACGCCCTGACTAAACTACTCTAACTAACAAAACAAAACATACAACGGGTGGCACTCTCTCCTAACTAATGTATCTAATACATTCAGAATGTCCTACGTGTTGTACAATGTATGTCGCGCGACCTACTTACCTGCTCACGCCTTCCCAACCTAGCGTACAGTGGAGAACAGCAAAGGCGGAACAGTAATCGTTAGACTGTACACTGTACCAACACTGTTGTACAAAAGACTTTTCAGGACATATGAAAAACAAACACAAGATACTAAAAAAAACACTAGACCTCAATACCAGTAACAACAGAGCGTACAAGCGTAACAGGAGGAATGACACAAATGAGCAACAGCTGCAGCGCACGTGATAGTAACGGGACTTTAAACCGGCTGGCGTGAGATGACTGGATAACGTAACCCGGGCGTCATCATCCAGGTGGAAGAGTGACAAGCTGGTGGACCAATGAGAATCTGGAACACACACACAACAGACTGACACACACAAACTTCACGCAGCTTACGTACGTAGCAGCGTACGTAACAGTCACTCCTTTGTTGCCTTGGCCGTGTGTTTTGGGTCATTGTCATGCTGGAATACCCATCTACGACCCATTTTCAATGCCCTGACTGTGGGAAAGAGGTTCTCACCAAAGATTTAACAGTACATGGCCCCGTCTATCGTCCTTTTGATGCAGTGCAGTTGTCCTGTCCCCTTAGCAGAAAAACACCCCCAAAGCATAATGTTTTCACCTCCATGTTTTATGGTGGGGATGGTTTCTTGGGGTCATAGGCAGCATTCCTCCTCCTCCAAACACGGCGAGTTGAGTTGATGCCAAAAAACCCGATTTTGGTCTCATCTGACCACAGCACTTTCACCTAGTTCTCTTCTGAATCATTCAGATGTTTATTGGCAAACTTTCAGTCCTTTACGGCGTAGTGTGTTACCAATTGTTTTTTGGTGACTATGGTCCCAGTTGCCTTGAGATCATTGACAAGATCCACCCGTGTAGTTCTGGGCTGATTCCACACCGTTCTTATGATCTTTGAAACTCTATGAGGTGAGATCTTGCATGGACTGAGGGAGACTGAGTTATTTTGTGTTACTTCCATTTGCGAATAATTGCACCAACTGTTGTCACCTTCTCACCAAGCTGCTTGGCGATGGTCTTGTAGCTCATTCCAGCCTTGTGTAGGTCTACAATCTTGTCCCTGACATCCTTGGACAGCTCTTTGGTCTTTGCCATGGTGGAGAGTTTGGAATCTGTTTGATTGCTTCTGTGGACGGGTGTCTTTTATACAGGTAACAAATTGAGATTATGAGCAATTCCTTTAAGAGAGTGCCTCTAATCTCAGCTCGTGACCTGTATAAAAGACACCTGGGAGCCAGAAATCTTGCTGATTGATAGGGGATCAAATACTTATTTCACACACTTTTTTAAATTTTGTGTTGTTATTCAGTCTCTCACTGTTAAAATAAACCTACTATTAAAATTATAGACTGATCATTTCTTTGTCAGTGGGCAAATGTACAAAATCAGCAGGGGATCAAATATTTTTAAGATTAAATTATATTTGATAACCCATGAGTGAGGTCTATGCAATGTCCTCAGTGAAACAAACCTGTGATTGTTTTGTTTTCTTGTTTTTTAAAACCCCAGGGTTAAAAACACAGTACTATTCTGTGTAGCAAACTTATTAATAGCCAATTTCAAGCTTTTTATTTGCTTTTATTTACTAATCATCCATTTCTAACCTGGCTGACCTTTAAATATCTCCATGTTTGTTTTGTTATGTTAGCTTGACAAAGCAAACACACTGTGCAAACCATTAGAGATGCCTGACAACCAGCAACTGCAACACCCAACCACCAGCTAGTACACCCTGACAATACTTTAACAATGACTTTACAACATAGCAACCAGACAGTAAAAAGTCACAAAATCTGTAATGTTATAAATGTCTTTAGAATCACTTTTAATCAATTTAATGCTGAAAAACAACAAAAATATACTGGCTGTTTGTTGTGTTTTGTCTTTTTTTGTTTGTTTTTCATTTTGTGTTGAGTTTTTGTTTAGTGTAATTTTTGCTTGTTTTTCATTTTGTGTTTGTTTTTGTGTTTTGTTATTTGTCTTTTTTGTTTGTTTTTTTATTTTGTGTTTTGTTCTGTGCTGTGTGTTGCTTTTTGTTTGTTTTTTTGTGTTGTCTACTTTTTTGCTTGTTTTTAATGTTGTTTAGTTTATTGTTTACTGTGTTTGTGCTGTTTTTGTTTTGCTTTGTTATTTGTCTATTTGCTTGTTTTGTGTTGTGTTGTGTTGTGTTGTGTTGTGTTTCTTATTATGTGTGTTTTTGCTTGTTTTTTTTGTTTTTTTTTAGTTTATTTTTTTGCTTGTTCTTCATTTTGTGTCTTGTTTTGTGTTGGGTTTTTGTTTAGTGTAATTTTTGCTTGTTTTTACATTTTGTGTTATGTTTTTATTGTCATTTTTTGCTTGTTTTTAATTTTGTGTTGTTTATTGTTGTGTTTTTATTATGTCTTTTTTTGCTTGTTTTTAATGTTGTTTAGTTTTTGTTTTGTACTGTGTTTTTGTGTTCTGTTCTTTTTTGTGCTGTTTTTGTTTTGCTTTGTTATTTGTCTTTTTTTGCTTGTTTTGCGTTGTGTTTCTTATGTCTTTTTGCTTGTTTTTTATGTTGTGTTTTTTTTTTATTTAGTTTAGTTTTGTGTTGTTTTTGTGTCTTTTTTGCTTGTCTTCCATTTTGTGTCTTGTTTTGTGTTGTGTTTTTGTTTAGTGTAATTTTTTTTGCTTGTTTTTCATTTTGTATTTAGTTTATTTTGTTTTTATTTATTTTTTGTGTTTTGTTATTTGTCATTTTTGTTTGTTCTTCATTTTGTGTATTTTGTTTATTGTTTGCTTTTTGTGTTGCTTAATTTTTTGCTTGTTTTTTATTTTGTGTGTTGTATTTTTTATTTAGTTTGGTTTTGTGTTGTCTTTTTTTGCTTGTTTTTACATTTTGAGTTGTGTTTTATGGTCTTTTTTGCCTGTTTTTCATTTTGTGTTTTTGTTTTATTTAGTTTTTAGTTTGTGTTATGCTGTTTTTGCTTGTTTTTAATGTTGTTTAGTTTTTTGTTTTGTACTGTGTTTTTGTTTGCTGTTGTTTTTTGTGCTGTTTTTTTGCTTTGTTATTTGTCTTTTTTGCTTGTTTTGTGTTGTGTTTCTATTTATGTGCCTTTTTGCTTGTTTTTTATTTTTTTTTATTTTTTTATTTAGTTAAGTTTTGTGTTGTTTCTGTCTTTTTTATTTTTATTGTCTTGTCTTGTTTTGTGTTGTGTTTTTGTTTAGTGTAATTTTTCCTTGTTTTTCATTTTGTGTTTAGTTTGTTTTGTTTTTATTTATTTTTTTGTGTTTTGTTATTTGTCATTTTTGTTTTTTTATTTTGTGTGTTGTATTTTTTATTTAGTTTGGTTTTGTGTTGTGTCTTTTTTGCTTGTTTTTAAATTTTGAGTTGTGTTTTATGGTCATTTTTTGCCTGTTTTTCATTTTGTGTTTTTTGTTTTTAATTTAGTTTTTAGTTTGTGTTATGCTGTTTTTGCTTGTTTTTAATGTTGTTTAGTTTTTTGTTTTGTACTGTGTTTTTGTTTGCTGTTGTTTTTTGAGCTGTTTTTTTGCTTTGTTATTTGTCTTTTTTGCTTGTTTTGTGTTGTGTTTCTATTTATGTGCCTTTTTGCTTGTTTATTTTTTTTATTATTTTTTATTTAGTTTAGTTTTGTGTCCTTTTTTTATTTTTATTGTCTTGTTGTCTTGTTTTGTGTTGTGTTTTTGTTTAGTGTAATTTTTGCTTGTTTTTCATTTTGTGTTTAGTTTGTTTTGTTTTTATTTATTTTTTTGTGTTTTGTTATTTGTCTTTTTTTGTGTGTGTTGTATTTTTTATTTAGTTTGGTTTTGTGTTGTGTCTTTTTTGCTTGTTTTTAAATTTTGTGTTGTGTTTTTATTGTCATTTTTCATTTTGTGTTTTGTTTATTTAGTTTTTAGTTTGTGTTATGCTGTTTTTGTTTGTTATTTGTGTTGTTTTTTGCTGTGTTTTTTATTGTGTCTTTTTTTGCATGTTTTAAATTTTACCGGCTTTGAACAGTAGTGTGTCCTATAAAACAATAGATAACTTTATACAACTTCAGAGTAACCTTCAGATGGTGAACTTTAAACTTTCCGGCGCTTTGTCAAGTAAACATTCAAAGTGTCCCTGTCTATTTGAATGTGTGACAGTGTGATCCTAGTGTAACTGTTGTTGGTTGACTGAACACAGAAATATTGATTGAGTGTTTTGTATCAATAGGGTGGCAAACACTTACGATGACAGTATAGAGTAAGTACTGAACTGCAGTGCTACACGTGAGTCACTTTGAGAAAGAAAGTCAGATATTTTATAGAGATTTCCCGAGGCCAGGGCAGGTGGATTCTCATTCAGTCAAAGGAAGAATCACTCGCCCTTCCCTGTGAGAAAGCGTTTCCAACTTAGTACCGCCTTAATCCACCTTAAACGTGTTGTCTGACGACTCTTGTTCTGTTCTCAAATTTGAATAGGCCAGAATGCCCTGCGAAACGTGCTGTAGATCCATTACACTAATATAAACTACTGTCACACGCACACAAAGCATGAAGACGCTGCTTGAAAATCATAAACTGCTTAAATATATTTGAACAAACGGACCATCTGCCACTATGTGACTAAAATCTAAATTAAAAATAATTATAGAAGCAACATACCTAATGGTATAGTGTTCTTGGTAACACTTTACAATAAGGTTCATTAGTTAACATAAACTAAGAATAAACAATACTTAATTTCGACATGAACTAACTATGAATGACTGTATTTTTATTAACTAACATTAACAGATGGGTATTAAATGTATTGTTCATTGATCGTTCGTGTAAGTTAATATATTAACTAATGTTAACAAATGACACCTTATTGTAAAGTGTTACAGATTTCTTTAATTCTATCTTAAAATGTATTTTCTATGAAATAATTTACCTTTTTTTTTTTTTTTTTTCCCTATTATTTTTGGTCACACTTCATATTAGGTGGCCTTAACTACTATGTACTATGTACAATGTACTTGCTGTGTTCATATTGTATGGCAAAACACATTTTCTGATATTCAGGTGGGATATGGGTAAGGATAGAGACACGTTTGGTAGTATGCGTAGGTGTAAGGGTGGGTTAATGTTTAAGGGATGGGTCAACAGTATAAATATAAATGTAATTACAGAAATTAATTACAGATGCGGGTATTTTTAAAAATATAAGCACATGTAAAAACATGTATGTACACAATAAGTTCATACCAATGATTAATTTAAATCTAAGTACGTAGTTAAGGTATTTTTTACTTAATTTATTTCTTAGTTTGTGTTTAACATTTGCTTTGTTTTGTTGTGTTCAGTTTTGATGTTGTGTTTTATGATTTGTTTTGTGTTGTTTTTATGTTTATTATTTGTTTCATGTTGTGTTTGGTTTTGTTAAGTTTTAGTGTTTTTTTTGTTGCTTTCTTATGTGTTTGCGGTTTATATTTAGTTTTGTGTTTTTTGTTTAGTTTAGTTTTTACATTTTTGTTAGTGTTTATTTGTTGTGTTATTTTAGATTTGCTTTGTTTTTTGTGTCTTTTTTTGCTTGTTTTCCCATTTTGTGTGTGTGGTGTTGTGTTTTTTATGATGTGCCTTTTTTGCTTGTTTTTCATTTTGTGTGTTTTGTTTTTTATTTAGTTTTGTGTCTTTTTCGCTTGTTTTTCCATTTTGTGTTGTGTTTTTTACTATGTGCCTTATTTGCTTGTTTTTTATTTTGTGTTTAGGTTTTTATTTTGTGTTGTTTTTTGTGTTGTGTTTTTTATTATGTTTCGTTTTTTAGTTGTTTTTTATTTTTATTTTAGTTATGTATTTTTTGTTCTGTTTTTTATTTAGTTTAGATATTTGTGTTGTTTTTTTGCTTTTCATTTTGAGTTTTGTTTTTTATTTAGTTTTGTTATTTGTCTTTTTTGTTTGTTTTTCATTTTGTGTTTTTTATGTGCCTTTTTAGCTTCTTTTTCATTTTGTGTTTTATTTTTTATGTTGTTTTGTTTTGTGTTGTTTTTGTTTGTTTTTTGTTTCGTTATTTGTGTCTTTTTTGCTTGTTTTTAATTTTGTGTTTTTTATTATGTGCCTTTTTTGCTTGTTTTTTATTTTGTGTTTTGTTTTTTATTTAGTTTTGTTTTGTGTTGTTTTTGTGTTTTTTTGTCTAGTTATGTTGTTTCTTTTTTGATTGTTTTTAATGTTGTGTTGTGTTTTTTATTATGTGCCTTTTTTGCTTGTTATTCATTTTGTTTTTATTTAGTTTAGTTTTGTGTTGAATTTATTTGTTTTGTTATTTGTGTATTTTTTGCTTGTTTTTTTATATAGTTTTGATTTGTGTTGTACTGTTTTTGTTTGTTATTTGTGTCGTTTTTTTGCTTGTTTTTCATTTTGTTTAGTTTTTTGTTTTGTGTTGTTTTTTTGTATTGTGTTTATTTTGTTTATTTTTTGTTTGTTTTTCATTTTGTGTGTTTTAGTTTAGTTTTTTGTTTTGTGTTGTTGTTTTTTTGTGTTGTGTTTTTTATGTCATTTTTTGCTTGTTTTTCATTTTGTGTGTTTGTTTAGTTTTTTTGTTTTTTTGTGGTGTTTTTTGTATTGTTTTTCATTTTGTGTGCTTTGTTTAGTTTTTTGTTTTGTTTTGTGTTGGTTTTTTGTATTGTTTTTCATTTTGTGTGCTTTTGTTTAGTTTTTTGTTTTGTGTTGTGTTGTGTTGTTTTTTTGTGTTGTGTTTTTTATTATGTCATTTTTTGCTTGTTTTTCATTTTGTGTGTTTGTTTAGTTTTTTTGTTTTTTGTGGTGTTTTTTGTATTGTTTTTCATTTTGTGTGCTTTGTTTAGTTTTTTTGTTTTGTGTTGTGTTGTTTTTGCTTGTTTTTCATTTTGTGTGTTTTTTTTTTTTTTTTTTTTTGTTTTGTATTGTTTTTTTGTATTGTTTTTCATTTTGTGTGCTTTGTTTAGTTTTTTTGTTTTGTGTTGTGTTGTGTTGTTTTTTTGTGTTGTGTTTTTTATTATGTCATTTTTTGCTTGTTTTTCATTTTGTGTGTTTTGTTTAGTTTTTTTAGTTTTGTTTTGTGTTGGTTTTTTGTATTGTTTTTCATTTTGTGTGCTTTGTTTAGTTTTTTTGTTTTGTGTTGTGTTGTTTTTGCTTGTTTTTCATTTTGTGTGTTTTTTTTTTTTGTATTGTTTTTTTGTATTGTTTTTCATTTTGTGTGCTTTGTTTAGTTTTTTTGTTTTGTGTTGTTGTTTTTTTGTGTTGTGTTTTTTATTATGTCATTTTTTGCTTGTTTTTCATTTTGTGTGTTTGTTTAGTTTTTTTTGTTGTTTTGTGGTGTTTTTTGTATTGTTTTTCATTTTGTGTGTTTTGTTTAGTTTTTTTTGTTTTGTGTTGTGTTGTTTTTGTTGTATTGTTTTTCATTTTGTGTGCTTTGTTTAGTTTTTTTGTTTTGTGTTGTGTTGTTTTTTTTGTGTTGTGTTGCTTTTTTTGTGTTGTGTTTTTTATTATGTCATTTTTTTGCTTGTTTTTCATTTTGTGTGCTTTGTTTAGTTTTTTGTGTTGTGTTGTTTTTGCTTGTTTTTCATTTTGTGTGCTTTGTTTAGTTTTTTGTGTTGTGTTGTTTTTGCTTGTTTTTCATTTTGTGTGCTTTTTTTAGTTTTTTGTTTTGTGTTGTTTTTGCTTGTTTTTCATTTTGTGTTTTGTTTAGTTTTTTGTTTTGTGTTGTTTTTTGTAGTTTAATTTTTGTTTGTTTTTCATTTTGTGTGTTTTGTTTAGTTTTTTGTTTTGTGTTGTGTTGTTTTTTTGTGTTGTGTTTTTTATTATGTCATTTTTTGCTTGTTTTTCATTTTGTGTGCTTTGTTTAGTTTTTTGTTTTGTGTTGTGTTGTTTTTGCTTGTTTTTCATTTTGTGTGCTTTTTTTAGTTTTTTTGTTTTGTGTTGTGTTGTTTTTGCTTGTTTTTCATTTTGTGTGTTTTGTTTAGTTTTTTAGTTTTGTTTTGTGTTGGTTTTTTGTATTGTTTTTCATTTTGTGTGCTTTGTTTAGTTTTTTTGTTTTGTGTTGTGTTGTTTTTGCTTGTTTTTCATTTTGTGTGCTTTTTTTAGTTTTTTGTTTTGTGTTGTTTTTGCTTGTTTTTCATTTTGTGTTTTGTTTAGTTTTTTGTTTTGTGTTGTTTTTTGTAGTTTAATTTTTGTTTGTTTTTCATTTTGTGTGTTTTGTTTAGTTTTTTGTTTTGTGTTTTTTATTATGTCGTTTTTTTGCTTGTTTTTCATTTTGTGTGTTTTGTTTAGTTTTTTTAGTTTTGTTTTGTGTTGGTTTTTTGTATTGTTTTTTCATTTTGTGTGCTTTGTTTAGTATTTTTGTTTTGTGTTGTGTTGTTTTTGCTTGTTTTTCATTTTGTGTGTTTTGTTTGTTTTTTTGTTTTGTTTTGTGTTGTTTTTTTGTATTGTTTTTCATTTTGTGTGCTTTGTTTAGTTTTTTTTGTTTTGTGTTGTTGTTTTTTTGTGTTGTGTTTTTTATTATGTCATTTTTTGCTTGTTTTTCATTTTGTGTGTTTGTTTAGTTTTTTTGTTTTGTTTTGTGGTGTTTTTTGTATTGTTTTTCATTTTGTGTGCTTTGTTTAGTTTTTTTTTTGTTTTGTGTTGTGTTGTTTTTGTTGTATTGTTTTTCATTTTGTGTGCTTTGTTTAGTTTTTTTGTTTTGTTTTGTGTTGTGTTGTTTTTGTTGTATTGTTTTTCATTTTGTGTGCTTTGTTTAGTTTTTTTGTTTTGTGTTGTGTTGTTTTTTTGTGTTGTGTTGTTTTTGCTTGTTTTTCATTTTGTGTGTTTTGTTTAGTTTTTTTAGTTTTGTTTTGTGTTGGTTTTTTGTATTGTTTTTTCATTTTGTGTGCTTTGTTTAGTATTTTTGTTTTGTGTTGTGTTGTTTTTGCTTGTTTTTCATTTTGTGTGTTTTGTTTGTTTTTTTGTTTTGTTTTGTGTTGTTTTTTTGTATTGTTTTTCATTTTGTGTGCTTTGTTTAGTTTTTTTTGTTTTGTGTTGTTGTTTTTTTGTGTTGTGTTTTTTATTATGTCATTTTTTGCTTGTTTTTCATTTTGTGTGTTTGTTTAGTTTTTTTGTTTTGTTTTGTGGTGTTTTTTGTATTGTTTTTCATTTTGTGTGCTTTGTTTAGTTTTTTTTTTTGTTTTGTGTTGTGTTGTTTTTGTTGTATTGTTTTTCATTTTGTGTGCTTTGTTTAGTTTTTTTGTTTTGTGTTGTGTTGTTTTTTTGTGTTGTGTTGTTTTTTTTGTGTTGTGTTTTTTATTATGTTTTTATATGTTATGTGTGCTTTTTTTAGTTTTTTGTTTTGTGTTGTTTTTTGTAGTTTAATTTTTGTTTGTTTTTCATTTTGTGTGTTTTGTTTAGTTTTTTGTTTTGTGTTGTGTTGTTTTTTTTTTGTGTTGTGTTTTTTATTGTCATTTTTTTTTTTTGCTTGTTTTTCATTTTGTGTGTTTGTTTTGTTTATTTTCTCTTATATTTGTGTGACTAAATAACTACTTTCTTCAGAACTAGATCAAACATTACAAAACAGTAACCGCAGAATTCCTTCACCCTCCTAGTTATGGCACGTGATTATTGTGTTGACAAAAATCCCATTAGACCTTTGACATTATAAAGTGAACTCTCTTTTAAAGTTTTAGGTTCAATAAATAAATAACAACAAAAAATCTAAAATCACACGTTCACATTAGTGATCGAAAGATCCATGGTGACTATTACGATAAGTATGTGTTTTTCCCAAAGGCTTTGAGAACAGTTTATATGGCAGTGTCTATCAAGACAAAACATTAAAAAACTAGATCAGAGATCCAGACCTAGATAACCATTTTATGATCTCGACTGATATGAACCATGTGATTAACAAGGAGCTGTAAAGACAAAAGCTGTAAACTACAATAAACAGACCATCCAAACAGGCTCGGCAGCCTTTATATCGAATAATTAAGAATTAAGCCAGACTTTTCACCAATTCTGAAAAACAATAAGCTAATTCCAGTTACAATAGCAATTCCAGTTGCGTCACCAACTAATAAAGTGGACAAACGAAACCTGCTAATACTCTCATAACCTCTTTTTTTGCACAGAGGTTTGTTACTTAACAATAATTATCAATGCACACCTAGCTCGGGGCGTTTTACATGGACTTAAACGGTGATTAATTCTCAATAAGTGTATTTTTATAGTATGTTCAGAGTGCATGTTGTGTATTTACAAGGACTCAAACCAGTTTGAGTGCGGTTTTCACAGGTTTCACTGGGTGTGGTTCTGTTAAAACGCAAATAAAACACAACTAACAGAATGAAAAGACTTTCAAAAACACATTCCATAAAAACTGTAATTGTTTGTTTGTTTTCTTTAACTTCAGATACTTTTATGTTCCAGTGGTTGGTTGGTTTGTTTGTTCTTCAACTTTAGACAATTTTGTGTGCCAGTGGTTGGACTCTTTGTTGGTTTTCAATAAGGCTCATTGTTGTGATTTTGAATGCCATGGAAATTGATAAACATGGTAATCACAGTGATGAAATCACATAGTGTGAAATCTTTTGGTAAGGATGCCATAACATTTGCATGCGTCATATTTCGCCACTGTCACATACAGTACGGCATTTGGCAAGGTACAGCAAGGCATTTCCGGCCAGTGGCATTCAGAGAACTGGAACAGGGAGTAGACGACGATTGTGACATCAAGTTCACTTAATTCTGCGAAAATATGAACGCTTACACACAGGGAGGGGTTTCCACATTAGGAAGGGGGTGTGTGTTTGTGTGTGATTTTACACATCTACACATCAGAGATGCCTTCAACCACACTATAACTTTTTTTTGTGTTTCATTGAATAAAGAAAGATTTGGAGTTTTTAAGTGATGTCTTAAATGTGCTAAATGAATCTTAAATCTTAAGTTTTATTTTTAGGTTATTACATAATTTTGTCTGTTTAGGTTGGCCACACTGGCTTTGACTTTTACGCTGGATAAGGCATATTATTATCCAGGGATCATTGTTTAAAAGCAATTACATAACTCTTACTTTTGTTCAGGGAACAATGGTGTTATGACTGATGGTAATTTAATCCAATTAATCTGTTCTATGTACTACAATGATTGCTGTGGAGTGTTACTTTAAATCAGAAGACGCCTTTATTTTTTAAGTGATCCTATTAGATGTAGGCTACTCTCCGCTTAGGAACTAATTTAGTCACAATACAGACAAATAGGCATATGGAGGAGCTTTAATATGAATCGTTTCATCATTTATTGCTGTTTGTTAAATTTTGAAATGAAAAGTACTGATTGTTTCGGTAAATTTTTCAAACGTTGTTGAGAAGTTGGTGAAGTCTGATAGTTTAAGAGTTTGTTTTACTGTGTACTAACGCCCTCTAGAGGTTTTTCTGAGTCTCAAATTTAGTTTTTTATTCTAAGTTTCATTGTCAAAGCGTCAACACAAATGATAAAAATAGTGACAATTAAAAATATTGTGCCGGTAATAAACGGTTTTACAACCGGCTTTACAATATTATTTATTTCTGTGAAGGGTCAGTGTCACATGATGCTTCAGAAATCACTCTAATATGCAGATTTATTATTAATGTTGAAAACAGTTCTGCTGCTTTATATTTTTTTGGCTCCCATGACACTTTATTCAGATTTTTTTTGATAAATAAAAAGCTAGAAAGAACGGCATTTATTTAAAATAGAAATATTTTGTAAAAATGTACACTACCGTAGCATCAGTAGTTTTTTCTTTTTTAAAAGAAATTAATACTTTTAATCAGCAAGGATCTGTTAAATTTCTAAAAAGTGATAATACAGACTCATACTGTTAGAAATAAGAGACTTAATGCATAAGAGATTTCTTTAAAAAAACATTACAATCTCAAAATGTATATGTAGTTGAGGTCAAAAGTTTACATACACCTTGCGGAAAATTTGCTAAATGTTAATTATTTTTACCAAAATAAGAGAGATCATACTAAATGCAAGTTATTTTTTATTTAGTACTGACTTGAATAAGATATTTTACATAAAAGATGTTTATGTATAGTCCATAAGAGAAGGATTTTTTTTTTTTTTTTATAAAAATGGCTCTGTTCAAAAGTTTACATACCCTTGATATGTAAAACTGTGTTGTTACCTGAATCATCCACAGCTGTTTTTTTTTTTGTTTGTTTGTTTAGTGATAGTTGTTCATGAGTCCCTTGTTGATCCTGAACAGTTAAACTGCCTGCTGTTCTTCAGACAAAAACTTTTAGGTCCCACAAATTCTTTGGTTTTTCAGTAGTTGTGTGTATTTTGAATCCTTTCCAACAATGACTGTAGGATTTGGAGATCCATCTTTTCTCACTGAGGACAACTGAGGGACTCATATGCAGCTATTACAGAAGGTTCAAACAGTCACTGATGCTCCAGAAGGAAAAACAATGCATTAAGAGCAAGGGGTGAAAACTTTTGAAATTTGAAGATCAGTGTAAATGTAACTTATTTTGTTTTCTGGGAAACGTGCATCTTTTGTAGCTTCTGAAGGGCAATACTAAATGAAAAAGAAAAAAAGATATAAAAAAAAAAAAAAAAACATTTTGTTAAAAAGTTTTCACCCCCCAGCTCTTAATGCATGGTGTTTCCTTCTGAAGCATCAGTGACTGTTCGAACCTTCTGTAATAGTTGCATATGAGCTCCTCAGTTGTCCTCAGTGTGAAAAGATGGATCTCAAAAATATACAGTCATCATTGGAAAGGGTTCAAATACACAAAATGTTGAAAAACCAAATTTGTGGGACCTGAAGGACTTTTCTGAAGAACAGGAGGCAGTTTAACTGTTCAGGACTCATGAACAACTATCACTAAACAAAACAAAAAAAAGCTGTAAATCATTTAGATAACAACACAGTATTGAGAGTCAAGTGTATGTAAACTTTTGAATGGCATCATTTTATAAATTCAACTATTATTTTTTCTTGTGGACTATATGTAAACGTTCTTTATGTGAAATATCTTATTCAGGTCAGTACTAAATAAAAAATAGCATGCATTTTGTATGATCCCTCTTATTTTGGTAAGATAAATAACATTTTGTAGATTCTGCAAGGTGTATGTAAACTTTTGACCTCAACAGTATATATATATTTGTGATTCACAATTCTGCAAGTAATAAGGAAATGCACTTTTTACATTGCTTCGTGCACGATGTATAACCTTTCATCTATCTTCCTTTTTATCAGCCTGTATACAAACTATCCCGGAAATACACCATGTGACTCAAGCTGAGCCAATGAGAATGGCCGCTCTCCTCAGGTCACCTGAACAAAACACCAGCCGGTCATATGACTCGTGTTTTGACAGTTTCAGCGCTTTTTTAATGTTGTCCCATTGTGTAGCCCGAACAAACCTGCAGTCCGACAGCTCTGAAACACGACTGAAGAGTACAGTAACATGGCCAACACCGGCACATACTCTCGGGTTTGTTTCTTATTAGTTCTCGTCAGTGTGTCGCTGGAGCAGGTGTATGGAGTCTGGCCGCTGCCGCAGCAGCTCGATCAATCCCCGGACAGATACAGCCTGAGTCCACAGCTGTTCTCCTTCACTTATGGAAAGGACTCAGCTGCGCAGACTGGATGCTCCGTCCTGGATGCTGCTTTCAAAAGATACTTCTCCATCATATTCCCTGACTTCACCAAAGGGACAGGTTGGTTGATGCTTCAGAATGAATTAAACAGATTTACTTCCGTGTAGCTGAATGTATACTGTGATTAAAAAACGTGTGTAAAAATCATTATGCGGTGTTTTTTAAAAACCTAACCCCAGTCAGAGATATATCATTAAAATGAAGCCGTTCCAGTATACTGATGATATAAAAGTTATGAAAAGCCAAATAAAAAGTGTATTGCGTTTGCATAATCTTTAAAACGTTTTTCTATTTGTCGTTTTTCTTTAATTCGTAATATATAGTATTATATATATTATAAGAGGAAATTTAAAAAAGTGTAGTTATGTGCACAGACACGTTTTTCCAGTTCTTTTGGCTCTCTGTACAGAGCCAGTACTAAGGGGACATGGTGTAAACTAAAAATGAGGTGGAAGAAAAAAAACATCAGACACTTTTAAAAGTTTTTCAGGGGAACGGAATAGGCTACTTAAGCGATAAAATGTAAACATTAGAACGCAAATGTTTGATGAAAGAACGCAATATACTTTATAAAACGCAAATGTTTAGCAATAAAGTTTTTCAAGGGAACACAATACTTAAGTGATAAAACACGTTTAGCGAGAGAGCACAACGTTTTTCAGGGGAACGCAATACTTTAGTGATAGAACAATTTTTACGGGGGAACGAAACACTTTAGCCATAGAACAAATATTTAACGAAAGAACACGCATGTTTGGCATGAGAATGCAAGTATCTCAAGGAAACACAATACTTTAGCAATAGAATGCGACGTTTTTCTGGGGAACGCAAAACACAAAGTTTCTCAAGGAAACGCAATATACTTTAGCGATAAACGCAAATGTTTGGCAAGAGAATATAGGCTAAAGTTTCTCAAGGAAATGCACTATACTTTAGCGATAGAAACGCTATACTTTAATGTTAAAATGCAAATGTTTAGCAAGAGAATAAAGTTTTTCAAGGGAACCCAATACTTCAGGGATAGAACACGTTTAGCGAGAGAGCACAACGTTTTTCAGGGGAACGCAATACTTTAGTGATAGAACAATTTTTACGGGGGAACGAAACACTTTAGCCATAGAACAAATATTTAACGAAACACGCATGTTTGGCATGAGAATGCAAGTATCTCAAGGAAACACAATACTTTAGCAATAGAATGCGACGTTTTTCTGGGGAACGCAAAACTTCAGTAAAAGAACAGAGTTTTTCAGGGTAACGGAATGCAAATGTTTAGCGATAGAATGCAAAGTTTCTCAGGGAAACATACTTTACAATAGAACGCAATATTTTAACAATAAAACAAAGTTTTTCAGGGGAATTTAGCAATAGAATGTAAATATTTAGCAATATAACGCAAATGTTTGGTGAGAGAACACAAAGTTTCTCAAGGAAACGCAATATACTTTAGCGATAGAATGCTATGTTCTTTTAGCGATAAACGCAATATACTTTAGCGATAAACGCAAATGTTTGGCAAGAGAATATAGGCTAAAGTTTCTCAAGGAAATGCACTATACTTTAGCGATAGAAACGCTATACTTTAATGTTAAAATGCAAATGTTTAGCAAGAGAATAAAGTTTTTCAAGGGAACCCAATACTTCAGGGATAGAACACGTTTAGCGAGAGAGCACAACGTTTTTCAGGGGAACGCAATACTTTAGTGATAGAACAATTTTTACGGGGGAACGAAACACTTTAGCCATAGAACAAATATTTAACGAAACACGCATGTTTGGCATGAGAATGCAAGTATCTCAAGGAAACACAATACTTTAGCAATAGAATGCGACGTTTTTCTGGGGAACGCAAAACTTCAGTTAAAGAACAGAGTTTTTCAGGGTA
Source organism: Garra rufa (assembly GCF_049309525.1). Taxonomy (NCBI): domain Eukaryota; kingdom Metazoa; phylum Chordata; class Actinopteri; order Cypriniformes; family Cyprinidae; genus Garra; species Garra rufa. The sequence continues at coordinate 28,875,650 of NC_133385.1, read as the reverse complement.
ACGGAATGCAAATGTTTAGCGATAGAATGCAAAGTTTCTCAGGGAAACATACTTTAGCAATAGAACGCATTATTTTAACAATAAAACAAAGTTTTTCAGGGGAATTTAGCAATAGAATGTAAATATTTAGCAATATAACGCAAATGTTTGGTGAGAGAACACAAAGTTTCTCAAGGAAACGCAATATACTTTAGCGATAGAACGCTATGTTCTTTTAGCGATAAACGCAATATACTTTAGCGATAAACGCAAATGTTTGGCAAGAGAATATAGGCTAAAGTTTCTCAAGGAAATGCACTATACTTTAGCGATAGAAACGCTATACTTTAATGTTAAAATGCAAATGTTTTAAGAGAATAAAGTTTTTCAAGGGAACCCAATACTTCAGGGATAGAACACGTTTAGTGAGAGAACACAACGTTTTTCAGGGGAACGCATTACTTAAGCGATAGAATGTAAACTTTTAGCAATAGAATGCAAATGTTTAGTGAGAGAACACAAAGTTTCTCAAGGAAACACAATAGTGATAAAACACAACGTTTTTCAGAGCAACGGAATGATAGAACAAAGTTTTTTCGAGGAACAAAACACTTTAGCCATAGAACATAAATATTTAGCAATAGAACGCAAATGTTTGGCGAGAGAACACAAAGTTTCTCAAGGAAACGCAATACTTTAGAGATAGAACAATGTTTTTTCGGGGGAACGGAACACTTTAGCCAAAGAACATAAATATTTAGCAATAGAACACAAATGTTTGGTGAAAGAATGCAAAGTTTCCCAATGAAACGCAATACTTTAGTGATAAAATGCAATAAGTGGTTGAACGCAAATGTTTAGTGAGAGAATATAAAATTTTTCAGGGGAACGCAATACTTTAGCGATAGAACGTAAATATTTAACAAAAGAATGCAAATGTTTGACGAGAGAACACAAAGTTTCTCAAGGAAACACAATACTTTAGCGATAAAATGCAATACATTTAGTGGTTGAATGCAAATGTTTAGAGAATATAACATTTTTCAGGGGAATGCAATCCTTTAGCGATAGAACGTAAATATTTAAGACAGAACGCAAATGTTTGGCAAAAGAATGCAAAGTTTCCCAATGAAATACAATACTGTAGCGATAGAACGCTGTACTTTAGAGAAAGAATGTAAATGTTTAGTGAGAGAATGCAATACTTCAGTGGTAGAATGCAAATGTTTAGCAAGAGAATGGAAAATTTCTCATATACAACAGGAAAACGAATCAAATCGTGGCAAATACAGTAAGAGAATGTGAAAATATGATTTGTTTTACTTAAACAGGTAGAAACTGATAACTAAATAAATGACAAAAATAACAAACGTGATTACATTCATGTTATACTTCAACTTCATATAGAACTACAGTACATCAATTGTGTGCCGCACAATCAAATTCAGTTGGGCTAAAGTCTTGTGGGCTTTCATAAAAGCTCTCCATAATCAAATGAAACAATTTTGCACTTCAAAACAATATGTATTGATAATGTTCGCGTTTATTTCAACAGAAAATGTGCTTCAGTACATGTGGTCGGAGCCTCAACCCTTTGTCGTGTCGGTCAGTGTCAAAACCAGAGGATGTGACGGCTACCCTGACGAAGATTCAGATGAGAGCTGTGAGTATTTCCTGATTTTGTGACCTTTTAATTACTCTCATAATGTTAGACAAAGTCCACTAAATTATCGTCCATATCCAGCAGGGGAAGTCATTCCTGTTCTACAGTGGCTTTTGAATCAAGTCATTTAAAATTAATGCATATGTGTAATTTTTTGAAGTATTTTGATATCTAATATGCTTGTTGTTGTAGATAACCTGAGTGTGTCAGAGGGCCAGGCTGAGCTGAGATCAGTGTCTGTATGGGGCGCTCTGAGAGGTGTGACTTTATGCTTATTGTCTCTTTTATTCTTTGCTTGTATTAAAAGCACTAACAGTTGTGTCTTTTTCATTTTTTCAACTCATAAAACCTGAAAATCAGGCCTGGAGTCTTTCAGTCAGCTTGTGTACCAGGATGATTATGGCTCTGTAAGTATTGTGCAACAGTATTTAGCCATATGCTTGTAATAAATTGATACAGTGCAGCTGTTTGCTAATATACTGCATGATAATTTACTTAATCTTTCCATACAGTATTTTATCAACAAGACCGAGATTGTAGACTTTCCACGGTTTGCATTCAGAGGACTTTTACTGGACACTTCAAGGCATTATTTACCTCTCCATGCTATTTTGAAGACCCTGGTATGTATTCAGTGTTCATTATAAATTCTAAAATAAAACAAAAAATATTAAAAAGACGTAATGAGCAAATAAAAAACTAAATTGATACATTTTATCATTTAAAATAACTATACTACCAGTCAGTAAGATTTTTAGTGTATTTCAAAGAAGTCTCTTCTGCTCAGCAAGCTTGAATTTTCTTTGATCCAAAGTACAGCAAAAACAGTAAAATTGAGAAATATTTTTACTATTTAAAATAACTGTTTTCTATTTGAATAGACTTGAAAATGTAATTTATTCCTGTGATTTCAAAGCTGATTTTTTAGCATCATTACTCCAGTGACATGATCCTTCAAAAATCATTCTAATATTCTGATTTGCTGCTCAAAAACATTTTTCATTATTATTATGTTAAAAAGCTTAGTAATTTTTTTTCAGATATTTTTGATGAATAAAAAAAAAATCAGAAAAACAGCATTTATCTGAAATAGAACTTTCTATTCATCAGAGAATGAAAAAAATGTACTCAATTGTTTTAAATATTGATAATAATAATAATTACAAATGTTTCTTGAACAGCAAATCATCATATTAGAATGATTTTTGAAGGATAATGTGATACCGAAGACTGGAGTAATGATGCTGAAATTGTAGCTTTGATCACCGGAATACATTACATTTTAAAATATATTCAAGTAGAAAACATTTATTTTAAATAGTAAAAATGTTTAAAAATTTTACTATTTTTGCTGTACTTTGGATCAAAAGAATTCAGGCTTGGTGAGCAGAAGAGACTTCTTTGAAAAATGTAAAAATCTTTACTGTTCAAAAACTTTTGACTGATATTTTTTATTTACTAATTTTAATTTTTTAATATTCTTTTTTTAATTAATTTTTTTATTTTAGAATTTATAATTTCATTTTATTTTAAATAGTAAAATAGTTCAAAAGAGCAGCATTTATTTGAGTTTTTTTGTCACGTTAATCAATTTAATGCATCCTTGGTGAATAAACATTAATTTCTTTAAAAAAAATCTTCCTGATTCTAAACTTGTAAACAGTATTGTGAAATAAAATAAATAATATTTAAATTTTTCATAGGATGCTATGGCCTACAGTAAATTCAATGTCTTTCACTGGCACATCGTGGATGATCCTTCCTTCCCATATCAGAGCCGTACCTTTCCTGACCTCAGTAATAAGGTAGAGATGCTGTAAAATCATCTCCAAAACTGCAAATATTTTTATGCATTTGTTGTTTATGATGAATGGCTTCAAATATGCTGTATATGTACTCTATATCTCAATTATTTTAGTATTATGTATTTTTATAGTATTTAATAATGTTTCAAATAAACTTTTATTGTTTTTTTTTTTAATTGTAATTTTATTAAGTTTAAATTTAGCAATTTAGGTGTGTGGTTTTGTAATTTGTATTTATGTGTGTGTGTGTGTGTGTGTGTGTATATATATATATATACAGTCAAGCACAAAATTATTCATAACCCTGGCAAATTCTAACTTACAGTTACTTTTATTCAACCAGCAAGTTTTTTTTATTATTACAAATGACACAGACGTCTCCCAGAAGATAATATGATGATTAAAAAGAGGCTTAATTGTTGAAAAAAATATTACTCATCTTTTATTTACATTTGAACAAAACGTGTCATGTCCAAAATTATTCATACCCTTTCTCAATAATCAATAGAAAAGCCTTTATTGGCTATTTCAGCAATTTAACGCTTCCTATAATTGCTGACCAGCTTTTTGCATGTCTCCACTGGTATTTTTGCCCATTCATCTTTAGCGATGAGCTCCAACTCTTTCAGGTTGGAGGGTCTCCTTGCCATCACCCTGATCTTTAGCTCCCTCCACAGATTCTCAATTGGATTTAAGTCAGGACTCTGGCTGGGCCACTGCAAAACGTTAATGTTTTTGTCTGCTAACCATTTCTTCACCACTTTTGCTGTGTGTTTTGGGTCGTTGTCGTGCTGAAATGTCCGCTGGTGCCCAAGGCTAAGTTTTTCTGCAGACTGCCTGATGTTGTTGTGGAGAATTTTGATGTATTGCTCCTTTTTCATGGTGCTGTTTACTGTGATTAGGTTCCCTGGTCCACTGGCTGATCCTTGGATTCTTTTTTACCTCTCTCACTATCCTCCTGGCCAGCACAGGTGTCACTTTTGGCTCCACGTCGTCTGAGATTTTTCACAGTGCTGAACATCTTGTATTTTTTAATACTTTGCACTGTAGCCACTGGAACTTCAAAACATTTAGATATGGTCTTATAGCCCTTTCCTGACTTGTGAGCAGCCACAATGCGCAGCCGCAGGTCCTCAGTGAGCTCCTTTGTCTTAGCCATGACTGTCCACAAACCAACAGCAGAGAGCTTCTGTTTTTCACCTGTTGAGTTGATTAAAACAGCTGTTCCCAATGAATCAGGGTAATTAGGATGCTTTAGAACAGCTTGGACTATTTGGAATGGTATAGAACTTTGGATTTTCCCATAGACTGTGACAGTTTGAATAGGGTATGAATAATTTTGGACATGCCACTTTTTGTTCAAATATAAATGAAAGAGAAATATTTTTTCCACAATGATGCCTCTTGTACATCGTCGTCTTATCTTTTGGGAGAAGCCTGTGTCATTTCTGGTCAAAAAAAAAAAAAAACTTGCTGATTGAGTAAAAAGTAACTTTAAGTCAGAATTTGCCAGGGGTATGAATAATTTCGGGCTTGACTGTAGATAATAAAAATACCCAAGTACTCAAAAAAATCTAGTATGTAACAACTTTTATGAACTGTATTTTGTGTATAATCGTTTTTATTCTTCTTTTAACCTGTTTTAATAATAAATCATTTTAAATGTTCTTAAAATCATTGTTTTATTGTTATGTGTTTTTTTAAATGATTATTTTAACTCATCTCATGTACAGCACTTTGAATTACCATTGTGTATAAAATGTGCTATATAAATAAACTTGCCTTGCCTTGTCTATTTTGAATCGATTAATCACAGCTAATCGTTGTGCAGCTCTAGTTTTAAGGTTTTTTAAATATGTAATGTGTGTATTTTATTTCACCTTTATTTCAGGTAACAAAAACACGTTTTAATAGTTTTAACAATAACATCACTGTTGGATCTTTTTTTTTTCCTAGGGTGCTTTTCATCCGTTTACTCACATCTACACACAGTCAGATGTGATGAGAGTGATTGAACATGCGAGAATGAGAGGCATTAGAGTCGTTCCTGAGTTTGACTCTCCTGGACACACTCAGTCATGGGGGAAAGGTACACACACACACACACACACACACACACACACACCTGCTGGAAAACCTTAAAACCAGAGATTACAAATAACAAAGGTAAAGAGTAATGACGTTTGTCTCTTGTTTTCAGGACAGCCAGGCCTCCTGACTCCTTGTTACAAGGGCAGTGTGCCGTCTGGTTCATTCGGACCTGTTGATCCAACAGTAGACACTACTTATAAGTTCATGGAAAGCCTTTTGAAAGAGGTGAAGTTTGTCTTTCCTGACTCGTATGTTCATTTAGGAGGGGATGAGGTCCGTTTTGCTTGCTGGTAGGTATTTTTGACACGTTTGTAAGCCTCATTTGAGCTTGACTGGATTGCATAAACTGTGTATTTTACTGTGAGACTTTAGAAGTGTTATCCTCTCAAACAGGCAGTCGAATCCCAATGTGCGGACGTTTATGGAAAAGAAGGGCTTTGGGAAGGATTTTACCAAACTGGAATCATTCTATATGGAGAGGTGAGTGGAAATGTGAGGGTGTTTAAATAGGAAGCTAACTTAAAATGTACTAAAAGGGGTCTGTAAGATATTTTTAACCTTTTGAAAGAAGCCTTATACTCACTAAGGCTGAATTTATTTGATTAAATAAATATTATTGCAATTTAAAATAACTGTTTTCTATTTCAGTATATTTTCAAAAATAATTTATTTCTGTGATCAAAGCTGTATTTTCAGCATCATTACTCCAGTCTTTAGTATCACATGATCCTTCAGAAATCATTCTTATATGCTGATTTGATGCTCAATAAACTGTGATGATACATATAAATTTTTTAGGATTCTTTGAAAAATACAGCATTTTTTTAAAAATATTTTGTAACATTTTAAATGACTTTACTGTCACTTTTAATAAATGAAATATTTAATATATATAAATTTTTTAGGATTCTTTGAAAAATACAGCATTTTTAAAAAAAATATTTTGTAACATTTTAAATGACTTTACTGTCACTTTTAATAAATGAAATATTTTTCATTAAAAACATATTTAATTTAAGGTAGTTTGTCTTTATTTTAATAAAATAACTAAAAAGAATTTAAAAAAAAACTTTAAATTACAAAACACACCAAAAAATACTAAAACTTTAAAATGAAAATGGAAAATTCTATATAATAAGGAAAATTATAGTAGTATCTCAATACTAAAATAACTAAGTTTTTTTTTTACCTCCTACAATCACAAAGACTGCATTTGTTTGATTAAAAATACAATAAAAACAGTAATGGTGTGAAATATTTTTTAAATTTAAAATAGCAGTTTTTTATTTGAATATATGTTAAAATGTAATTTATTCTTGTGATCAAAGCAAAATTTTCAGCATCATTACTTCGGTCTTCAGTGTCACATGATCCTTCAGAAATCATTCTAATATGATGAGAGATACATCGTTGTTTTCAGGATTATTTGAAAAATAAAACATTTATTTGAATAAAAAGTAAAATTTTAAATATTTTAAATGACTTTACTGTCACTTTTGATGAATACAATGTTTATCATAAAAAACTTTAAAATTAAAAAGGAGAACATAAAAATATTATCTAATTCAGTGTTAAGGAAAATTATAATATTGTCTCGATACTTTAAATGGGAATCATTTACATTTTTAAATTTGAATTATTTGCATTTTGAAATGTTTGATTTTATTAGGTTTAATCCCAGATTCTAAAATGAATAGTTCTAATGCTGAAACCATTGAAACCCTGGACCACAAAACCAATCATAAGGGTCAGCTTTTTTCTTTTTTTTTTTTTTTTAATTGAGATTTATACATGAATGGGTTGTTAGGATATGACAATATTTGGCTGAAATACAACTACTTGAAAAACTGTAATCTGAGAGTGCAAAAAAAAACAAAAACGAAATATTGAGAAAATCGCCTTTAAAGTTGTCCAAATGAAGTTAAGCAAATTAAAAATTAAGTTTTGATATATTTATGGTAGGAAATTTACAAAATATCTTTATGGAACATGATCTTTACTTCATATCCTAATGATTTTTAGCATAAAAGAATTGATAATATTGACCCATACCATGTATTTTTGGCTATTGCTACAAATATATCCATGCTACTTATGGTTTTGGGGTCACAAATAAACACACCTGTGACCGTGCATTGATTAAATTCTGTTTAAATATGTTTAGTACATAAATGTTTTTTTTCTTGTAATAACAATTGGATTGTGAACAGAATGTTTTTTTTACAGTTTTACTGCATAAACATAAGATATCCACATTCATCATGAACACAGTGTTTATGGTTTTTCACAGTCTCTCTTTATGTTTTTCAGTATCATGAACATGACCTCCGCTCTCAACAAAACCTCCATTGTTTGGCAGGATGTGTTTGACTACCACGAGCGAGTGAGTAGAAACGATCTGCTCTACCATGCAGTCATATTAGTTGCATTTAAACCTCAAAAAGACATGTATGTGATTGTAACAGAAATGAGACGCTTCTCTTCTAGCCCAGATCTAAGTACATTGTGGAGGTTTGGAAGCAGGGCTGTTACCTGTGCGAGATGCGCCGGGTGACTAAAGCAGGGTTAAAGGTCATCCTGGCGGCCCCTTTCTACCTCGACCTGCCGATACCCACTCACAGCTGGGCCCGTTACTACAACGTGCGGCCCTTAGCCTTTAGGGGTCAGAGCCTGAGTGCAAATACTAACCACTACTAGAGATTGCAGTGCTTTGTCTCCGTGTGGTGCTGATTTTCTTAAATGTTCATTCCCTACAGTGTGAAAATGTGTGTGCTGCTGTGAGAATCAAACAAACATGCACTGAAAAGTGTGACTTCAGTGTTACTTTAGTATTGTTTATATACTTATTTATATTTGGAGTTTAGTTTTCATTTAAATTTTATTTAAACAATTTAATTTTAGTACATTATCAATTTACTTTAAAAGTGTGTCTGTCATTTTTATTACCGTTTTAAAATAATTTGATTAAGCATTATTTATTTATTTCATTTTTAGTTTTAGCACTTCAGTTTAGAGCTACACCATAACTTTTGGCCCTCTGGAAGTTTGGAAAAAAATCATGCATTTCGCAAAAGTTCATAAGTCTTTGAACAGTAAGAGTTTTAATGTTTTTTTTTTTTAAAGAATTCTCTTCTGCTCACCAAGCTTGCATTTATTTGATCCAAACTACAGCAAAAACTTTAAAATTGTGAAATATTTTTACTTTTTAAATGATCTGTTTTCTATTTGAATATGTTTTAAAATTAATAATTAGTCATTTATTCCTGTGATTTCAAAGCTGAATTTTTTAGCATCATTACTCTGCTCACATGATCCTTCAGAAATCATTCTGATATTCCGTTTAGGTGCTCAAAAACATTTATTATTATTATTATTATTATTATGTTGAAAACAGCTGGTTGGAATATTCTCAGGTTTCTTTGATGAATCGAAGGTTTAGAAGAACAGCATTTATCTAAAATAGAAATCTTTTGTAACATCATAAATGTCTTTATCATCACTTTTCATCAATTTAAAGCATCCTTGCTAGGTATACAGTCAAGCCTGCAATTATTCATACCCCTGGCAAATTCTGACTTAAAGTTACTTTTATTCAACCAGCAAGTTTTTTTTTTTTTTTTTTTTTTGACCGGAAATGAAACAGGCTTTTCCCAAAAGATAACATGACGATGTACAAGAGGCATCATTGTGGCAAAAAATATTTCTCAGGTTTTACTTACATTTGAACAAAAAGTGGCATGTCCAAAATTATTCATACCCTTCTCAATAATCAATAGAAAAGCCTTTATTGGCTATTACAGCAATCAAACACTTCCTATAATTGCTGACCAGCTTTTTACATGTCTCCACTGGTATTTTTGCCCATTCATCTTTAGCGTTGAGCTCCAACTCTTTCAGGTTGGAGGGTCTCCTTGCCATCACCCTGATCTTTAGCTCCTCCACAGATTCTCAATTGGATTTAAGTCAGGACTCTGGCTGGGCCACTGCAAAACGTTTGTCTGCTAACCATTTCTTCACCACTTTTGCTGTGTGTTTTGGGCTGTTGTCGTGCTGAAATGTCCACTGGTGCCCAAGGCCAAGTTCCTCTGCAGACTGCCTGATGTTGTTGTTGAGAATTTTGATGTATTGCTCCTTTTTCATGGTGCTGTTTACTGTAATTAGGTTCCCTGGTCCACCGGCTGAAAAACACCCCCAAAACATTAGGTTCCCAGCACCATGTTTGACAGTGAAGATGGTGTTCTTAGGGTTGAATGCTTCTCCTTTTTTACGCCAAATAAAGGCTACATCATTGTGGCCAAACAATTCAATTTTTGTTTCATCTGACCATAAAACAGAAGACCAGAAGTCTTCTTCTTTGTCCACATGAGCATTTGCAAAGACCAAGTGGGCTTTTGTGTGCCTTATCTGGAGAAGTGGTGTCCTCCTCTGTGGAACCCAGCGGTGTGCAGTGTCTGTTGAACTGTCTGCCTTGAGATGTTGCCACCAGCAGAGCCCAGATTCATCAGGATGGCCTTGGTGGTGATCCTTGGATCCTTTTTTACCTCTCTCACTATCCTCCTGGCCAGCACAGGTGTCCTTTTTGGCTTCCGACCACGTCCTCTGAGATTTTTCACAGTGCAGAACATCTTGTAATTTTTAATAAACCTTTGCACTGTAGTCACTGGAACTTGAAAACATTTAGATATGATCTTATAGCCCTTTCCTGACTTGTGAGCAGCCACAATGTGCAGCCGCAGGTCCTCAGTGAGCTCCTTTGTCTTAGCCATGACTGTCCACAAACCAACAGCAGAGAGCTTCTGTTTTTCACCTCTTGAGTTGATTAAAACAGCTGTTCCCAATGAATCAGGGTAATTAGGATGCTTTAGAACAGCTTGAACTATTTGGAATGGTATAGAACTTTGGATTTTCCCACAGACTGTGACAGTTTGCAAAGGGTATGAATAATTTTGGAAATGCTACTTTTTGTTCAAATGTAAGTAAAAGCTGAGAAATATTTTTTCCACAATGATGCCTCTTGTACATTGTCTATTTATCTTTTGTGAGAAGCCTGCGTCATTTCTTTATAATAAAAAATAAAAAACAGATCATAGATCATTGTCTACAGCCTATAAAAACAGCTTCGTAAATAGGAAGATTTCAATATATGAGAATTCTGAATGAGATTTTTTAGCAAGCCATTAAATGACTTGAGACTTGAGACTCAACTCGGACGTGACTAAAGACTCAAGACTTGACTGAGACTCCAGCGACAAAGACGTCAGACTTGACTCGGACTCCAGGTAAAAGACTGGTGAACATCTCTGTGTCATAGTATCAGTTCACCAGTAGTATCGAGATATTTTAGTCGGGTATCATAGCAAAGTCACACTACTCCCTCCACAAAACACTCAGTAAAATTCCCAAAACATTATGAATATGCAGATCAATAAAGCAGAGCTGGTTGGTGAATCCCTAGAAGCCGAAAAGGCGTAGAAAGTGCAGTGTGTGTGACCCAGTGTTTCCTGCTGTCTCAGATTCCACAGGACACGGTTCTGGAGATCTGGAAGGGTAAAAATTACAAGACTGAACTGAGCAGGATGACCAGTGCCGGGCACAGGGTTCTGCTCTCTGCCCCCTGGTACATCAACCACATCAGCACTGGCCAGGACTGGCGTGACTCCTACGCAGTGCAGCCCCAGAACTTCTCCGGTGTGTGGAGCAGCATGTTGGGCTGGGCTGAGCTCAGACAGTCTCTTGTTGTATAATATACAGTAATATTACGCAATCGGGTGATAAATGAGATCCTGATGCTCTAAATTATGACTAAAGTAATGATTAATCAACTTTTAGCATTCATTTCTCATATAATCAACTACTGCTTGATTTTGTTTGCTTTGCTGTTGATTGTAGTGCAGTACTGGTGTGTTTTTACTGGATGTCTGTTGTGCTTGTTTAAAAGTGTGCATTTTTTGTGATTTAGGCACAGATGAGCAAAAGAAGTTGGTGATTGGTGGAGAGGTCGCCATGTGGGGTGAATATGTCGACGCCACCAATCTGACCCCACGCCTGTGGTACGACAAGAAGAACACAGTCCAGATTAGAATTAATTATCGCACAGTTTTGATCTTTATGATTTTATGTGTGTGTTTTTGTGTGTTTGTGAAGGCCGAGAGCCTGCGCTGGAGCTGAGAGGCTGTGGAGCAATGAAGAAAAAACCATGAACGCAGATCTGGCCTTCCCTCGTCTGAATGAGTTTCGCTGCGAACTTCTAAGGTATTGGAAATGTGCTTGTAAACAGATCAACCTCTGATCTGGTTCAAGTACAGTGCACATACTATATACATATACACTACTAGTCAAAAGTTTTTGAACAATAACATTTTATATTTATATAATAGAGTACTTGAATCGATGAATCATGACAGCCACAAATGTTGAACTTTCTAACATTTTACTATATATATTTATATTTTGACTTGCTGTTTGTGTTGTCACAGGCGGGGTATTCAAGCGGAGCCTCTGTTTGTTGGTCACTGTAAACATGAATATGATGGCCTGTAAATCCTCTGATCCGCCACTAAAACTGAAGAGAGGTGTGTTTGTGCACTGCAATACTGCTTGGAATTTGCACGATACTCTATATTTTTTTATTCTAACTTTTTTAATAATCATGTAAACTGAGGTTTACAAAAGAAAATGTGAAATCTAATAATAAAGATCTATTCAAGAATGATTTAGCTGTGTAGCAAGTGAATCTTCTTATTTTGTAATAACAAAAAAGTCATAATATATTTTATTTACCCCTAAATACAATGCCCTCAAAAAGTATTTGGACACTAAAGTTGTACTTAAAACTGCTGTATATAAAAATAAAGCCATTATCGTAGTGCCAGAAGTAAAATGCATAGCTGAGTCAGTTAATAATTTTTTTATTAATAAAGGTTAGGTTTGGTCCTGATTTCCCCTTTTGGAGAGTGTGAGGTAAACGGCTGATGCAAAGTAGCTATACGTTTAATGAAATCGGCTGCCACTACGACACCAATCCCGTCTCACAGCCACACGGCAGCAGATCCTATTAACTCTGATGGGGTTTATACACCAGACCTAAAGTAGGACACTGAGAGGTGTGAATGTCCAAAACTAGACACTAAACTATACATATTATATGTAATTATATTTGTATATATTTTATATATTATATAATAATAATAGAAATATTTTATTTCCTTTACTGAAATGATTTAATAATTAAGTTTTTATATATTATGTTATATGTTATGTTATGTTATATTATATTATATTGTATATTAAAGAATTTTAGAAAATAACAAAAATTTAATTACGAAATATTTAAAATTTTATAAAATAAAATACTGTATCAGACAAAATAGTTCATATTTGTATTTCGTGTATAGAAAACACCTACATGTTACTTTCAGCAGCATTTTGTGTCAACAGCAGTTGTTTAATAATATTTAGTAATTATTTTGTATATATTATATTTAAATATTAAAGAATTTTTGAAAATTAAATGAAAATAATAAACAAAAATATAAAAAAAAATATTTAAAAAAATAAAATGAGAAAATATTGTATCAGACAAACTATTAGAAATTCCTACATCAGATAAAACAGTTAATATTTGTATTCTGTATAAAGACAACGTCTACATGTTTATTTTCAGCAGCAGTTATTTCCGTGATAACAGCTGTTATTTAATAACATTTAATAATTTTTAAAATATTTTTATATAATATATTATATTTAAATATTAAAGAATTTTTCGAAAATAAAATTAAAATGAAAATAAAATACAAAAATAATAAAAATCAAAAATGTTATTTTCAAATGTAAAATAAAATGAGAAAATATATCAGACAAAATATTTGAAATAAAATATAAGACAAAATAGTTAATATTTGTATTTTGTATAAAGACAACATCTACATGTTTATTTCAGCAGCAGTTATTTCTGTAATAACAGCAGTAATTTAATAACATTTAATATATTTTTTTTTATATAATATATTATATTATATTTTAATATTAAAGAATTTTCGAAAATAAAATTAAAATGAAAATAAAATACAAAAATATTAAAAATGAAATGTTATTTTCAAATATAAAATAAAATGAGAAAATATATCAGACAAAATATTATAAATAATATATAAGACAAAATAGTTAATATTTGTATTTTGTATAAAGACAACATCTACATGTTTATTTTCAGCAGCAGTTATTTCCGTGATAACAGCTGTTATTTAATAACATTTAATAATTTTTAAAATATTTTTATATAATATATTATATTTAAATATTAAAGAATTTTTCGAAAAATAAAATTAAAATGAAAATAAAATACAAAAATAATAAAAATCAAATGTTATTTTCAAATTTAAAATAAAATGAGAAAATATATCAGACAAAATATTTGAAATAATATATAAAACAAAATGGTTCATATTTGTATTTTGTATAAAGACTACATCTACATGATTATTTCAGCAGCAGTTATTTCTGTGATAACAGCAGTAATTTAATAATATTTAATAATTTTTTAAGTATTTGTATATATCATATCATAATATATTATATTTAAATATTACATTTAATAATTTAAAAATATTTTTATATATCATATCATATTATATTATATTTAAGTATTAAATAATTTTTGAAAAAATACAATTTAAATAAAATATAAAATATATATATATAAAAAAAAAAATATATATATATATATATATTTAAAAAAATAAAATAAAATGAGAAAATATTGTATCAGACAAAATATTAGAAATTCCTATATCAGATAAAATAGTTACTATTTGTATTTTGTATAAAGACAACATCTACATGTTTATTTTCAGCAGCAGTTATTTCTGTGATAGCAGTTATTTAACAATATAAATTTTTTACATATTTTTATATATCATATTATGTTATATTATTTAAATATGTAATACTTTTTAAATATTGTTATATAACATTTTATATTATATTTACATAATAGAATTTTTGAAAATAAAATACAAAAATATAAAAAAATAAAATGAGAAAATATTGTATCAGACAAAATATTAGAAAATAATATATAAGACAAAATAGTTAATATTAGTATTCTGTAAAAAAGAATACATCTACGTGTTTATTTTTTAGCAGCAGCTATTTCTGTGAAAACAGCAGTTTAATAATATTTATTAATTTTTACATACTTTCATATATCATATTTTATCATATTTACATATTTCATAATTGTAAAATATTTTTTATATATCATATTATATTATATTTAAAGAAAATCAAAAATAAAATGAAAATAAAAATAAAATACAAAAATATAAAAAATAAAATGAGAAAATATTGTATCAAACAAAATATTAGAAAATCCTATATCAGATAAAATAGTCACTTTTTGTATTTTGTATAAAGACGACATCTACATGTTTGTTTCAGCAGCAGTTATTTCTGTGATAACAGTTATTTATTAATATTTAATAATTTAAAAAAAATTATACATTATATTATATTTAAATATTAAAGAATTTTCAAAAATAAAATTAAAATGAAAATAAAATACAAAATATTAAAAATACAAAAATATTATTTAAAAAAATAAAATAAAACGAGAAAATATTGTATCAGACAAATATTAGAAAATAATATATAAGACAAAATAGTTAATATTTGTATTTATATTTAATTTCAGCCGCATTTTGTGATAACAGCAGTTGTTTAATAATTATGTTTATATATTATTTAAATATTAAACAATTAAGGTATTTTAAAAACTAAAATAAAATTAGAAAATGTATAAAAAAAATTAGAAATCTTATATCAGACAAATGATTTACTATTTGTATTTTGTATAAAGACAACATCTAGGAGTTTATTTCAGCAGTAATTATAACTTTGAGTCTTTTCAGTTTTTGTTTTCTCACTTAATAGCAGCTTGATGCCTTTTTTGACGATTCAGCAGCAAGTAGCGTGTAATAAATAAGCCTCCCGATCCCTTGCTCAGCACTACGGTGGTGTTTTAACTTAAGTCCTCCTAATGTTTAAGTTACTTGCCAAAATGAGCTTACATGCCTTTGATATTTACTTAGACAATTGATTTTCTCATTGACGGGATTATGCTGCTGCTGGCAGATGGCAGGGATTGGCTAATCCCAGAAGGCAGCGCTGTCGTCCCCGTTCCCACCTGCCCTGCTCTGTCCCCCTCAATCCACACCACCACACTGACCCCTGCACGACCTTTACTTTATTATGCACGTCTGTGTGTGAGACAGTCAAAACCTGGAATGACCTGGAACAGTTTGAGGACCCGGAAATGGCTTATTTATTTATTTATTTGTGTGTGTGTGTGTGTGTGTGTGTGTGTGTGTGTGTGTGTGTGTATATGTATATGTATATGTATATATATATATATATATATATATATATATATATATATATATATATATATATATATATATATGTATATGTATATATATATATATATATATATATATATATATACATACATAATTTCAATGTTTTTTTTTTTGTTCTGGTTTTTTGTTTTACCTTCTTAGTTTTAGTAATTTTATTACTTCAACTTTTTTAGGCAACATTTTTATAAAATATCATTATATTTATTTCATTTTTTTAGTTAGTCAATAAGCTACTAATATCAACATTGCCTTTTAGCTAAATATGTATGTATTGATTAATTTTGGTTTGTTTTATATTTCAGTTTTAGTCATTTTATTGCTTCAACTTTAACTTGTTTTTATTTTAGTTAATTGCCTATACGTTTCATATATTAACATTTTTCACTCTTTTAAACATTCTTTTAGCTGAGTATTTATTAATGTATTTATTTTATTTTATTTTATTTTTCAGGTCAATTTTAGTACTTTAACTTCTTTATTTCAGTTCATTGCCTAAAGTTTATTTATTTTATATTTCCGTTTTAATTTTAGTAATTTTAGTACTTAAACTTTTTTTTTTATTTTACCTAGACAATGTTTCCTATTTACACATTTTTCAAATATTAAATTTAATTTATTTATATTTTTTATTTTATATTTTAGTTTTAGTACTTTTAATACTTTAACTTTTTTAATTTCAATTAATTGCCTAGATGACATTTCTAATTTACACTTTTTTTAATCAAATATTGTATTTTATTTTATTTATATTTCAGTTTTAATTTGAGTAATTTTAGCACTTCAACTTTAACTTTTTTAAGTTAATTGCCTAGACAACATTTTTCATCCAATTTTATTTCATTTTTAAGTTTTAATTTCAGTAATTTTAGTACCTCAACTTCCCTAGACAACATTTCTAATTTTCACGTTTCATCAAATATATCTATATAATAATTAATATTTGATTTCATTTTATATAGTAATTTATTAAGTATTTACTCAGTTAATCAATTCAGTTAATAATTACATTATTTATTTATGATTGGATTCTTTAAAATTGTTTTAAACAAAATTATTTCAACTCATAAACATTTTTCAAATCATTACAAATAAAACAAGATAAAACCAATCAATGAATAATGCATTAATTATAAATATATTATGTTAATATTACATATATATTCTTTTTGTGTGTGTGTGTGTGTGTGTGTGTGTGTGTGTGTTTAGTTTTGTTTTGTTAGACCAGGACATTATTTGTGTGAGTTTCACTCATGAATTATTGTTTATTTTGTAGAAATTGCTCATATATCTTGCAGATATAAAAGTGATGATAATATATCATTGTACAAAACTGCATATTGTCAGCAAAAGACCATCCGCTGACATGTTTTGTGCACATCTGAAGATATTTCCCGCCAAATCGTGCTCACTTGGCAAGCGACTAGCAATTTCTCTGTCGGTTAATGAATATTGGGAAATCTAGGTAATTAACCTCATTAGTTAATTCGTGTTAAAACGAGGCGTGGAGTTTGGTGCCAGTTTTCCTCACTCGTAACAGTTGAGCGCAGCATATGGCAGTTGTGAACACAAAGATTAATCTGGATGAGTCATAGATTTATAAACCGCTGGCTTCTTTCCATCGTGACAGGCATTAGAGCCACTCCTGAATATGGTAAATGGCCCTAATTAGATTTTACAGCTTATTAGTTATTTATTTCATGATTAGAGCCTATTATTGGCAACTGTATGCCATAAGCCGTACTGTAAGAAGGACAGCTGCATTGCTTCACTCTCTAACTCTACTAACACTCAGTTGTAAGTACATCAATCATGCAAGAAGTGTGTTGGATGACATTTATTTTATAAACACAGGCGTTGTAATTGTTAAGCAATTGTTCTCTTTTCATTGTTTGCAGAGTTTGTTTTGTTGTAGACTCAGATCCGTATCATCGAGTGATAATCCTGTCTCTGTGTAATTTGCTTTGCTCAGTGATCTGTGTGTAGTTTGTCAAGGAAACGACTTTAGTGGCGCTCAGCTCTGATTTAAGACTAAAGCTGCAGGATATTGAAAAGTGGGCACGTTTTTAGTATGCAGAAAGGTTCGACGGAGTTATAGCAGGTCCAGGTTTCAATTTCAAAATTCATTTTTTTCCTTTCCCAATACATTTAGAGAATATTTATTCTTTTTTTTTCTTTTTTTTTGCAGTTGTATTAAGCACATCTTTCTCCATTTTCATTACTGTACTGGCCAAAAAACAAACTGTGTACTATTAGTATATTATTATTATTTAATTTATTCTGACAATTATGTTTTATGTTAGTTTTGACCATTTTAATGAAATAAAACAAATTGATATTACTTTTTAGAATCTAATTAGAATCATCAATGATATTATTTGGGAGTTACAAAAACAACATTAACAGATTATAACAAACAAACAAATACATAAGAAATTTGGGGGAAATATATAAATATAAATATATAAATAGATGAATTACAATGAATAAATAAAAAATTAAACCAATAAATAAACAAATAAATAAATAAATGAAAAGTTGGGGGGGGGGGGGTCTGCTTAATTGCCATGAAAATAAACAAACAAACAAAAAAAATGAGAATTTTGGGGGTAATTGCCTTAATTGGCATGAAAATAAATAAATAAAATTTAGTGATTTTTTGGGGAAATTAGATTAATTACAATAAATAAATGAATATAAACAAACAAATATATAAATTAGATTTTAGGAGGTAAATCAGATTAATTGCAGTAAATAAAGAAATATTTAAACAAATTAAAAAAAATAATAAATGAGAATTTTGGGGGAAATCAAGTTAATTGCAATAAACAAACAAACAAACAAACAAACAAAATAAATGAATGAGAATTTGGGAAAATCTGATTAATTGCCATGAAATAAATAAATAAATGAGATTTTAGGAGATAAATAACATTAATTTCAGAAAATAAATATTTAAACAAACAAAAAAATAAGAGAATTTTGTCGGAAATACGCTTAATTGCAATGAATAAATAAAATGAGAATTTGGATCTGCTTAATTGCCATGAAAAGAAATAAATAAATGAGAATTTGGGGGGAATTAGATTAATTACAAAAAATAAATAAATAAACAAATAAATTAGTATTTGGGGGCAACTGCCTTAATTGCCATGAAAATAAATAAATAAATGAGAATTTGAGGGGAGTTAGTTTAATTACAATAAATAAACAAGAATTGCAATAAATAAATGAGTATTTAGGACAATAATCTTAATTGCAATAAATGAATAAATGTGAATTTGGGGGAAATCACCTTAAATGCCATGAAAATAAATAAATAAATAAATAAATTAGAATTAATTTCAGATTAATTGCAATAAACAAACAAACAAATAAATGAGAATTTGAGGAAAATCTGCTAAATTGCCATGAAAATAAATACATTAATTAATGAGACTTTTGGAGGTAAATCAGATTATTTGCAATAAATAAACAAATATTTTAATGAACAAATAAATACATTAAA
>NC_133385.1:28731146-28855692 GCF_049309525.1 Garra rufa | reverse complement strand
AGTAAAATTTTCAAATGATTTTAGTATTTAAAATAACTCTTTTCTATTTAAATATATTTTAAGATGTAATTTATTCCTGTGATTTCAAAGCTGAATTTTTAGCATCATTACTCCAGTCACATGATCCTTCAGAAATCATTCTGATATCCTGATTTGCTGCTCAAACCACATTTATTATTATTATTATTATGTTGAAAACAGCTGAGTAGAATTTGTCTTTGATTAATAGAAAGTTCAGAAGAACAGCATTTATCTGGAATAGAAAATCCCTTTTCATCAGTTTAAAGCATCCTTGCTAAATAAACATTAATAACCCTATGTATATACTGAATCCAAACTTTTGAATGGTATAGTGCAGGGGTTTTCAAACCTGTCCTGAGCCTCCCCTGCCCTGCACATTTTGTATGTCTCCCTTATTAGGCACACCCAATTCAGGTCTTGCAGTCTCTACTAATGAGCTGATGATTTGAATCAGGTGTATTAGATGAGAGAGACAAGCAAATGTGCAGGCAGGGGAGGCTCCAGGACAGGTTGAAAACCCCTGGTATAGTGTATAATGCTGAAAGCTTTTTATTTCAGATAAATGCTGATCTTTGCATGTTTCTATTTATCAAAAAATCCTGAAAAAATGTACTCAACTGTTTTTAAATATTGAAAGTAATAATAAATGTTTCTTAAACAGCAGATCAGCATATTTTAATGATTTCAGAAGGATCATGTGACTGACACTGGAGTAATGATGCTGAAAATTTAGCTTTGAACACAGTAATAAATTACATTTTAAAATATATTCAAATTAAAAGCAGTTATTTAAAATATTTCACAATATTATTGCTTTTGCTGTATTTTGGCTGGATATATATGTAGCTAGATAGATATTTAACAGTAGAGACCCCTAATTTTGTGTCTATATAGGCTATGTTCCATAGCATATAAATATTATGATGATATATTATGATTTTTTTTAATGATATATTTATGCAATATGCAAATACATATTTTATAAGATGATAGCAACTTGCATAAGATTATAAACTTTCAACATCTTGAACATCACATGACAAAAACTAAACAAAAACACTCCATTGTACAAAACTGATAAAAATAAACTTTGTTTCTATAAAAGTATGCATAATGTATTGTGTAATATAACACAAAATACTATATTTCTCATACAAATATGCATAATGCATAAATATATCGTATACAAATAATATGTGATCCTGGTCTTAAGTTGCACAGGTATATTTATAGCAATAGCCAAACATTGAAACATTATATGGGTAAAAATTATAGCTTTTTCTTTTATGCCAAAATCATTAGGATATTAAGTAAAGATCATTGTAAAGATATTTTGTAAAATTTCTACTATAAATATATCAAAACTTACTTTGATTAGTAATATGCATAGCTAAGAGCTTCATTTGGACACCTTTAAAGGCGATTTTCTCAATATTTAGATTTTTTTTTTCCACCCTCAGATTCCAGATTTTCATATAGGGTGAAATCAGGTAAATTGGGCCATTTAAGGTTGACTGTAAATAATTTCAAACTATTGCCATAACAGTTCTTCACATTTAGCAAATGATTTTATTGGACTGAGGTTGCTAGGGGGTGAGGGCAATGCTTAATTTTTAGACTGTGCCAGAAAAAAGCAAGGTGAGTGGCCTGAACATAAGGAGATAGAAAGGATATCTGCTATGGGGCAGAAAAATACAATTGAGTAGGGGAGAGGATGACAGGAGCATTTACCAAATATAGGGCGACAGTTGAGAGAGGCCTAAAAGCAAAAACGCTTCTCTACGGAATGGAAATTATGTTTTACTGTAATTCAAAATTAATGTTCCAATGTATTTTAAATGCACTGTTACACTGTTACATTATACAATTAAATGTGTTTTATCATTAATCGGGAATGTCTCTGTTTCACTTTTTTGACTGGCCCATTTTTGCTGATTTACCTGAACACTGCTATCTCAAAAATGGGGGGCAGCTAACGTTTCAAAACCTAGAGGGCCTGAACAATTATATTTTATTACATCAATTCAACACAAAAATATTAAAAAAAGCAAAAACCAGATTTGCAAATTTTACAAATTTATTAAAGATAAAACACTGAATTAAGAACATTGCATAAGTATTCATACCCTTAACTCAGTACAAAAGTCTTTTTGGGTCTGATGTGACAAGCTTTGCACATCTGCGTTTGGCAATTATCTGCCATTCTTTGCCTCACCTTTTCACCTCTCAAGCTCTGTCAGCTTGGATGGGGGCTGGCAGACATTTTCTAGAGTCCTAGTTGTTCCAATCGTCTTCCATTATGGATAATGCTTCTGTGAACCTTCAATGCAGCAGATTTGTTTCTGAACTCTTCCCTAGATCATTGCCTTAACGCAAGTCTGTCACTGAGCTCTACAGGCAGTTATCTTGACCTCAGGACTTGGTTTTTGCTCTGATATGCATTTTCAGCTGTTAGACCTTTTCTGAGAGGTGTGTGCCTTTCTAATCATACTCATTCAAATAAATTTGCCACAGTTTAACTCCACTCGAAGTGTAGTAACATCTAGAAGCAATATGAATGCTCCTGAGCTAAATTTCGAGTGTCCCAGAAAAGGGTATGAATACTTATGCAACGGGATCTTTTCAGCTTTTTATTTTTAATAAATTTGCAAAGTTGTTACAAACCTGTTTTGTGCTTTGTCATTATGGTGTATGAGAGGTAGATTGATGAGGGGAAAAAAGCAATTTAAAGCAGTTTAACATAATGCTGCAACAAAACAAAATGTGAAAAAATGCTTTTGCAAGGTTTTCACTTTATTTATTTATTTAAAATTTTCCTCCATTAAAATTAACATTAATTTTTTTAATAGTGTGGGTAAAGTTACAATACCGAAAAATGTTTTTAATTTCCGTTTTTATTTACATAAACACATACAAATATTTCCCTGTACTTCAAAGCACTAAAAATAACATTTTGAATTTTTAAATATTTGATTTTCAAAATATTTAAAATATAGTTTTATTAATGTTTTTGTTTATTAGTTATGTTTTTAATTTTAAATATTCAAAATATTAAAATAAATAAATAAATATTTGAATATAAATATTCAAAATTAAAATGGTTTGTTATAATGTCTAGAAGTATTTGTAGTATGTTGTCCAGCACATCGACACGGCTTTGGCGTGACGTGTGGGAGGCTAATCTGTGGCTGTGGTCTGGTCGCGGGCAGACGAGAGACGTTCAGCATACGGTTATGTAACAGCTGCTGAGTTACACTGTCAGCACTGCACAGATCAGACTCTAAACGCCTTAAATGTGCCCCATGACCGCTCCACTACACTAAACCCGTCAAAATGAAACGCCAGTCTGCGTCTTTTCTTTCTTAATGATGCTAAAACAGCTAAATACAATGAAATTACAGTAGTTGCATTTTGTCTGATATCTGATTTAAAGTTATAGCTTTACAATTTTATATTATTTAATTAGTAGTAATTATTAGTATAAGTTTTATATTAGTTCTAATTATTTATATGTATGAAATAATATTACATACATAAAATATGGGCTGTATAGGTACAGACCTTGAGCACTAAAGATGCTTATGAAATACCATTTGGACTGCAAACGCGCTTAACTAGCATCCTAATAAATAGCCTTGACCTGAAATGATCCCAAGTTGAACGTAAAGGGTTTGTGATAAACCTTATCAGTCATAGTGTATAATATTGCTGCTATTTTTAGGCCGGTGTAATCTCTTTGTTTTATGGTAATCTCTGCTCTGCTCATCTAAGCAAGTCTTGTCCTAAAAAGCCACTAGGAACATTATGCGTTATTGCCACCTGCTAGTTACATAAACTCAGCTAATGCCGACTGTGAGGCACGCACGCAGGCTCAGGTGTGTCAGTCACACATGACATCCACGGGAATGTGTCATGCGCCGAGCTTTCGTTCTGGAAACTCGCAGTCACATGTTGTGACACTCCTGTTTACAGCTCTCGTGTCTGAATACCAATAAAAGCAAACCAACAGAGACACAAAGTGGGTGCTTAGGTCAGGTAAACACTGCTATTCTAGATCAGCAGGTCAAAACATAAAAGAGAAAGTTTCCCTGCCATTGTTGTTTTTTCAACTGTTTTGTATTAGAAACATTTGTTTCAGATTTTATTTATTGTTTGTCTATTTTATTTTATTTTACATCCATTTTCCAAAACCACTTGTCCTATGTAGCGTCTCATATTTTAATTTATTGTTTGTTTGTTTTAGTTTAGTTTACAAATCAGTTGTCTTTTGTTGGGTCACACATTTGTTTTCCAAAAAATAGTTTTTTTGTTTTGTTTTGTTTTCTAAACATCTGTTCTGTTTTGGTTAGCAGATGCATTTATTTGTTTGTTTGTTGTAGTTTAGTTTACTTTTTTTTTTAGTTTACAAATCAGTTGTCTTTTCTTGGGTCGCAAATTTGTTTGTTTGTGTTGTTTTCCAAATTACTTTTTTCTATGTAGGGTGGCAGTATTTATTTAGTTATTTGTTTGATTGTTTGTTCAGTTGTCTTTTGTAGGGTTGCCAATTTGTTTGTTTTGTTTTCTAATATTTTACTATGTAGGGTAGAAGATATATTTATTTGTTCGTTTGTTTAGTTTTGTTTTCAATTTTTTTTTCTATTTTGGTTAGCAGATATATTTGTTTGTTTGTTGTAGTTTACCTAAATTTTTTAGTTCACAAATCAGTTGTCAGTATTTATTTAATTATTTGTTTGTTTGTTTTAGTTTACAAATCAGTTGTCTTTTGTAGGGTTGCCTACTTGTTAGTTTGTTTTCAAACATTTTTCTATGTAGGATAGCAGATATATTTATTTGTTCATTTGTTTAGTTTTGTTTTCAAAAATTTTTTTCTATTTTGGTTAGCAGATATATTTGTTTGCTTAGTTTTGTTTTCAAAACATTTTTTCTATTTTGGTTAACAGATATATTTGTTTGTTTGTTGTAGTTTATTTAAATTTTTTAGTTCACAAATCAGTTGTCAGTATTTATTTAATTATTTGTTTGTTTGTTTTAGTTTACAAATCAGCTGTCTTTTGTAGGGTTGCCTATTTGTTAGTCTGTTTTGTTTTCAGACATTTTTCTATGTAGGATAGCAGATATATTTATTTGTTCATTTGTTTAGTTTTGTTTTCAAAACATTTTTCTATTTTGGTTAGCAGATATACTTGTTTGTTTGTTGTAGTTTAGTTTTTAGTTCACAAATCAGTTGTCTTTTGTTGTATTTTTAATTTTATTTTTGTTTTGTTTTCCAAATCACCTTTTCTATGTAGGGTGGCAGTATTTATTTATTTAGTTTAGTTTACAAATCAATTGTCTTTTTTAGGGTCACAATTTTTTTTGTATTTTTTATTTTATTTGTTTGTTTGTGTGTTTTTGTTTTCAATACATTTTTATATTTTGGTTAGCAGATATATTTGTGTTTTTTTTTATTTTGTGTTTGTTGTGGTTTAGTTTACTTTCTTAGTTTACAAATCATTTGTCTTTTGTTTTGTTTGTTTTGCTTTGTTTTCCAAATCACTTTTCCTGTGTAGAGCGGCAGTACTTATTTGTTTTAGTTTTTTTTTTTTTAGTTTACAAATCAGTTGTCTTTTGTTGGGCCGCAAATTTGTTTGTTTTGTTCCCTATCAGTCAGTCTCTCCGAGTCACGTCAGAGACCAACGAATTGGGATCTCGCTTAGAGAGACCAAATCTACTTAGAGTGTAAACTAAACAAGCATGTGATGACCACCCACATCCTTTGAGGCTCCCCCTAATGATCGGATGTCCATCACGGCATCGGAAGGTGAGCCAGACCTCTCTGGGGAGGATGATCGTGGCACACTGCCATCCACCGAGTGGTCAGCGGTGCTGGATACGGACCTGGAGATGGTGGCTATGCTTGCCCGGGCCGCCAAGAGAGTTGGGCTTGAATGGAAGCCTCCATCACGTCCCGAACCCTCCCGGCTGGATGACTGGTATCTCGTGCTGGTTCTCAGGGCCCCACCCTTAGTGCCTTTCTTCCCAGAAGTGCATGACGAGCTCACTGGAACATGGATGGCACATTTTACTGCCAGAAACCTCTCCAGTGGGACATCCTTCCTCACTACCCTTGATGGCGAACCGGCACGGAGGTAGATGGCTGTCCCACCGGTTGAGCATGCGGTGGCGATGCAATTGTGTCCCCGCGCCGCTTCCACCTGTCAGGGCAATACATTACTCCCCTCCCCGGCTTGTAGGCACTCGTTGGCTCTGAATCAGCAGTGTCTATATGGCTTGTGGAGAAGCTGGCTACGCCTTACATGCTATGGCGTTGTTACAGGTCCATCAGGCCCAGCTGCCTCCACCTGGCCACCGGCGGCATCTCAACCATGCTCAACGCCGAGGGCGGACCCCTGTCTCTGCCCCCACTCCCACGCAGCAATCGCAGCATCCTTCACAGCAGCGCAGAGGAGCCATTCGCAGGGTGCCTGCCCATCCCATCCAGGCCCCCACTAGGACCAGTGTCAAGCGAAAGAGCAAGAGGCCCTGAGATGGGCGACCCAGGGATGGAGGAAGCTGCTCTTCGGGAGATGGTGAATGCACCACTCCCTCCCCCGGAGGAGGGCCGGGTGGTGAATCTTTTGTTTTATTTTTTCCCGCCACTGGCCTTCCAAATTCTCCACAAAAGAGCAATTTCCTCTATCTCTGGGTCCTGAGAGGGGGCGGGGGATGTGTTGGACGGGCCAGCCCCAGACCGGCACCAAGATGCCCGAGTGGGGACCCTGCGTTCTCCCACGCTACCCCAACACAGGCACATCAGGGGTCCCGTTTGTGCCACTTGTACGTTCTCTGGGAGCCTGGATAGAGCTTCCTGGTCCATCTTGTTGGCTCCTCCAGACCAAATGGAAGAAAACATTTTGTATCAGTTTTCTGTTTTATGTAATTAAACAGCAGATGAGTGCCAAGTGTCATATTGCCTAAAACACTGAACTGTCAATGATAATTTATTGGAAAAAAAAAACTCTAAACCATAAGAGGATCAATTAAACATTTTTACAAACTACTCCGCAGGCAAACATTCTTCATTCGCACGCAAAACAGCACTGTCTAGTCGGCGCAGATAGGCGTGTGGTTAGCGCGCTGACATATAGCGCTGGTGCGCTCCGGGCGTCCCGGGTTCGAGTCCCGACTCGAGGACCTTTCCCGATCCCTCCCCTAATCTCTCTCCCACTTCGCTTCCTGTCCTATCTGATCTTTCCTATCATAATAAAGGCAAAAAGGCCAAAAAATAAATCTTTAAAAAAAAACAGCACTGTCTAGTAAACATGTAGGATTTTGACAACAATGTCAATGCATTCAGCTGAGTCTCTCCCAACACAGTTGCATTTAGTAAAAACAACCCAAACCTGACAAACACACTCAAGGACACACCTAATGTATGCCAAATATGCCAATATGCAAATCACAAACTACACAGCCTTCCAAAAAAAGCCTAGGATTCTTGTTCACACAAGTCTACTATTTAAGATCTTTGTGTTCAAACGGCTCCGTCTGCTCCTTAAGAAAACCCAAAACCTACTCGAGGGGCCATAATCTTTTTACACACTCGTTTAGGTCAACAGAGAGGGGTCTGTCAGGGTAACTAAGACACCAGTTTAATGCCAACCGAGCATTAAGGAGGATTCTTGGTTCACAGAGATCATCTCTTCATCAGACTACATGCTGTCTGCTGGTTACATCCTTTGAGTTTAAACAAATCAATTAGAGAAGAAGATATGGCTTGTTTTGCATTTAATCAAAACAAAGCTTTTGGCAATTAAAAGGTCACTTGATTGTGGTTTCACGAGCGATCAATGAAAGACCCGTCCGCCGGTGGGGTTTAAGATGGCATGTGTTGCTGTCTGGCTTTTGTGTGTGACCTTGCACTGCTTAAGACTTTAATAAGATAGATACACAAATCAAAAGAAAAAAGCAAATCACTGACTTCAGCCCTCTAATTACCAGTAAATCACACAGGGGTCACTAATTAGGCAGAGCTGGATCCAGAGAGCAGCCACCATATGGCACCGGTGTGAGTCGTTGTCGGGCCCCGTACAGCTCCCACAGCCTCACAAGCGGCTAATTGTTTTCTTTCCGTGCTCCCCCTCTTTTTATCCGAGGTCTTTGTTATCTTGAGAGGACACGTTTTATGGTAGGCTAAGGCGATTAGCTGATTTGGAATGGGTGCTGGTGGACGCTCGTGGGGTACAGGAGCGGACGGGACTCCTGGTGAGGACGGAGATGTGCGTTTGTGCTCTTAAAGTCAGAGAGAGTTCACATTTGTTGATCTGAGAGATGTTTGATCGAGTAAATAATTTATGTAGTATAACTAATGAAGAGAAAATGGGCAGATTTCTGCAGTGTGACATGCCACATGGCATTTACAGTATGTTTTTTTAATGAATAAAATATTTCATACTGTATATCAGTGTATACAAAGTAAAGAAATATACAAAAGGACAAGACATTTCTTGCACTATATACATATACATATACATATATATATATATATATATATATATATATATATATATATATATCCACACATACTGCTGTAGTCAAGCCCGAAATTATTCATACCCCTGGCAAAATTTGACTTAACGTTACTTTTATTTAACCAGCAAGTTTTTTTTTTTTTTTTTTGACACAGACGTCTTCCAGAAGATAATAAGATGATGTATAAGAGACATCATTGTGGAAAAAAAATATATTACTCATCTTTACATTTGAACAAAATTGTCCAAAATTATTCATACCCTTCTCAATAATCAATAGAAAAGCCTTTATTGGCTATTACAGCAATCAAGTTTCTCTGCAGACTGCCTGATGTTGTTGTTGAGAATATTGATGTATTGCTCCTTTTTCATGGTGCTGTTTACTGTGATTAGGTTCCCTGGTCCACCGTCTGAAAAACACCCCCAAAACATTAGGTTCCCACCACCATGTTTGACAGTGGGGATGGTGTTCTTAGGGTTGAAGGCTTCTCCTTTTTATGCCAAATGAAGGCTACATCATTGTGGCCAAACAATTAAATTTTTGTTTCATCTGCCCATAAAACAGAAGACCAGAAGTCTTCTTCTTTGTCCAGATGAGCATTTGCAAAGGCCAAGCGGGCTTTTGTGTTTCTTATCTGGAGAAGTGGTGTCCTCCTTGGTCTGCGTCCGTGGAACCCAGCGGTGTGCAGTGTCCGTTGGACTGTCTGCCTTGAGATGTTTCCACCAGCAGAGCCCAGATTCATCAGGATGGCCTTGGTGGTGATCCTTGGATTCTTTTTTACCTTTCTCACCATCCTCCTGGCCAGCACAAAGTCATTTTTGGCTTCCGACCACATCCTCTAAAACTTTTTACAGTGTGAAACGTCTTTTATTTTTAATAATACTTTGCACTGTAGCAACTTCAAAACATTTAGATATGGTCTTATAGCCCTTTCCTGACTTGTGAGCAGCCACAATGCGCAGCCGCAGGTCCTCAGTGAGCTCCTTTGTCTGAGCCATGACTGTCCACAAACCAACAGCAGAGAGCTTCTGTTTTTCACCTGTTGAGTTGATTAAAACAGCTGTTCCCAATGAATCAGGGTAATTAGGATGCTTTAGAACAGCTTGGACTATTTGGAATGGTATAGAACTTTGGATTTTCCCATAGACTGTGACAGTTTGCAAAGGGTATGAATAATTTTGGACATGCCACTTTTTCTTCAAATGTAAATAAAAGCTGAGAAATATTTTTTTCCACAATGATGCCTCTTGTACATCGTCTTATTATCTTTTGGGAGAAGCCTGTGTCATTTCAGGTAAAAATTTTTTTTTTAATTTAAGTCAGAATTTGCCAGGGGTATGAATAATTACAGGCTTGACTGTATATAGTATTATGATAATATACTAGTATATAATAATATAGATTATAATGTATGTTTATAACTTTAATGTATGTATGTGTGTGTGTGTGTGTGTGTGTGTGTGTGTGTGTGTGTGTATATATATATATATATATATATATATATATATATATATACATATACCTTGGTTAAAATTTCACATTTGGGTAAACATTTAATATATAAGTATATAGGAAGTAAAGAAAAAGGAATATACAATGTATGTAAGAAATAATATAATTAATTATAATAACATTAATTTTAAAATATATAAATATATTTATTGTTTAGGTAAATTATTTGTGTTTATAAAACAGTTGATATTACTTGAGTAGATCATAAGTTCAGGAAAATAATGTTGTAGAGAAAAAGATAAATAGAGTGCACAAAAAAACTTTAAATACATGTATGCATAAAGAAATAAGAGAAACACATTAACACAACAATACTAACAAAATGCAAGTGCACATGAAATAAGTTGACAAACTTACTGTACTATATTATAATATTATTATTTTATCCTACTTTATTTTTTTCTAATTATTATTCATACCTTTATTACCCTTTGTTACACCAGGACTGTTTATGTCAAATCTACAAAAGCTAAATGTGCTTATAAATATATAAACCATAGAAACTTAGAAGTGGTGACCAATAACAGCACAAAAACATACTTTCCCTCACAAGTTCATATAAATTTTGACCTAAAACTGAACAAACATCATGACATCATAAACAAGTTATTTGATTTTCAGTGTCCTTATAAGTAAACATGCCGCAGTCAATCATTGTTGGACACATTACTGGACATCATTTTTTTAAGTAACAACAAGATTTAAATCCAGCAGATTTGGCTAACTGGAGCCAGCAGAGATTAGCATTGCCTCATCGTTACTGGTGGACAGTTGAGGATTAAACTATGATGAAATACCACAAAACTTTAGGGAAGAATGGCCTAGCAGATGTTCACTACAGCCTGTGTGGTATACAACAGAAACATGATTTATTTTCAAAATAGTTACACATAAAAAATTGTAGATATAGATACAGTAGATGTTAGCATTGCTTTATATCTGGTGTTGTGTGTAGTCAAAAGTAAATAATGTCCTTATGGATCACTGATCCTAACAAAAACAGGTGCTGACCCATGAAATCAATATTGATTCCTGAAACTTAGAAACCACTTGTAGTCACCAGATCAAAAAAGTAAAAGAAAGGGGGAAAAATCAATCAACGACTAGCCGCTGTCAATTTTAGAGGTGTTATGCTAACCAGAGTCTTGAAGTCAATCAGTTTTGAGGGAAAACCTCAAAAGAGAAGAGATGAGTGCGAGAGAGAGATAGATGGAGAGTTATGACTCAACCTCAATCCTTTTGTTTATTCGTTTCTCTCCACACTTGTCGTGGATGGAGCTAATACCGAGTGTGACTGATTGATCCACCCCTAGATGGACAGTAAAGATTAAGAGGATGACAAATAGGCACTTGCTTACACAGCGCTTGCTGCTAATCCCTTTGTCTTCCTTTAGGGAGCCCACTGTAGCCTCAGAGTCACTCACTGTCCGGCACCAGGAGGAGGTGACAGACCTCAGTGCACTTTACAAAAGCAACAGACAAAAAGTTCTAGAGGACACAGACACCCAGAGTCAAGAGCGGACCATCAGGATAGCAACTGAAGGACCTTGAAGAAACATCTAGCATTGGTGCAATTCTCAGGACTGGACAGATCTCTTGGACGACCCACTAGGATTCCAATCAACCTACCTGGGACAGATATTTTGGCCCCAAAAAACAGATTCTTCTAAGGCTGCACTTGTACACTGCATTAAATGGAGGATCCAATGTCAGAAATGTCCATGTTACCATTTGCATCACCATCAGAGTCATCCAGAAGCAACTCTACAGATGACAGCCAAGAGGGTGAGTAACTGCTTCTTCGATTCGTTGCTTGCAGTGCAACAAGTTGTAGAGACTTGCAGTCAAGGACCTTTCAAACTTTTGGTATTGTTGAATTTTAGTATAGACAGTGCTAAAATACAATATTCTCATGCAAGTTTTACCTCAGCAAGCCATGCCAAGAAAATGCTGATGAGTGATTATCAGCCCATAATGACTGCATTGGGAATAAGCGATTGTGACCTTAAATAACCAATAGTTGTTTCCTATGCTTACCCAGGTAAAAGCCCCGCTCCTGGCAAGATCCTGAACTCAGGACTTCTCTGCAAAGTGTGTTCTGACACCAGCAGCGGGAAACACTATGGGATATATGCTTGCAATGGTTGCAGTGGCTTTTTCAAGCGCAGTGTGAGGCGCAGACTCATCTACAGGTAAGAAAACACCTTGCATATTCTCTTTCAAAAGCAACACCTTTATACCTTTTTTACCCACAAAGGGTGGATTGTAGTAGCTTAAAGGAACATATTTGTACCTGAAGTGTACGTACTAGTACCTTTTGAAAAGGTGTAGCTTTTCCCCAGGGTAGCCTTTTTGCCCTTCAAAATTAGGAGCAGAGAAGTTTGAAGGTAGAAACTTCCATAACCTTCCTGAAATTGAAATTTACAGATGTCAAGCTGGTACAGGCATGTGTCCCGTGGATAAAGCCCATCGGAATCAGTGCCAGGCCTGCCGATTAAAGAAATGCCTTCAAGCTGGCATGAACAAGGATGGTAAGTCAACTTCTTGAAGGTAACTCTTCTTCCTCATTGTCTTCACCTTCTAAACCCTTCCGTCCATCTACTCTCAGCTGTTCAGAATGAGCGTCAGCCCCGCAGCACTTCTCAAGTCAGGTTAGACGCACTGGATGTAGACAAGGACAAGGAGCACCTCGCCACCACTTTGGAGCCCACCTCCTCATCCACCTGCTCTGTGATCAACCGCCCACTGCTGGGCTCCTCCATCAGCTCCACCATAAGCTCCACAGATACTAGCCATCGCTCCCACAGCCCCAAGAATGGACATCGCTTCATGGCCAGCCTGATGACGGCCGAGACCTGCGCCAAGCTGGAACCAGAGGACGGTAAGAAATGAGACCACCTTGGTCAACCTAGAAAAGTTTTGAAACCTTAGAGATACAATGGCAACAAGATATATTAAATGTTCGCATAAATCTTTAAATTTGTTATGATGATATGGTGCCTTGGAAGGCAGCCTGAAACCTCTCTACACTCTTGGGGAAAACAATGTGCAAAAATGGGTGCATATTAGTACCTAAATGGTTCATTTTCATAGTTAAAAGGTGCAGATTAGTACCTTTTAAAAGCATACTGCCCCAGTATCAGCTTTTGCACCCAAGAGTGTACCCTTAAAAGCAGGGATGCCCAAACTTGGTCCTGGAGGGCTGGAGTCCTGCAGAGTTTAGCTCCAACCCCAATTAGACACACCTGAACTAGCTAATCAAGCTCTTACTAGGCATACTAGAAACTTCCCAGCAGGTGTGTAGAGGCAAGTTGGAGCCAAACTCTGCAGGGCACCGGCCCTCCAGGACTGAGTTTTGGGCCCTGCTTAAAAAAGACAATTTTGTACCTTTTTTGCTCCCGAAGGTGCATATTAGTACCTTAAGGCTGATGATACACAGGGCAACTTTTTTTGAGCAATGTTGCTTGGACACTTTCGCATTGAGAATGGGTAATACATTTCTTCCTGTATAATTTAGATCAGTTGTGGGCCCTATATCACACCTGGCTGCCTGTTCACGGCAACATTTACTTAAAAAGTTTGCCAGTGTATCATAAGCATAAGAGTACAACAACTTTCACTAGGCAAGTACCCAGGGACATCTTTGTACCTTAAATATGCCTAAAAGGTCACTCACAGAAAAAAAGGGCAGTACCTTTTCATAAGGTACTAATATGTACACTTTATGTACAAATATGCACCCTTTAGTGGTAAAGAATATACAAAAGTGTACTTTTTGAAAGGTGACTTCTTTTCTGAGAGTGACCTTTTGGTACTTGCCTAGAGAAAGTTGTTGTACTCCTAGGGGTACAGTTATATTCTGAGAGTGTCCTTTTATACACAAGTATAAAAGGAGTCCATGGCTTCTACCGTAGCATAAATCAGCAGCAGGGAAGTTTATGCTGGCCTTTTTTACGCGGTAATAACTCTTTATCCATATTTCATCAGTTCAATATTTTGTCTGTAATTATGTTTACAGTGGATGAGAACATTGATGTGACCAGTAATGAACCTGAAAGGAGTTCTCCAGAGTACGGCAGTGCTCTCTACCCCTCACGTGGACCAGAAAGTGTATATGAAACCTCAGCCCGCCTGCTCTTCATGTCTGTTAAATGGGCCAAGAACCTTCCGGTGTTTTCCCATCTACCTTTCAGGGACCAGGTGAGAGTCTATTATTTCTCTACTACTACCACCAGATGAGTGTTTTTTGATTTGTTAATCCAGAAACAGAGAGATTTCAAGCCAAAGAAACCAAAGTTCCATTGTTTTTTTAGATATATGGCATAATCAGTAGGTGCAATAATCAAAGTGCTGCAAAAATAGCAAATATTGTTGATTAATCTAAGTAGCTTCAACATACTGATCCAACTCTTTCTGAATTTAGGTGATTCTACTTGAGGAAGCATGGAGTGAGCTGTTTCTTCTCTGTGCAATTCAGTGGTCGCTACCTCTGGACAACTGCCCCCTGCTGTCCCTGCCAGACCTCTCACCCCCAGGACAGGGCAAGGGAAACCCCTCTGCCTCCGACGTAAGGGTCCTGCAAGAAATGTTCAGCCGTTTCAAGCCCCTGCAAGTGGATCCGACTGAGTTTGCATGCTTGAAAGCCATTGTTTTGTTTAAGCCAGGTAGGTTTTGCCTCTTCTTGCCACAAGGGGGCATAAATGACTGAATTGGTGGGGTATAAATGGTGTTTGGGTGAGTAACCTTTGCATTCTGTTACAGAAACACGAGGACTTAAAGATCCAGAACAAGTGGAGAACCTACAAGATCAGTCCCAAGTGCTGCTAGCCCAACATATCCACACTCTTTACCCCAGTCAAGTCGCCAGGTGAGCAAATATACAATCATGCATTTGCATAAAGAAGTTAAACTGTATTTTTTTTAGAGTTATTATTAGAGTGGACACAACTAATGCAAATTATTCTTATAAATCTCCTACCTTAGGTTTGGCAGATTATTGCTTCTCCTTCCATCCCTTCACTTTGTGAGCTCAGAAAGAATCGAGCAACTTTTCTTCCAGAGAACCATCGGGAACACACCCATGGAGAAACTCCTGTGTGACATGTTTAAAAACTGAGGAACTCTTTCGGAAAGACTGTTTTCAGAGGAGTGAAATCCTCTAGATTTTAGGTGCTTTGCTTTACTGCCATGCTAGTTACGATGCCAATGAATCTGCCTAAAAGCGCAAATGTATGCCACATTATTCTTTTGCATAGGTTACTTGTTTTGTCTCATTATGTTATTTTTTATGTCTCTTTATTTGTGTTACTGTAGTTTTTATACCTGTGATATTGCTATGCATCTCCATTTTGTGGAATCTCAGATATCTGGCACAGCCCGTTTATGTATCATGTTGAAAATGCTAATTGCCTGTCAATTATGCAAGATTATTTAGAATATGTTTAATAATCAAAGAAAATTGTTAACAAATACCTCTTTTGAAGGGGGCACTTTTGTAAAAGTTGTAAGATATGCCTCATATTTGTAGGACGTACAAATAAAATGATAATATTACCTTTCCAACCGTGATACTTGTCACTTCCGTTACTTTAGAGGGCGCCGTTGTATTAGCCCTCAGCAGGAAGCAGG
The DNA here is from genome assembly GCF_049309525.1 of Garra rufa. Classification (NCBI taxonomy): domain Eukaryota; kingdom Metazoa; phylum Chordata; class Actinopteri; order Cypriniformes; family Cyprinidae; genus Garra; species Garra rufa. The sequence continues at coordinate 28,840,020 of NC_133385.1, read as the reverse complement.
AACGCGGAAGTGTTTCTTGTTTTGACCATGGTTTTGACTGTCTCGACATGGATTGAGCTCAAAAGTAGCCTTTTTACCTATAATATACGATCGTAGTCATCAAGTGGCGGCGCGTTTTCTTCTGAAACAGCATGACAATGTTCGGGAAGTCTTCAGGTTATGAGTATCAGAGTCTGTCGCAAAGAGATTCAGTGTGCAGTGACAATCCTGGACTGTTTTCATCTCATGCTGCATTCACGCACAATAATTATGAACAGAGAGGACATTCATTTGATTATGTGCCCAAAATCTCTCAGAACGACTTTACAGGTATTTAGTCATTATGGTGCACATATTAAATATGTAAATATAATTGTAGTTTAGTTGTGTGTGTGTGATACTTCTTACTTAATACTAGATGTAGTACTATTATAAGAATATATATTTATTTATTTATTTATTTATTTATTTATTATAATAGTATTTAATTATTATATACATTACCAGTCAAAAAGTTTTTGAACAGTAAGATTTTTAATTCTTTTAAAGGAGACTCTTACTGTTTATAAAGTACTTCAAAAACAGTACATTTTTAAAATATTTTTACTTTTTAAAATAACTGTTTTCTATTTGAATGGATTTTAAAATGTAACTTATTCCTGTGATTTCAACGCTGAATTTTAGCATCATTACACCAGTCACATGATTCTGCAGAAACCATTCTAATATTCTGATTTGCTGCTCGAAAAACAATTATTATTATTATTATTATGTTAAAAACAACTGAGTAGAATTTTAAGAAAGTTCAGAAGAACAGCATTTATCTGAAATAGAAATCTATTGTAACATTATAAATGTCTTTATCATCACTTTCGATAAGCATCCTTGCTAAATTAAAGTATTAATTTCTATAATGTGTTTCCACCAAAATAAATAAATACATTAAACAGACTCTAGGTTTTTGAATGGTATAATGTATAATTTTACAAAAGCGTTTTATTACAGATAAATGCTGATCTTTGGATCTTTCTATTCATCAAAGAATCCTGAAAAAAATGTACTCAACTGTTTTAAATATTGATATTAATAATAAATGTTTCTTGAACAGCAAGTCAGCATATTAGAATGATTTCTGAAGGATCATGTGACACTGAAGACTGTAATGATGCTGAAAATTTAGCTTTGATCACAGGAATAAATTACATAAAAAAAAGAAAACAGTTATTTTAAATAATAAAAATATTTAACAATATTCCTGTTTTTGCTGTACTTTGGATCAAATAAATGCAGGCTTGGTGAGCAGAAGAGACATCTTTAAAAAACTTTAAAAATCTTACTGTTCAAAAACTTTTGACTGGTAGTATATATATATAAATAATGTACATTTTATATATTGTCAGTACTTTATATAGTACATTATGTTTGTAGTTCTTTGATAATAATTATATCCTTTTCATATCAGATAAATCTCAAGGAGTGTTGTCCTGGATTTGCAACTTGATCGTAACGTTCCTGGTTTTCCTAGTTACCTTCATAACTTTTCCCATATCTGGATGGTTTGTCCTAAAGGTTGGTTCGAAGCACATTTTTAGGAGAGCTTTCGCATTTTTAAGCGCTTATTATACAATATACATTATCATTTTCAGGTTGTACCAAACTATGAGAGGATCATAGTTTTTCGCCTGGGCCGGATCCGTCCTCCTAAAGGTCCAGGAGTGGTTCTGGTTCTGCCTTTGATTGATCAGTGGCAGAAAGTTGACCTACGGACCAGAGCCTTTAACGTCCCACCATGCAAGGTACAATAAATTATAGGGATAGTTCACCCAAAAATGAAAATACTGACATTAATTACTCACCCTTATGTATTTCCAAAACCTGTAAGACCTTTGTTCATCTTCAGAACACAAATTAAGATATTTTTGATGACATTCGAGAGCTTTCTGACCCTCTGTAAACAGCAGTTTTTCCTGCCAATAGGTTACCACCAAAGATGGTGGTTTGGTGTCGGTTGGAGCGGATATCCAGTTCCGGATCTGGAGTCCGGTGATGTCCGTAGTGGCGGTGCAGGATCTGAACGCCTCCACCCGTCTCACCGCACAGAACGCCATGATGCAGACCCTGAGCAAAAAGACTCTGAGAGAAATACAGACTGAGAGGATCAAACTAGGAGAACATCTCGGGGTGAGAGACAAATAAGAAATTTGACACTTTTAACCACTATATTCCAAGATTTTCCAAGTTTATAGGGATAGTTCATCTTGGATGGCCTGAGGGTGAGAATTTTCATTTATTGGTGGACTATCCCTTTAAAGGAGAACGTCTCAGGTTACGTATGTAACCTTGGTTCCCTGAGAACAGGGAACGAGACACTGCGTCCTCTAGATGGCGCTATGGGGAACGTTGCAACGTGACTCGTGTCTGAAGAATGAATAGAAAAACTACATGAAATGGCCGGCGACAGCGTATGACGTCACGCAGCGCGACCGTCGCTGCCGTTGCGTCACTACCGGGCGACCAGCACATAAAAGGGGGGCGCCAATACAACACAAACATCTTAATGTCGGAAGCATTCTTTGTCCTGAGCATGGCGAAAAAAAGGTCTAGAGGACGCAGTGTCTCGTTCCCTGTTCTCAGGGAACCAAGGTTACATACGTAACCTGAGACGTTCCCTTTCGAAGGGAACTCCCACTGCGTCCTCTAGATGGCGCTATGGGGAATAATATACCAACGCTGCCATGCTAAGGGGAGTGCATACTAAGACCTACGGGTAGTGATAGCATCAATTCAGCGAATTGCCCCTGCTAGGACGTAGTGACAGCCGAAGCGTTGTCCTCCACGGCCAGTGCCTGAACTGTTCACCCTTTTTGAACAGCTCTTAGGCTTGGAATTTTTAGAGAAAATTCCTTCTGGAGGAAACGGCTAAATCTCCTCAGAGATTTAGACTTGCAAGGAGCTACCTAGTGAGGTGTCCTAATAATGGATGGTCGGCAGATATCATAAGTGATATCTAAGAGTTGAACCCAGGGGACCGGGGTTGGAGACCAACTCTAATAAATGGGAACGAGGTGAACGCGTGACCCATACCATAAAAGGGTTTAAAAGAAGAACCCAGAGCTCAGTGGGAACTTACCAACATGTGGATTTTATAAAGGCCATATGAATATGAACCTGCCACTCTAGTGGTCTTTATTAAAGATGCCCAGGCGTAGCGTGGGACACTTACCGAGATGATCGGATTTAAGGAGAGTGTTTTCCCCCAGGGGGTTTCACTATCAGCTCCATGCTGTCTAAGTAGACAGGAAAGGGGGGGGGGGGGCTTTTATCCTCAAATAAAAGTTTCCTACTCCGGACAGAAGCTCGCAAGCTACCTGTCAACAGAGATAAACATGGTTAGCTGAACCATCCTGTAGTGTTGGACGATAGTAGAGGACAAATCATTAACCCTGAAACCCAGGGAAGATATTCCTCTATAGGGGGCACTGCTCTCAGGAACCCTAATGAAGGTGGAGCGTGCACGATCCCAGTCCACACATTGAAATTTCTTTATCAGGCAATCTTAATCAGTCCCAAAACTCCCTGTGCTCGCACATGGGAGGAATCAAGATTCACATACTCTAAATACCCTTTCCTCGAAAAGGGGAGATACATGGGCTACTGATTTCAACACTTCATAAAAAACTTTCCTCAGAAAGGGAAGTGGAATAACGCCTGTAGGAGCGAGAATTTTGTTGTTTTGTTAATCAAAAAACTCTGATCCTTTCCTCAGAAAGGAGAGCAATAAAAACCTGGGTGCTGACTCTGCATCAAACTCCTACCCCAGTCCTCAGACTGGAATTAGGCCCTTTTTATCCAAAAAAAAGGGGGGGCTCAAATCCTTTCCTCAGTAAGGAGAGCACTGCATTAAGCCTTATCCTAGCCCTCAGACTAGGATAAATGCTAGAGAGGAGTCACAAGCGATGCTCATATTAGTATCTTTACAACACCCTTTCCTCAGAAAGGGGAGCATTAAACACCAGGGTGTGCTTCACTATATATACCTTTTCCTCAGAAAAAGGGAGCACTAACATTCGTGCAGCGAGCTCTCTGCCCGCCCTCAGGCGTGTATATACAGATGGACTGCTACACTCCATTCTACAGTGAATTCCTGTCTCAACAGGTTAGGATTATACTCTGTTTCCACAGAAACGAGGGGTCCGAGGTTCACCGGAAGAGAAAACAACAGAAAAACTCGCTAAGAAGGGCGCTCATTCGGGACCCTTTCCTCAGAAAGGGGAGAGCCCGTTCTTTCCACAATGCCAGCGCTTATGTTTCTGCCTCAACAGAACACAAACTCTATTCCTGGAACATGTGGAAGACAGCGTTAAACATGTTTAAGGGCGATCCTAAGACCAAACTTAGGGAGCTTACCTTAAAAGGGGGACATAGAGTCCCAAGTCTAACATGCTGTAAGGGTGGTTAACCATCCGACCTGTTTGATGTGGAGAATACGAATACTGCCATAACCATAGTCCTTAGGATCAGAGGGGGAGTATCCGCCTTAGTTCTCGTTCATATTTTCTCCTGCATTTGGTTTCTACCTCAAACATTCTGACCTTGTTAAAGGAGTAGATTCCAGCAGGTAGAGAATTTCCTGCCTGTGGGTTCCCTGGAACAGCCTTGTAACAGGTTAGTTCCGGACCGTCAGTAATCTGGGTTGAATAAACCACTAGAAACATCATAAGTCCATGGAACGTGCAGGAAACGCCAACTTAACCGCAGTTAAGTGGTCGTGAGAATAAGGTGGGGGATTAAAAGGGTGGTCAGACCGGACTGAGGGAAGGTGGCAAAACCTAGGTTTTGCCTTGATACGGGCGAGACTGTTGCCTCGCTCGAATCACTTCTCTCAAGTCCTGTCTGCCGCCTCTTGGCCTGCGTCGACCCCCACCCGCAGGCGGGGGGGCGCGGGCTGCTACGCTAGCCTTCTGCGCCCATCTCTGTTCCTCAGAAGGAGATGGAGCAGGACCCCTAAAATGTTCGGGCTGAGACCTGGACCTCCGAGGAATGAAGGATTTGAAGGCAGCTGAGCGCGCTTTCGCCTCTCTGAACTTCTCAACGACCGTGTCAACGGAGGCACCAAAAAGCTCAGAGGGCGAAACCGGGGCGTCGAGAAGAAAGACCTTCTCTTTCTTCCCGACGTCCGCAAGGTTCACCCACAGATGTCTCTCCGTCACCACCATAGCACCCATCGCCCTACCCATATGGGTGGCGGCCTGCTTGGTGGCGCGGAGCGCGAGATCTGTGGTGTGGCGAAGCTCAGCTACTTGGTCAGAGGAAAGCCCCTGACCACTATCCAGGTCTTTCAGCAAGTCAGCCTGGTAGGCTTGAAGCACTGCCATGGTGTGCATCGCCCCTACCGCCTGACCCGCTGCTGCATACGCTTTGCCATTCAACCGGGATGTAGTTTGAAGAGCCGGTGAAGGCAAAGAGGGAGTTTTCAGAGAGGACGCCTGCCCTGTAGAGAGATAGCTTGCAAGCGTCTCCTCCACAGGGGGCGTCTTTTCATAGCCGTGTTCAAGCATTCCCTCGATGTTCGCATAGCTCGTCGTTGACGAACTATGGATGCGGGAAGAATACGGCCTCTTCCATGCCTTTTCGATCTCTGCATGTAGATCGGGAAGGAATGGAAGGCTCACTGGAGCTGATTGATTATGGCCTGAAAGGTAGCGCTCGTCGAGGCGACCCCGCAGCGCTTCCTTTCTAGCCCGCTTCCACGGCAGGTCCAACCTTGCCGTGGCGCGGTCCATAACATCAAGCAGCTCCCGATATGCAGGACAGGAAGGCTGAGAGGATTCGGCCTCAGCCTCTTCATCCATCTCTTGCACTTCCTGCTCGTTTTGGGGGGAACCCAACAGAACACTTGCTCCAGGATCCGACGACGTCAGAGATACGACGTCATCGTCATCCAAGAGTGCATCCTCATCTCTGACCAACGAGCGAGAAAGGGACAGCCCCCTTTCTAGCTCGTCAGCCAGTTCCACTTGCGATCCCCACGAGCTCAACTTCCTCCGTGCCTCAGCAACGGCAGGACCCGAGCCGCGGGGGGCAAGTGAACGCTCATCTTTCCTCGAAAAGAGAGACAGACGGGATCTGAGCTTTTTCATCGGAAAACGCTCACAATGCACACACAATGCCCCCTCGAGGACATCGCGTGAGTGCTCTTCGCCCAAACAAAACACACAAAGCTCGTGTGTGTCATCAGGTGTCAAGAAACGAGGACACGGATCAACACACTTTCTAAACACATTGCTAGTGTTGGCTTTATCCATATTTAAACAGGTTAGTAATCTCTTACCGTTTCCTATGCACTCTCAGACAAAGAACTGCTGAAGACAACAAAGATGTTTGTGTTGTATTGGCGCCCCCCTTTTATGTGCTGGTCGCCCGGTAGTGACGCAACGGCAGCGACGGTCGCGCTGCGTGACGTCATACGCTGTCGCCGGCCATTTCATGTAGTTTTTCTATTCATTCTTCAGACACGAGTCACGTTGCAACGTTCCCCATAGCGCCATCTAGAGGACGCAGTGGGAGTTCCCTTCGAAAGGGAACTTCACTTCCAGAAATTTTTTTTCCTGATAATTTACTCACCCCCATGTGCTTCAAGATGTTTATGTCTTTCTGTTTTCAGTCAAAAAGAAATTATGTTTTTGAGGAAAACATTCCAGGGTTTTTTCTCCATATAGGCCAATAGGTTGAAGGTCCAACGATTGGTCATTTTCTAAAAAAATAAAAATAAAAATTAGGGGTGGGTGATATGGCAAAAATATCACATCACGATTGTTTTCAGAAATATCACGATTCTTTGTCATGTTGGTTTTACTGTTTTGCAAGTTGTCTGAGCAGCACAGCCAAACTAATTTCCCTATTTTTAAACCAAAGCTTTACAAGGTAAGTCTGTGGAGATTCATTCATCCAGGTAGAAGTTCCTTCAAAATAGAGTTTAATTTACAAAAACACTGGACTTACAAACATACTTAAAAACACAAGACGTTTCAGTGTTCATCCAAACACCTTCATCAGTTGTTTGGTGCACAGGAAGTAACTTTACAAGGTAACAAAATATAAAATAAAAAGAATGGCAGATGTTTAGGCCAAAATGGGCGAAGATAAAACTCTTTGTCATTATTTCATCCTTGTTATTGAAAAATAAGAAAAAAGAAAGACTAAATATTACACATACACCTAATATACAAATAAAATAACCAGTGCTTTAATTTTCAGGTACAGTAGTGTATTTAGCAGGGGCATTCAAGAAATTGAATTAATAAAAATAAAACCCTATATACACTATATACATAAATTATACATTGACTCTTATTAAAGCAAATGTATTAAAGTTCTTCAATCAAGAGCAGTGAGTGATTTTTCTTTCTATTTTGTTTTATTAGCCTACTATCACCCAAAAATGACACATCTGTCATCATTTACTCGCTTTCGAGTTTTTTTAAAACAGAAAATATGTTGAACATAAAACTTATTTTGAAGAATGTGGGTAACCAGACAGTTGCTGGTCCCCAGTTACTTCCACAGTATTTTATTTATTTTTATCCCACTATCAAAGTCAGTGGGGACCAGCTACTGTTATCCACATTCTTCAAAATGTCTTCTTTTGTCTTTAGCACAGGTGTGGGACAACATATGAGTGAGTACATTTTTGGGTGAACTGTCCCTTTAATGACAATCGGCAAAACCTTAAAGGAGTAGTTCACTTTTAGAACAAAAATTTACAGATAAAGTACTCGCCCCCTTGTCATCCAGGATGTTCATGTCTTTCTTTTTTCAGTCGTAAGGAAATTGTTTTTTGAGGAAAACATTTCAGGATTTCTCTCCATATAATGGACTTCTATGGTGCCCCCGAGTTTGAACTTCCGAAATGCAACTTCAAATGGCTCTAAACGATCACAGCCGAGAAAGAAGGGTCTTATCTAGTGAAACGATCAGTTATTTTCTAAAAAAAAAAAAAAAATACAATTTATATACTTTTTAACCTCAAATGCTTGTCTTGTCTAGCTCTGTGTGTACTCTGTGTAGAGATTAAAAAGTATATAAATTGTAAATGTTTTTAGAAATTAACAGATCGTTTCGCTAGATAAGACCCTATTTTCTCGGCTGGGATCATTTAGAGCCCTTTGAAGCTGCATTTAAACTGCATTTTGGAAGTCCAAACTCGGGGCACCATAGAAGTCCACTATATAAAGAGAAATCCTGAAATGTTTTCCTCAAAAAACGACTGAAGAAAGAAAGACATGAACATCTTGGATGACAAGGGGGTGAGTACATTATCTGTAAATTTTTGTTCTGAAAGTTAACTACTCCTTTACGTTCTTTGCAACTGAAGACAGAAAGATATGAACATCTTGGATGAGTAAATTATTAGGAATTTTCTTGTGTTCTTGTGCACTGCAGATGGACATGAATGAGATGACGAAGCCGTGGGGGCTGGAGGTAGACCGTGTGGAGCTGATCCTGGAGGGGGTGCTCCGGGAACCGGATGGAGGTCACTCGGGGCCTGTAATTATGCCCCCGTCTGTCCCTGGCCTGGAAGGACTCGCCGGACCCATACAGCAGCTTGCAATGCACTTCCTGAGCCAGACAGCTCCACCTCAATCCAGTCAAGGTGATGTTAAATGCTTTTGCGCATTCATCAACAGATATATGGATTATAGACAATTCCTAAAATATATGAACCACTCTGGATTAAAGTTTCTGCCATATGATTAAATGTAAATGCACTTTTGATTACCTATGTTTTTTTTTTGAGACGACATAATAACAATCTCATTTTGTGGTTTCTCCAGATTCAGTGAGTTTCACAGATGAGGTGCGTTCAGCTCCAGCTGTGAGTGTCAGTGGTGTTGATGGACTGATGGATGCGGTTCGATCAGTGCTGTCAGAGCAGCTGGTTCAACAGGTGCGAGCCTGTTTCTGCTTTCAGATCATCACAGACTCTGGACAGACCAACAGCTACTATGTGGATCTGACACAAGGTATGACTGAGGAGAACACTGTTAACCAATGCCATTTCACTGGCCACAGCAGCTTTGTTGCAGTGTTGTATGATCTCTATTATTTTGGCAAAATAATTAAAGGGATAGCTCACTCAAAAATGAAAATTTGATGTTTATCTGCTTACCTCCGGGGCATCCAAGATGTCAGTAACATTGCTTCTTCAGTAGAACACAAACCAAGATTTTTAACTCAAACCGTTGCAGTCTGTCAGTCATATAATAGAAGTCAATGGGACCCATGGCTTTGGGAGTCCAAAAAAAACATACAAAGACAAAACCAAATTAAACCCTGCGGCTTGTGATGATACATTGAGGACTTAACGCACCAAACGATCGGTCTGTGCAAGAAACGAAACAGTATTTATATCATTTTTTACCTCTGATCCACCAGGTAAAAGGTTAGGTAAAAAATCTTTGTTTATGTTCTACTGAAAAAGCAAAGTCACCTACATCTTGGATGCTCTGGGGATAAGCAGATAAACATCAAATTTTTATTTTTGGGTAAACCCTCCCTTTAACATTTTGCAAGGTATATGTAAACTTTTGACTTCAACTGTTGGGTTTGAGTTAAGCTTGCAACATCTCTGAAACCCTTTCTACTATAATATCCTGATGTTGCTATACTATTAGTCATTAAAAGTGATGAAAAAAGCCACAAATAAGTCAGATTCAGATGTGCTACTGAATGAAATAATGGTTAAGAAGGGATGGATCACCCAAAAATGAAAATTATCCCATTATTTACTCATCCTCAAGCCATTACAGGTGTGTATGACTTTCTTGTTTCAGACGAATACAATCAGAGTTATATTAAAATGTGTCCAGGCTTTTCCAAGTTTTATAACGGGAGTGAATGGCTGTTGAGATTTTGAAGACCAATAAAGTGCAGCCATCCATCATGAAAAGTACTCCATACAGCTCCACAGGGTTAATAAAGGCCTTCTGAAGCAAATCAATATTTTAAAATTTATAAACCATAATCTCTAGCTGTCACACGTGTGTTCACGAGAGAGTGGCGTTCCAGCAGATGACAGAGGACGTAGGCATAGGGTAAGCTCTGCTGAGAAGTGACAAATGTGGAAGCATAGAGGAGAGGAGCAAAACACCAGTCACAAATTAGAATTACAAAATGAGGATTTGTAAAGAAAAATGTCAGAGGATTTTGACATAAGCCAAGAGGAGACTGGTTTTCCTTCACTGTAAACAAACCTTTGCTCTCAAGAGACTTCTATTCTCACCGGAGTTTACGCCTATGTCATCTGCTGGAAATTAAATATGGATATTAAATATGGATATTTTTCTTATACAAATGCATCAATTCGCTTCAGAAGGCCTTTATTAACCCTCTGGAGCCATTTGGAGTACTTTTTATGATGGATGGATGCACTTTATTGGTCTTCAAAGTCTCAACACCCATTTACTGTCATTATAAAGCTTGGAAGAGCCAGGACATTTTTTAATACAACTCTGATTGTTTTTGTCTGAAAGGAAAAATGTCATATACACCTAGGATGGCTTGAGGAATTTTTTATATTTTTTTGGGTGAAGTGTCACTTTAATGGATGCAGATTATTATTACGCAGTGCTTCAGTCTACAGTACAAAAAAGATCCAACACTGCATAGAAATGAAGGCCAACATAATCCCTAATATCTCTTACCCTACTGTTCATAATTATATGATTACACACCAGGAAAACGATTAACCACATATTAAGATTTGGGTTGATTTGCCCATTTGGAGAAGTTTTGTGCGTTTCAGTGAAATCCTCTGAATGCTGTCTCAGCATTGTTCTGTGTCTGTGTTGAGGTGTTGGAGCATGTGGAGTCGGCGTCCCGCTGCGAGAGCCGGATGTTTCTCTGTGCATGAGCGAGCAGGATCTGTTGGCAATGTTTAAGAGCAGCATGCGACCGTTTGTGGCCTACAGCAGCGGCAGACTGAGAGTTCAGGGAGATCTGAACACCGCCATGAAGCTAGAAACACTCATCAAACTCCTCAAGACCACATGATATCAGTTATAATGCATTAGTTTGCAGTGGTTTCATTTTAATTTAATCAAAGGCTTTTGTAAAATATTCAAGGTTTACACTGTGAATGTTTAAATACATGAATTATATTTTTAACTGCATAGAATTTCATTTCCTGCTTTGTCAGTGTTTATTTATAATAGTGTGGAGTGTCATGTGACCCAAACATTTCACGTCATGCATGTACACAACAGATTCAAAATGTGTTTATGACTTGTCCTGATTTTACAGAAATATACTCTCTATTAAACGTAAATTTGAAAAAAGTCCAATGAGGTTTCAATTACCGCACACACACACTTAGCAACATCCTTGAGGTTTGTGTTTGTGGGCCGATTCGTTGTCTTGTCCAAGGCTGACTGTCTCTCGATCTTTGACCTCCTCGAATTTGCTGCCCTTGGACGACTGTTTATACAGAAAACAACACGAGGTTATTCCACTATAAGCATCTCAGTGTATATATTTTTGTACATTTAAATGAGTATTCCGTACTCTTCTAAAGGGAGAAAAAGTGGATAAAGATTCCCTCACATGTATGTATATGTGTTCATGTTTTATAGAAATCTCTTACACTTACCAAGACTGTTTAAAAATACAGTAAAACAGTAATATTGTGAAATATTATTGCTATTTAAAATGTTTTCTATTAGAATATAATTTAAAATGTAATTTATTCCTGTTCCAAAGCTGAATTTTCAGCATCATTACTGCAGTCTTCAGTGTCACATGATCCTTCAGAAATCATTCTAATACGCTGATTTCTATACTCAATTATCAATTATTGGAGCTCAGTTGTTAATAACGGTTCTTGTTATTAGCAATGTTGAAAATATTGCTTAATATTTGTATTGTTTTTTTAGAACAATATTTATTACAAACACAAATGTTTAGTAACATTATTAATGTCTTTACTGTTGCTTTTTAACCAATGTAATGCATTCTTGCGGAATAAAAATATTGATTTCATTTTTCTGATGGTATCTTTTGATGTTATCCACTGTATTTTTCCCGTAAGACCAGGCTAGATTATTTGTAAACTTGATGTGTGAGGCTTTTGGTGTCTAGCTCAAGTGTCTTATGTCGTTGGACTCAGTTAAGGGGTTAAAAAGCATTTTTGGCAAATCCAGGTAATTTACCATAGGAATATATATTGTGTGATGTTTATGACTGTCATAGCGCCAGCTGTGGTCCGATCTCCTTAAAACTTTGCATGTTTGTTTAAAATCACCTGTTTTGAGTTTTGAGTTTTCATTTAGGCTTTATAGGATTTTGTGGTTTATTTGGACAGGCCCCTTTTCTAAAGAATCCCGTTATAGCTTTCCAAAGGGTAAATTTCAACATTTTTTGATAGTTATTGACCTAGGGAGTCCAGAGAAGTGTACAGCATTGTTTTTTTTTTCCAGATTGAGTGAAAAACCTTACATCTTCTCAAGCATTTAACAAACGATTTGATTGACAGCAGTGGTTTTAGAGGCAAAGTTGTTCAGAAAGAGAAGGTATATGGTATGATACGAATATCGCGTGCATGTGTAAAAAACGTACAATGTACAAAAGTTTATGCCCTTGAAACGCAATATCGCATTGCATTGGCCAATTTCTTTCAAATTTCTCTCAGACCTTTGGGGTCGTGAGTCAAGCAGGCCCACTGAGTTTCGTTCCGAACGGCCTCCATTAACCTTGTCTAACAGGTGCTCAAATTTCATGGCTAATGGCAACCATGTTTTTGAAGATATGCAAATGTCCTTGTAGACACCTGTGGCACTTTGGATCACGACCGTGCACAGCTATTTTCAAGTGGATAGGACAAATAGTTCCGTAGTTATAGACATTTTTTAAGGTTTTTCCCTCTTATAGCGCCACCAAGTGGCCAAGCTCTGCGATTTTTGTCCTGTGACCCTTAGATTCATCTCTTACATAAGTGTTATACATTTGGTGAAGATATCTCATTTCATTCAGGAGTTACAGACATTATACTAAAAGTGGCCCCACCCCTTTCAAACGTTTTGGCGTCCCTTTGTAACGGCGAGTCCAAATTCAACTTTTTTATATATAAGTAAGGGATAATGTACAGGCAGCCGGTAGTTATCGCAGAAATAAGCCCCGACAGTGTGATCAGTCTTGTATCACACTGAAGGGGCTTATTTCGCGATAACTACAGGCTGCCTGTACATTATCCCGCTTATTACACGGCTACTTGCCACATAAGGAAAAAAACTGGACATGAATATGAATTTGAAACCTTTTATTGGCATATTTGTTTTAAATTAACATTTTTATCCTTCCGCGAAACGATATAGTACCACGTGACTAACATTCAAACTATGTACGTTAGTAAGACAATTTAAATAGATTAATGTCGAAATTTTCCATTGTTAATTGTGGTTGTCCAGTGTTTGTCACAAGATGGCGCCAAACGGTAATCTTTGTTGGCACGGAGGGATTTTAAATATACAAGTAGTACCGGCTATGCGTTATTACTTTGGAGCGGTGATTGTTTGAAAAGAACGAACCTGCAAATGTCTCAACTGACCAATCAGAATCAAGCATTCCAAAGAGCCGTGTAATAATTATTGATATTTGCTCTCTAGAGAATCTTCCTGCACTGGTTTGGTTCAGATTGGGCAAAAAACCTAGGACTAGTTCGCAAAAGTAGGTTTTTCCAAAAATGTGAAACACCAGAATATTTCGTGTTTTGTCTGGCGTGAGCTAAAGTCACCATCCCCTCTGTGGGACGCTCAAGTTTACTTCACCATTTTACAAATAAATCCTAATCTAATCACGACAAACTATATATTGTTGGAAAGGTTGGAAAAGATATTTTACATTTTGTGTTACAAATTGTGTAGAGAAAATAGTACATTTATTTATGACAAGAGTGCACCTCAAAAATCTACTTCATAACAGGAGTTCTGACCTTTGTCACAAACAGACTTCGTTGCCTTTTTCCTTTGAAATTCAACCTTTGAAACCATTTTAAAATCAAACATTGCATCAACATGGACAATGTACATCAAAATGATTACAAAATGTTTTGTAATTCGAAATTCTTCTTGTAGTTTGAATTCATTTTCACGTCCCTGTTTAAAAATGGAAGTGACGGTTAAGGGTTTAAATCATTGCTTTAGATTGTTAAAGGCTAGTGTCTTTCTTTCATATGTCTTTAAATGCCTTTAAGCGCTTGAACCCCAGTAATCACTTGCTGCTATGTTACACTTTGTTATTCTTCTCATTATTTCCCTACGAGGCTAATAAACTGGAAGTCTCGCACATTCACAGAAAACGTGTCACTTCCGCGTTGAAAACCAAGGTGGATTGGTTTTCACAAAAAAAATGTTTTAACATTGATCATCAAAAATGTTTCTTGAGAAGCAAATCAGCATAGCAGAATGGTTTCTGAAGGATTATATGACATTGAAGACCGGAGTAATGATGCCGAAAATTCAGCATTGCATGACAGAAACTATATAGTAAGGAGGTGGTCTCTTTGCAAATGTCCTCGACACACTTGTTCATCATCCTTGTGGTGTGGAGTGGGAAGTCATATAAAAGCACAAGGCCGCTGGTGGTGAGTGTGCTGGAGAGGAGCGGCAGAGCGGGACAGTGAGAGGTGATGTCCCGCTGCAGTCTGAGGGCCCGTCTGGCTCAGTGTCTGTCGGGACAGGTCAGAGCCACTCACACGGGACGGGTACCTGCCGTCAGAAATGACAACTCTGCTCTACGGCCCTTCAGTGAGATTCCTGGACAATGGAAGAACAGTGTGGCCAATCTGTACACATTCTGGAGAATGGATGGCCTCAGGAATATCCACCGGATTATGGTGCACAATTTCAATATATATGGTCCTATTTACAGGTAAAAAACAAACAAACATATTTATTAAGACTTGTTATATGATAGTATGCGCCGTATACACAACAAGATTATTACACTGCACTTTTCATAATATTTTTAGTTCTAAAATATTAGACAGACATATAAATGCCTCATTCATTCATTCAACACTCATATTCAATAATTCAAGTTAGTTGCCATAAAAAAGTAAATACTCATGCATATTTCTATTGTAAAAAATTTTTAATTTAATGTATGTTTTTATCTAGAATATTTTATAACATTTTGTCAAAAGTAATTCAATAAAAGTAATTTAACAAAACATGTATAATAATGTTATTGATTAAAAAAATTGATAAAAAAAAGTTAAACAGTAAGATTTATTTTTAATTTATTCATTTATATTGTGTGTGATTTCGAGGCCTAAAAAAGTTATAGAAATGAATACAATTAATAGAAGTAAAAAAGTAAATACTAACATTTCTATTGTGAAAAAAAGTATTTGAGTTATGTTTTTATATTTTTCCACATTAAACAAAACTGGAGACACACACTAATTTATTATTAGTAGTACATTATAATAAAAAAAAAATATTTTTTATTATGTCCAAATACTTATAGAATTTGAAAAATAATTATTGCAATTAAAATAATATAAATAGTAACATTTAATAATAATAATAATTGTTATTGTTATTAATATATATATATATATATATATATATATATATATATATATATATATATATACTAATTCATAATCAAATACTACTAATAATACTTATTAGTAGTAGTATTTTATAATAGAAAATATATTTTTAATTATGTACAAATATTTATGTAATTCTGAAAATAGTTAATTGAAAATAATTAAAATACTAATAATGAAATTTAATGATAACAATAAATACAAATATTCTAATTAATATACACACACACACACACACACACACACACACACACACACACACACACTAATATATAATAAAATACTACTAATAATACTAATTAGTAGTATTTTATAATAAAAAAGATATTTTTAATTATGTACAAATACTTATAGAATTTTACAATAAATAATTAACAGTAATAAATAGAATATAAATAGAATAATTAAAATTTTGCAAGTATTTCCTTTCCCGTTCCTTTTCTTTTTTTTTCTTGAATATTTTTACACCAACACAGAAACATCGAAAAAGACATTTAATTTAGAAATTAAATTAAATAGTTATATATTTTATTCTATATTATTATATCAATATTTATATGAAAAATTAAATTTCAGGTGTTTTTATCTAAAATATTTTATAACATTTTGTCTCTAATAAACACTGGAAAAGTATGTATAATAAATGTAAATGTATAATAATATATTATTACAATTAATACAATTAATAGAAGTAAAAAAGTAAATACCAACATTTCTATTGTGAAAAAAAACTATTTGAGTTATGTTTTTATCTCAAATAGTTTATTACTTTTTTTCCCATCAAACAAAATAATAATAATAATAATAGTAAGTTTATTATTTTAGTTGTTTATTATTTTAATGAGTATATCTACTAGTTATATACTAATATATATTAAATAGTTATATACTTTATATATAACAGTTATTCAATATTACTAAATAAATATTTAATTGTTTTTAATTTTGAATTTACATTTTACCAATAGAGGTAGAAGCCACTGACTCATATACAACAATCACATTATGGTTGTAAAATATCTGTACAATCAATCTGAACAGGGAAAAAGTGGGGTACTATGAGAGTGTGAACATCATTAAGCCTGAAGATGCTGCTGTCCTGTTCAAAGCTGAGGGTCACTATCCCAAGAGACTCCGGGTGGAGGCCTGGACCTCCTACAGGGACTACAGGAACCGCAAATATGGCGTCCTGCTCAAGTAAGCGCCGTCTATCCACATCTGATTTAAGCAGACTTACTGGAAGAGTAACACATATTGATTTGTTCCTGCAGAGACGGAGAGGACTGGAAATCCAACAGGATTGTTCTGAACAAGGAGGTGATTTCTCCAAAGGTGCAGGGGAACTTTGTGCCTCTGCTGGATGAAGTCGGTCACGACTTTGTGGCTCGTGTCTATAAGAAGATCGAGAGGAGTGGACAGAACGAATGGACCACAGATCTGTCCCATGAGCTCTTCAAGTATGCACTCGAATGTAAGCTTTCATACAACTTAGCATATTATTTCACAATTATCACAATTATTTTTGTATAGTACAGGAACTAATTTATATTGTGCACTTTTATTTTACTATTAATTTATATACTTTTATGCATATTTGTATATATGTAATATAATTAGTATATTTTAATAATAATTATTTAATATTTATTATTATTTAATACTATTACATATAGAATAATGTATGCATAAATTCTTATTTTTATGCATAATAGTTTTAATTATTACCTTATTACATTTTAAGAATAATAAAATCAGTAACATTTTAAAATACATTACATACTATTTACATCATACATTATATAATAACATTTAATAATGTATTCTTGTGCATACATTATTTAAACATTTTCTAATATTTTAATAATACTTTTTCAATCATATTATAATATTTCAATTACATTTAATTTATCTATACATTTTGTATAATATAATAAGGACTAATATTTAAATTATTACATTATTACATTTAAAAAATATTATTGAATTATACAAAATACATTATAATATTTACATGATAGAATTTAATAATGTACACATTTTTATCCATACATTTTGTAAAAAATATATGACTAATATTTTAATAATTATTAATAATAATAATTAATTTTAGAAAAAATAACTCAGTATTACAGATTTTTTTTATATTTACATTATATTATAGAATTTTACATATAGAACTAACAGTAAAATATATGAATTACTATCTAATATTTTAATAATTATTACACTATTATGTTTTAATAATAATTATTCAATAATATTAAAAATATATATTATTATATTTTCATTAAATAATAGAATTGAATACATTTAAATGATATCATAGAAGTTCATAATTTTTGTTTTTAGCCATACATTTTCTAAAAAGTTTTAATTATAATTATTTAATATTACAAAATGCATTACAATTTTTACATTAAATAATAGAATTAAACAATTTATGATTTTATTCATACATTTTGTAAAATATGTTAATTACTGCCTAATATTTTTTTATTTTAATAATAATTATTCAATTATACAAAATACATTATAATATTTACATGATAGAATTTAATAATATACACATTTTACGCCATACATTTTGTAAAATATGACTGTAAAATTTTAATAATTATTAATAATGATGAATTTTAATAATAATTACTCAATATTACACATTTTTAATATTTACATTATATTATAGAATTTAATAATTTATGTGTTTTTATTAATACATATAATTAAAATAGTAAAAGTAAAATATATTAATTACTATCTAATATTTTAATAATTATTACACTATTATGTTTTAATAATAATTATACAATAATAAAAAAATATATATTATTATATTTACATTTAATAATAGAATTGAATACATTTAAATTATATCATAGAATTTAATAATTGATGTTTTTACCCATACATTTTCTAAAAAGTTTTAATGATAATTATTTAATATTACAAAATGCATTATAATATTTACATTTAATAATAGAATTAAATAATTTATGATTAAAAATAAAATATGTTAATTACTATCTAATATTTTAATAATTATTTCATCATTACATTTTAAAAATACTTTATAATATCTAAATTTAAATTTAATTTATCTATACATTTTGTATAATATAATAAGGACTAATATTTTAATTATTACATTATTAAATTGTAATAATTATTAAATACAAAATGCATTATAATATTTACATAATAGAATTTAATAATTTACATATTTTTATACATTTTGTAAAATATTTAAAGGACTATAATATCTTAATAATCATCATTAATAATAATTAATTTGAATAATAATTACTCAGTATTAAAATTTTTTATATTTACATTATATTATAGAATTTAATAATTCTTATTTTTTTTTTACTCATACATATAATAATTAAAATAGTAACAGTAAAATATATTAATTACTATATAATATTGTAATAAGTATTACACTATTACATTTTAATAATAAATAATCAATAATATTACAAAAATATTATATTATTTACAATAAATAAAAGAATTAAGTACATTTAAATTATATCATAGAATTTAATAATTTATGTTTTACCCATACATTTTCTCAAATATATTAATGACTATCTAATATTTTAATAATTATTACATTATTACATTTGAATAATTTAATCTTACAAAATGCATTATAATATTTACATTATATAATGGATTTTAATAATTTACAACTATATTAATAAATATCTAATATTTTAATAATTAAATTATTACATTTTAATAATAATTATTCAATATTACAAAATGCATTACAATATTTACCTAAAATAATAGAATTTAATAATTGACATGTCTTTATTCATTCATTTTATAAAATATATTACTATGTAATATTTTAATAAATATTATTACATTTTAATAATAAATAATAATAACAAATGGCATGATTGGGGATAATGTTTTTTTTATGTTGTTTTATACTGTTTACTTATATAACAGATAATTTAATTTAATTTAATTTAATTTAATTTAATTTAATACATTTTTACAGGGACAGTCCACCAAAAAAATAAACATTAATGTGTGGAAGTGAAACAGATTTAATTGTATGTGGTGTGTTTGGTGTGTGTTTCTGTCAGCGGTGAGTCACGTGTTGTACGGCGAGCGTTTGGGCCTTATGTTGGACTATATTGATCCAGATGCCCAGCACTTTATCGACTGCATCACCCTCATGTTTAAGACCACCTCGCCCATGCTGTACCTCCCGCCGGCCCTGCTCCGCCACACCGGCTCCAAAATCTGGAAAGACCACGTGGAGGCCTGGGACGGCATCTTTAACCAGGGTAACACCACACTGAACAGAATCAAACTGGTTTTTTAAACACTTCCTCCTAAACCTTCCACTGACTTTTCATCCCTCAATGTGGTTTTCCAAAGCTGACAGATGTATACAGAGAATCTACAGACAGCTGAGGAAAAATCCAGAAGACGGTGGGAAGTATCCTGGTGTGTTGGCCAGCCTCCTAATGCTGGACAAACTGTCCATCGAGGACATAAAGGCCAGTGTCACGGAGCTGATGGCCGGCGGCGTGGACACGGTACGACAAATAGTCCATCAACAAAGAAAAATGTCTTAAAGGGATAGTTCACCCAAAAATGAAAATGTGATGTTTATCTGCTTACCCCCAGGGCATCCAAGATGTAGGTGACACAAACGAAGATTTTTAATGAATACCGGTGCAGTCTGTTAGTCATATAATGGAAGTGGATGGGCACCAAACCTTTAAAAGTAAACAAAAACATGCACAGACAAATCCAAATTACACCCTGCGGCTCGTGACGATACATTGATGTCCCGAGATTTTTTTTGAGAAACTGAACAGTATTTATATCATTTTTTACCTTTGATACACAGCCACGTCCATCTGTCATGAGCACGAGTTTAGTATCCAGCTTGTTACACAAGTATGCGCTCTGGCGTAGAATACGCAAATCACAGAAAAGTCCCGGATGAGTCTGCGCAAGCAAACCTAATCTTTTAGCTTTAAACCGGTTTGAACAATCAGGATAAGCGCAAGTAATTACCATTTTGAATAGCCGCTATACACACAATCTCTGTGCTCTGTGTAAACAATGAGTATTGTATTCATGCAACAGATCGCTTCCGGCGTTTGCGTAAACTATGCCAGAGCGCGTACACATGTAACAAGCCGGATGATAAACTTGTGCTCAGGACAGATGGATGTGGCTGTGTATCAAAGGTAAAAAATGATATAAATACTGTTCAGTTTCTCACAAAAACGGATCGTTTCGTGTCTTAGGACATCAATGTATCGTCACGAGCCGCAGGGTGTAATTTGGATTTGTCTGTGCATGTTTTTGTTTACTTTTAAAGGTCTGGTGCCCATCCACTGCCATTGTTTGGCTGGCAGACTGCACCGATTTTCGTTAAAAATCTTAGTTTGTGTTCTTCTGAGGAAACAAAGTCACCTACATCTTGGATGCCCTGGGGGTGAGCAGATAAACATCAAATTTTCATTTTTGGGTGAACTATCCCTTTAAGTTAGCCTGGAAAAATCCAGACCCTAATCTATTAAGATTATGGGTCTGGGATCGAGCAATGAAAACTGCCTAACTCGAGGGGCGGCACCAAGCATGCATTTGAAACTCTTACTGCACACAATTGAAAAACGCCACGACCAATCACAACAATACACGCTTAGCTACCAGCCGAGCTAAATGATGTTTCATTAATAAAGTTCGGGAGAAGCACGTCAGATGCTTAGCGTAAACATCACAAGTCAATCAGCGCCATAGGTTTAAATACAGCTGACTCACCTCAATTCACTCGATGGTTTATCAGTAAACCTCCACCACCCCATCTCATCACTCCGAGTTCTCGCTACTCCTATTGGGGGGGTAACGTACTCTGGGTTCGGGCCACTCCCGAGTTCGGAGCCCTTCACCGGACAGCACGCCAAACATGCACTACTATTCTCCGGCTAATTATATGTAAGCGTGAACTCGTGAACTGATAGATTAAACTCTTGCCGTATCCAGTCGGCAAAACAGCAAAAACTTCCTTCTTGCAAAGGAACGATTCGAGTTTTCGGTTTTCTGTTCCTCTTTTATATGGAAAGCCAAGTCTAACTCGTTCATTGTAGGGGCCAAAGCCGTTTCAAACAACTTGTTGTTCATCTGTAGCGACAGCGATCTTTCAAAGTTTACTATATATGATTCGGACAGTGCTGTCATCAACAGCTTAGCTCGCCTCTGGCCCGCCTCCATCAGATACACCGATTTGATTGGTTCCCACAATTGCTTACGTATTGCAGTAACCTGCATCATTGCTCGATGCCAAAGTGTCTTGCAGAGACAATTCAAATTGTGCTCTCGCGAGACCTCTGGATTTCCAGGGTACCTTTAAGTATCATGGGTATATTTGTAGCAATAGCCAAAAATACATTGTATGGATCAAATTTTTTCTTTTATACCAAAAATCATTAGGATATTAAGTAAAGATCATGTTCCGTGAAGATATTTTGTAAATTTCCTACCATAATTATATCAAAACTTAATTTTTGATTAGTAATATACATTGCTCAGAACTTAATTTGGACAACTTTAGAGGTGGTTTTCACAGTATTTTTTTTGTATCGTTGACAAATAATTTTTGTCAAGGACATTTTTTCACTGACGAAAATGAGACGATAACGAAACGAAAACTCATTTTGAATGACAAAAACTATGCCGAAAATCTATTGACAAATAAAATCGAAATGAAAATGTTAGGGAGGGACGATTTGGAAAGAGATTCATTCCGAACGAAACGGCTGCGTGGTTAAAGGATTAGTTCACTTTCAGAACAAAAATTTACAGATAATGCACTCACCCCCTTGTCATCCAAGATGTTCATGTCTTTCTTTCTTCAGTCGTAAAGAAATTATGTTTTTTGAGGAAAACACTTCAGGATTTCTCTCCATATAATGGACTTCTATGGTGCCCCGAGTTTGAACTTCCAAAATGCAGCTTCAAAGGGCTCTAAACGATCTCAGCTGAGGAAAGAAGGGTCTTATCTAGCAAAACGATCAGTTATTTTCTAAAAAAAAAAAATACAATTTATATACTTTTTAACCTCAAATGCTCATCTTGTCTAGCTCTGTGTGTACTCTGTGTAATAATAATAATAATTCGTTACATTTATATAGCGCTTTTCTAGACACTCAAAGTGCTTTACAGTGTCAGGGGTATCTCCTCATCCACCACCAGTGTGCAGCATCCGCCAGAACGCCCACCACACACCAGCTTACTGGTGGAGAGGAGACAGAGTGATGAAGCCAATCGGCATATGGGGATGATTCAGAGGCCATGATGGTCAGAGGCCAATGGGCAAATTTGGCCAGGATGCCGAGGTCACACCTCTACTCTTTTCGAAAGACATCCTGGGATTTTTAATGACCACAGAGAGTCGGGACCTCGGTTTAACGTCTCATCCGAAGGACGTTGCTTTTTGGCAGTATAGTGTCCCCTTCACTATACTGGGGTGCTAGGACCCACACAGACCACAGGGTGAGCACCCCCTGCTGGCCTTACTAGCACCTCTTCCAGCATCAACCTAGTTTTCCCAGGAGGTCTCCCATCCAGGTACTGACCAGGCTCAACCCTGCTTAGCTTCAGTGGGCGGCGACCAGTCTGGGGCTACAGGGTGATATGGCTGCCAGGCCTAATGTTGTCCTAACAAACCATACGTCAATGGAAAGCTTATTTCTTTAGCTTTCAGATGATGGTTTTGTGGTCCAGGGTCACAAATGTCATTATTCACTCACCCGCATGTCATTGCAAACCCGTTGAGCAAAAAGACGATGGGAACCAAACAGTTGACATTAGCCATTGATGAAAAAATACTATGGAAGTCAATGGCTATCAACTGTTAAACATTCTTCAAAATATCTTCTTTTGTGTTTAAAATTAGAAAAAAATGTGGCTGAGTAAATGATGATAGGATTTTAGTTTTTGTGTGAACTATCGCTAATCTATATATTTTTGTGTGTCAGACATCGATCACGCTGTTGTGGACGCTCTATGAATTGGCACGACATCCAGACCTGCAGGAGGAGATCCGGGCGGAAATCTTAGCCGCTCGTATCGCCTCTAAAGGAGACGTGGTGCAGATGCTCAAGATGGTTCCTCTGCTTAAAGGAGCCTTGAAGGAAACTCTGAGGTAAACAAACACTTCACCACAAGAGATCACAGGCTTTCTGTTCAACTGTGAGAACTGATTTTTATTGAAACAGATATAATCATGTTCTTCAAATTACCCTCATGTTGTTCCAAACTCGTAAGAACTTTGTTCATTTTTGGAACACAAATTAAAATATTTTTGATGAAATCCGAGAGCTTTCTGACACTCCATAGACAGCTACGCAAGGTAGTAAGGACATTGTTGAAATAGTCCATGTGACATCAGTGGTTCACCGGAATGTTATGAAGCTATGAGAACAATTCAACAATTTCTTCTTTCTCTTGTGAACACACGTCTAAGACTGATACGGAAGAGAAGAAATAGTTGAATAATGATTCTTGTAGCTTCATAAAATTACGGTTGAACTACTGATGTCACATGGACTATTTTAATGATGTCCTTACTACCTTTCTGGGGCTTGAATGTGTCAGTTGTGTTGCTGTTTATGCAGGGTCAGAAAGCTCTTAGATTTTATCAAACATATCTTAATTTGTGTTCTGAAGATGAACAAAGGTCTAGTTTGGAACAACATGAGGGTGAGTAATTAATGACAGAATTTTCATTTTTGGGTGAACTATCCCTTTAAATACCAGTCAAAAGTTTTTTAGATTTTTAATGCTTTTTAAAGAAATATCTTCTACTCACCAAGGTTGCATTTATTTGATCCAAAATACTGCAAAATCAGTAATATTTGAAATATTATTTTTTTTTTATTAAAATAATGTACTCAACTGTTTTAAATATTGATAAGAATAATAAATGTTTCTTAAACAGCAAATTAGCATATCAATGATTTCTGAAAGATCATGTGACACTGAATACTGGACCAATGATGCTTACTAAATAGTAATATTTCACATTACCATTTTTGCTGTATTTTGGATAAAAAAATGCAGGCTTGGCGAGCAGAAAATACTTTACCAGTCAAAAGTTTTTAAACAATAAGATTTTTTTTTTTTTTTTTTCAATATTGATTTTTATTGGTTTTATTACAACAACAACATACCAAAGAGAAACAAAACAAAACAAAAACAAACAAAACATACACACCCACACAAAAAAGGGCCAGAGTACATTGCAGATGACATAAGTGCCTAACATAATTACGAAGGAGAAAGATCAAACACACAAAAAAGGGGAGATAAAAATCAGCGTAGAAATCACAGTGTTATAAATGTGTCAAAGTCCATTACATACTACTGTTATTAAGTTGTTGGAGGAAGGGACCCCAGATCTTAGAAAACTTATTAAGAGACTTTGCTTCATTAAACCTCATTTTCTTAAGATGAATGACAGCAGCCATTTCAGCAAGCCATCTCTGAAAACATAAGGGAAGAGTGGATTTCCACTCCCTCAATATAATTCTCTTAGCCACCACCATACCCAGCATTAATGCCAATTGCACATAATAAGGAAAAGATGAAACTGTGCCAGAGTAGCCAAAGATGGCCAATTCTGCTTCAGGCAAAACAGCCAGTTTATATGCCGCAGAGTACCACGAAAATATATCCTGCCAATACCTATGGAGTTTTGGACAGAGCCAAAAAGAATGAGATAAAGTTCCCTCTGCGCCCTGACATCGATCACAAACTGGAGACACTTCTGGGTAGATCTTGTGGAGTTTGACTTTAGAATAGTGCAGTCTATGTACAATTTTGAACTGAATTAACTGAAGTCTTGCATTAACAGAACAGCTGTGTATTCGCTGTAAGATTTCAGACCAGAGGTTGTCAGATATGTTGATTTCAGCATCCTTTTCCCAAGCTACCTTAAGATAATCAGAAGAAATGTTTAATTGTGAAGAGAAGAGAGAAACAAATTGCGAAACCATATGCCTAGATTCAGGTGCTTGTCGCACTAGGTTAAAGAAGCGGTGTTCTTCCTGATGGGTCCTATAATCACAAAATGCTTGCTGAGCATAATGCCGAATCTGCAAGTATCGATAGAAATGAGAATGAGAAAGACTATATCTACCAAGAAGGTGACCAAAAGAGGCAAAGCGACCATCTGTGTATAGATCATTAAATGTGGAGAGACCCTTGTTATTCCACAATTGAAAAATTCTATCGCTCAGACCAGGTGTAAAATTATGATTCTTACAAATGGGAGAATGTACGGAAGGCCGTGTGATACCAAGAAATTTCTTAATTTGTTTCAATATTCTCAAAGAGCTATGTACTACAAAATTATTAGTAATAATCTTTAAAGGAGTATTTAAATTAGAAAGTAATAAAGCAGGAAGAGAGCTCTTGATTACAGAATGAGATTCCATGTGAATCCAGGTAGGAAAATCATCAGTCTCATTACAACATAGCGAATCTTTACTCCAATACATCAAGGCTCTTACATTTGCAGCCCAATAATAATGTTGAAAGACTGGCATCGCCAGTCCCCCAATCTCTTTAGATTTTTCCAAGTGTGCCTTCGAGATACGATGAGTCTTAAAACTCCAAATGAACGGGAAAATAATAGAGTCTAGATTTTTAAAAAACGATTTAGTAAGATAAATGGGTAGGTTCTGAAACAAATATAAAAACCTTGGAAGGACCATCATCTTTATAGCATTAACACGGCCTATCAATGATAAAGGTAAAAGCCTCCATTTTTCAATGTTGGATTTAAGGCTCTTTATTGCAGCAATAAAATTAAGTTTAAATATATCTTTGGGATCTAGGGGAATAACCAATCCTAAATACGTGAAATGATCACGAACAATTTTAAAAGGGAGGGACTCAAAAAAATTGGTTGAAAAATTATTTCCAAGGGGAACAAATAAACTTTTATTCCAGTTGATAGAATACCCAGAAAAAGAACCAAAATGCTTTATCAAATCCATTATTGGAGGTAAAGAGTCAACAGCATCCTTTAAGAATATAAGTAAATCGTCTGCGTATAGAGAGAGCCTAGTCTCTATTGGCCCAATTTTAATGCCACTAATAGAAGAATGATGTCGAATACTTATAGCCAAAGGCTCCAAAGCCAAATTAAACAGTAAGGGACTGAGGCAACATCCCTGCCTAGTCCCACGGTAAAGTGGAACATAGTCAGATTTGTCTAAATTAGTGACTACCGCAGATTTTGGGTTTGCGTAAAGCATCTCAATGTATGTACGAAAATTATTACCAAACCCAAACTTATCTAATACTGAGTATAGATATTGCCACTCGATCTGATCGAAGGCCTTCTCGGCATCTAAAGAGATAACAGCTGCCTTAGTCCACTGAGAATCTACATTATACATAACATTTAACAAGCGACGAACATTTGAAAAAGAAAATCTACCTAAAATAAAACCAGTCTGATCATGGTGGATTAATGAAGCCATGTGTTTACTCAAACGAAAGGCCAACACCTTTGCAACAATCTTCTGGTCACAATTTAGCAAGCTTAATGGTCTATAGCTAGAAGGATCAGTGTCATCCCTATCTTTTTTTAATAACAAGCAAATATTTGCTTCATAAAGAGAACGAGGAAGTTGTTTATTTTCAAAAGAATGATTTATCATTCTCAGCAATAGTGGAGCAATAATATCTGAATGAGCTTTATAGAGTTCAATACAAAACCCATCGGGCCCTGAAGCCTTACCATTCGGAAAAGACTTAATAGCCTTCAAGATTTCATCTAACGTGAACTCTTTATCTAGATCACTTTTAGCCTTCTCACTAAGCTTCGGAGTGTCTATTGTATCAAGAAAATCAGAAATATCTGAAATGGGCACATTACACTTAGAAGTAAAAAGATGTTTATAAAATTCCAAAAAACGAGAATTAATTTCTTTTGGATTGGTTAATATTACACCAGAGTCTGATTTAATTTGAAAAATAGCTCTATTGGCCTGTATTCCTCTTAACTGCCGAGAGAGTAATCTTTCAGGTTTGTCACCCAGCTCAAATTGCTTACGTTTTATCTTAAGCATCATATTACTGACTTGTTCACTCAAGATATTATTATACTCGTACTTCAGTTTTAGCATTGCATTAAGATCTGACTGAGATTTAGTTAGTCTATAGGCATGTTCCATAGTTGGAAGCAAGGTTTCAATTTCAGCAAGCCGTTTACGTTTTGCCTTTTTCCTGCTCGATTCATAAGCAATTATATTACCTCGCAACACTACCTTAAAGGTCTCCCAAAGAGTGGAATCAGACACATCACCTTTATCATTAAAATCAAGAAACTGCTTGATGTGAGAAGAGATGTATGCGTGAAAATTCTCCTGCAATAGTAAACAAGGATTTAAACGCCAATTGTACTTTGACTGAGACATAGAAAGGTTAAACACCATCGAAAGCGGACTATGGTCAGAAATTATAATATTGTTATATTTGGTCTGTATTACGTTCGAAATAAGTTTAGAATCAATAAGAAAATAATCTATTCTAGAATATGATTTGTGCACAGGAGAAAAGAAGGAGTAGTCTCTGTCGGATGGGTGTTGTAGTCTCCAAATATCGACTATATTAAAAGACTTACATAAATTATTTAAAGTACCAACTGAACGTAAAATGTGAGGAACCTGCGTGGAGGAGCGATCCAAATAAGCATCAAGATAGCAGTTAAAATCACCACCAATTATTACATTTGTAGTACTGGGGTCAGGAAGCAAATCAAAAATCTTTTTAAAGAAATTAGGATCGTCAAAATTTGGACCGTAAATATTTACACATGAAATTGGGAATGAATTTATATGACCAGATACTAAAATATACCTTCCCGAAGGATCAGAGTTGACAGCAGACAAACGAAATGGGACAGATTTTCTAAATAGGATAGCAACACCCCTGGCCTTTGAGGAAAATGAAGACTGATAAACTTGCGAGATCCAGTTAGATCTAAGGCGTCTCTGATCTGTTGGTCTGATGTGAGTCTCTTGCAAAAAAATAATGTCAGCAGAGAGGGACTTAAGATGTGCAAATACTTTGCCTCTTTTAATCTGGTGTCCCATACCCCTAACATTCCAAGATACAAATGTGACGTTGGTCCCCCCAGAAGAACTATTTGCATCAACCTTCGTCATCGAACTTGAATATCACCGATAAAGGAACAAAGAAGGCAGTAAACACTGTACTATAAATAGCCCAAAACACCCCATTACAACTTACCCCCCTCCCAAAACCGTTTCCCCAACTGAAACAGTAAAACACACCCATTACCAGGAAGGTAGCGGAGCAAAGGGAGAGAAAACAACAAAACAAGGGACTTACTCAGTAAGCTGTAGAGAAAAAAAATATCACTCGTTCTCCCCTGCCGCTGACAAAATACCAAATATAGACAAAAGTGCCGTCAAAACAGAAAGACTCAGGAAGAATTTAAAATTAAAACTTAACAATCCGCCCTAATCAAGCCATTGCATCAGCACCATAAATCAAAATCAGTAAAGAGAAGTCATTTGTTAGATAGAGAGTCCGCATATTTCCGTGCTTCTTCTGGTGAATCGAAAATCGATATGGAGTCTTTGTACTTAACTCGCAACTTTGCAGGAAAACGAAGAGAGCAGGAAACCCCAGCTTCCTTCAAAGCTTTCACCACCGATCCGAATGCACGACGTTTGGAGGCCACCTCCGCTGTATAGTCCGGGAAAATATGCACCTGTTTCCCCATGTAATGCAGCGGCGCGTTGTCACGGCTCAGCCGGAGGATCAGGTCCTTGTCACGGTCATGATGCAGCTTCGCAATAATCGGACGCGGCCTCTCGTCTTCTGTAGGCTTAGGTTGCAGCGATCTATGGGCGCGATCCACTTTGACAGGTTTCGAAAACTTGTCTTGGCCGAACAGCGTAGAGATAAGCAGTGGCGGTTCTACACGGAGGCCAAGGGAGGCCCGTGCCCCTGTAGACATGTCCTTGGCCACCCCTGTGGCCCCCCCGTGCTGACCAAATAAAAAAATTAATTAATTATGGTTTTACACACGAGCGCCAAAAGCGGAACTAATGCGACGCATCGTTCTACTTACATGGGTAAATTAGAGCGGCGCACACAAACACTGCAGCAACAATTAGAACTACTCTTGGATAGAGGAGCTACGATTTATTTCTCCTGTTGCAAGAGTCGAAGGTATAGCAAAACAATTTCATCGTGAGTGACTTGTTGTTCTTGCACATAACCGTGTTACTTTTGTTTTTCACACTGATAGTTAAATCAAGTTTGTAAATGGCTTTGTAAAATCTTTGTTAACGTTAGTTAATAAAAAAATACAGCTGTTCATTGTAGTTCATGATCAAGTGCCGGTTTAGTTCTGCAGAAATTCTACACCTCTGAGAACTCTCTCATTAAAACAAAGAAAGTGTAGACATGATGTAAATAAGAGATTAATTGTACTGTGTAAATGTGATTTTATTACCTTTTATTAACTTTGAGAAATTGCGATGAACTACAGTAATGTATGAGTGACAGCTTTCCAGTGATTGTAAGGGGAGCGCGCACTTTTAAGACTATAATTAATTCAGAATTTGAATTCATTTATTCACGGATTCACTCTCTGATAACGCAACATCGCCATTGCTATCGTGCAGCACATAGGCTACTACATCAGTTACACTAAGAGAAGGTAAAGCAGGTGCTTACTCATCAAAATATGTCTAAACAGCCGCACTGCACGTGTCGACACGCGCCCCTGAGTAAACATTATTTTTTTTTCTTTCACCATGCAGCAAACGTAAAAAAAATTAAACCGTTTAACTTATAGTAAAAATCGGTTAAAATTCTTACTGTCGGTTAACAGTGAACGGTCAATATGAGCATCCCTAAAATGTTTGTATGATTTTAAAGTAAAATAAAGTTTATAATCTTTAAATACCACTTGTTGTCATTTTTTTAATGTGCCCCTCTGGTTAAACACTGGCCCCTTCTTGGCCCCCCTAGTCAAATTTGTCTAGAACCGCCACTGGAGATAAGCTCAGTAACAAATTCCGTAGGATGACCTTGCTCCGCTCCTTCTTTTACTCCCACAAATTTCAAGTTTAGCCGACGTGAGCGGCCCTCCAGATCATTTACTTTAGCACGTAGAAATCTGTTATCCGAACGCAGTTCGTCACAGATTCTCTCCACTTCGTTCAGACGTGTATCGCAACCGGTCATGGCTAATTCCAAATCTTCAACTTTTTTCTTAACACCTGACTGTTCGGACTGTAGATTGGCCAGCACTGCATCCAACGCGTCAAGGCGAGTGTTGATAGACAACTTCGTGTCCTCAATGAGCCGTTTTAAATCTTTGCCTTGCGTCTCAATGGCTGCAAGTATAGTGTTGGCGGTGGCTGAGGAGAGGGAATCACTCATGGCGTCGCCATCCTTACTCTGCTGCGCGGCCTTCGAAAGCTTCTTGGAAGTCATTACTTCGTTAACTGTAGCAAGAAATTTAGCTTTGGACACACTGGTGCAATCAGCAACAATAGAGATAGAGGCTGTAACATAAAACTTTGGGCGAACTGATATAATGACGGATATATTAAACAAAAACAGGAGTCAGCTTGAGGAGACTTAAAATGAACGTCTACTCCATTCGCCGCGCGCTAGCGCCCCCAAACAATAAGATTTTTAGTGTAAATGCATTTAAAACATTAAAATTATATTCAAACAAATGCTGTTTTTTTTTTTTTGTTCTATTCATAAAAGAATCCTAAAAAAAAGTATTACATTTTCCTGCACTGAAAAAAATCAGTGTAGAAACAATTTCCACTCAGAAACTTCTAGTACATTTCACAAATAACTACAAAAAATGGCAAGTAACACGTTGAATTAAACATTAAACGCTGACGTAGAAAGAGGGAAACATTAAAATCTTGTAAAACGTACTTCAATCATCTTTGTTTACTTTCAAAAATAATTTTTTTTCAGTGTGTTTGATAATAATACATCAGCATATCAGCATATTCAGTGTTGGGTAAAGTTGCTTTAAAAAGTAATCCATTACAATATTGCGTTACTCCATAAAATTGTGTTACTAATTGTGTTACTTAGATACTTTTTATGGAAATGAACGCAGTATGTTTCTTTTGCGTTACTTTTTGTCACCTGGACTGGGCTTGCTTATGTTTTTTAATAACAAAAAACCCACAAGTTATATTTTTGGCAACTGTAAAGGCCCTTTCACACTAAAATTGAAATTAATTAATCTCATCTTGAGGGAAATGCCTCTTCCTCTATACCTCTCTTATGACTTCAAAGAGACAGGAGAGTCAATAAATAGGAAAACAAACTAACTTTCTTTTCTTATTCAAAAAAGTAACTCATGCATTTCATTGTACATTTAAAAGTAATCCATTACATTACAAGTCACTTAAAAAAAGTAAATGATTACGGAACCAGTACTTGTATTTATTTATTTATTTTTTGTTTAAATGATTTCTGAAGGATCATGTAACACTGAAGACTGGAGTAATGATGATGAAAGTTCAGCTTTGATCACAGGAATAAATTAAATTTTTAAATATATTCAAATAAATAATAGTTATTTTAAATTGTAGCCTAATAACATTTCCAAATATTTCAGTCTTTACTGTAATTTATCAAAACCTTTTCAAAATGTCTTTTGCATATAGATTTTATTGATTTACATTTGTCAAAGACCTTCTATCTTAAACTACGAAGATCCATTGAAAAAATATTGCTTTCAAAAAAGACTTATAAAGGGAAGCCCGGGTACTTAGACTTGTATGGCTTAATATAACATAAATTATGTCTATCACTGAAGTATGTAGTAAAACCTATAAAAGATTTACATTTTTTTTTTTTTTTAAATACACATTATTTTTTACATATTTTAGACTATGGGGGGCGCCGTTATTTTGATGGTGTCAAATGGTTGCACTCGGTGAGCTACTGGCCTGTTGCTATTTTTACCACAACACAACTCGGAAAATAAAATACTGATACGATGCCACATTGTGCGGCTTTTGGTTGTAATTTTCAGTCGAAGGGCAACAAGAGAAGCAATGTAAATCTTCACTGGTTTTCCTCGCAATAAGAAGTGGAGAAAAGAATGGAAAGATGCCTTTGAATTAATAAAACTTCATAAAGACCAGCGTCTTTGTTGTCTCTACTTTAGACCTGATGCTTTGAGGCTTGTAGTAGACCACAGCTACTGAAAGAGCTTACAAACGGCAGAGACAAGAAACGCTAGATGCCATCCTGGCAGGATGTAAACATGCAGATGCTTGCCCTGACGCCGCAGCCACTGAAGGAGTTTCTCAGCGCAGATTTCACTCGATTTAGACTCTTTGTGGAGGAAAATTGATGGTACTGCATTTGGTTTAAGCCTATGCTTATATCCATCGCCACCTGTAAGCTCTTTCAGTAGCTGTGGTCATCATATCATTGTTTTATTTTCTGAGTTGTGTTGCGGTAAAAATAGCAACGGGTAGCGCCAGGAGCTCACCGAGTGCAACCATTTGGCGTCATTGACATAATGGCGCCCCCATAGTACAAAATATGTATAAAACGATGTGGATTTTTTAATGAAATGAAAATATTTCATGGCTTTTCTACTGTGTATTACAGTAATAGACGTTATATTTACTGACAATTTTGAAACTAATCAGACTTTATCAAAAATTACCAAGTTTACTTAATTACTAATTTGTTAGTTTACAAGGACGAAAGTACCTAAAGTTAAAAAAAGAAAAGAAAAGAAAAAATGTGTCTAGCAGCTGTATTTTGGTGTCTGAAATCATTAAATCTTTTTTGAAGGTTACATCCTGTAGCAGTGAGTCTACAAAGATACATCACTGAAGACATTGTCCTTCAAAACTACCACATTCCAGCTGGGGTCAGTGTGAATTTAAGAAAATGATTGACAATATATATGACTGTCTATGTACCTGTTTTCATGGGTTCATCTGTCTGTCTGCATCAGACCTTAGTTCAGCTGGGTCTGTACGCAATGGGTCGTGATCACCGCATCTTCCCGCACCCGGAGCGGTACCGTCCCTCTCGCTGGGTTCGATCCCAGAGCCACTACTTCAGGAGCCTGAGCTTTGGCTTCGGTCCACGCCAGTGTCTGGGCCGCAGGATTGCCGAGACCGAGATGCAGCTCTTCCTTATTCATGTCTGTGAACTTCTATAGCGAGGAACATCATATCCTCTAAGTAATGTTGGGCGGATTTTCTTTATTATGTTGTTTTTGTCATCTTTGTAGATGCTGGAGAACTTCAGGTTTGAGAAGAAGAGACAGGTGGAAGTCAGGAGCACATTTGAACTCATCTTGCTGCCTGAGAAGCCCATCATGCTCACCATCAAACCGCTGAACGCCAGCAGATAGCAGAGCTGCACACAGGGAATGATGTCAAAGACAGAACTGGATGGAACTTTGAGCTTTAACATGAAATGTCTGTCAAAAGTTTGGACTCCATTTATGTTTCTCGTGATCTTAAAGTGATAGTTCACACAAAAATGAAAATTCTGTCATCATTTACTCACCGTCATATCGTTTCAAACCTACATGAGAAAAAAGAAACATTTTGGAATTATATGAAAGTGAGTAAATTATAAAAAAGTTAAAATATTTTGTGCCTCTAAAATCTAAGAGAATTTCATTTTAAGTTTCAAATTTTTTCTTGGCTCATTCTATTAATTTGTTTCATAGTTTTGATGACTTTTCTGTTATTCTAAAATATCCATAATAAAGAATGAGTATAGCAGGTGTGCCCAAATTTTTGACTGGATAATCCATAAAAGCAATAAAATTCAAATATTCTAAAGTGTATTTTAATATATATTGTATAAAATAAGTTAAAAATACTCTGCAATGCTCTGAATTAATAAAATATAATAAAATACAAATTATTATACAAATACCAGAATGTGTTGTTTTTTTTTTTTTTTTTTTGTTAAGTGATAGTTGTTCATGAGTCCCTTGTTTGTCCTGAACAGTTAAATTGCCTGCTGTTTTTCAGAAAAAAGATTTTTTGGCATTGTTTTGTCTTTTAACCCTGTCCAACAATGACTGTCTGATTTTGAGATCTATCTTTTCACACTGAAGACAACTGAGGGACTCATATACATCTATTACAGAAGGTTCAAACGCTCACTGATGCTTCAGAAAGAAAATACGATGCATTAAGAGCCGGGGGGTGAAAACTTTTTGAATTTGAAAATCAGGGTAAATTTAACTTATTTTGTTATCTGGAAAATATGTAAGTATCTTCTGTATTTTCTGAAGGGCAGTACTAAATAAAAAAAATATCACATTTAAGCAAAAAAAGAAAAATGTACACATCTTCATTCTGTTCAAAAGTTTTCATGCCCTGACTCTTAATGCATCGTTTTTCCTTCTGACTCATCAGTGAGTGTTTGATCCTTCTGTAATAGTTACATATGAGTCCCTCAGTTGTCCTCAGTGTGAAAAGATGGATCTCAAAATTAGACAGTCATTGTTGGTAAGGGTTCAAATTCACAAAAATGCTGAAAAACCAATGATTTTATGGGACCTGAGAATTTTTCTGAAGAACAGCGGGCAGTTTAACTGTTCAGGACAAACAAGGGAATCATGAAAAACTATCACAAAAAAAAAAAAAAAAAAAAAACAGCTGTGAATCATTTAGGTAACAACACAGTCTTACGAATCAAGTGTATGTAAACATTTGAACAAGGTCATTTTTACAAATTCAACTATTATTTCTCTTGTGGACTATATGTAAATGTCTTTTATGTGAAATATCTTATTCAGGACAGTACTAATAAGAATACATTTGTAAAATACCGCTTATTTGGGTAAAATACTTAACATTATGCAGATTCAAATAGATATAAAATACTAAAATTGATGAGATGTGGTCACTTCAGAGGTTTCAGTTGCCTGTGTCGAGTATGTCCCAATGCAGAATCAGTCACACTTTTCTGTCAGGAAATAAAAAAAGATGACTCCTTTAATAGATTATATCTTAGATTATATATTATATATTAGTATGGTATATTTCAACCATGACGCATCTCTGAATAGTTATAGCTGTTAATAGATTTTAATTGATTTAGTCTTGGTGGACTACACACGCAAACAGGGGCGGATTAAGGTTGTCAGGGGCCCCTAGGCTGATCTATGTGTGAGACCCCCCCCCCCCCTTTGGCCCACCGACTTTTCAACAGGCCCATCCCAAAAAATTTTTTTTAAATATATTCTAATTTTGTCAAGAATTATAAAAAAAAAAAAAATCGGCAGTAAGCTCATAATTTGTGTTAAAATAGTCTAAATATTAGTTTAAAAAAGTTAATTTTAAAAAGCTGGTTATGTCTAAACTGTCTTTGTTTCTGCGCAAGTTCAGCAGACATTGGTTCGTCTTTGTTCCGATCAGAGCATGTGAGCGGAGAGCGCATTCTGAATATTCCGCTTGCTCATTCCACTCAGGGTCGCTGGCTCAACCCAGAATGGCCTGCAAATATGTGGAATAAGGGCTGCCTCCGACTAAAGTCAACTAATTGTTCATTCAAGCCATTCGTGGACAAATCGCCCCTTTATATTAATTTCATTACTTAGGCTATATACCCGATAGATGAGCGTTTACGTAATATAGCCGCACTCAAACGCAGACCACAAGGAGACATTTAATTATTTATTAATAAACTGGTGTTTTCTGTGTCGCAGCAAAGATGAAGTTGACGATGTGGTCTCGCCATGAACGCCAGAGAGAAACGCACATTTCATATGATTACATATTCAGAGAGAAGGCTAGCCTATTTATTTTAGTTTTGAATATTTTCGTTTAAAAGTAGACATTTCAAACTTTCTATAATAGATAGCCTATATTTCTCAAATCTGTGAGGCACAAGCTGAGTTTCGGCGCCCTCCAGTTCACATGCAATGCAACTGATCGTGTCGGCGCCTTATTACATTGTCTGCTATATATTTGCTTGTTATTTATTAAACACAGGCAATTGGTTGATAAAACATCAAAATTAAGATACAATTCATACAAAACGAAAATCTTTTAAAAAAGAGACTACAAAACAAAACTTACTGAAGTGGTCAAAATGTTTTACCCATGTCTCCAGACATATTGCACATCTCATGATGTATCATATCTTTCTCATGCTGCATGCTCACTGCATGCTCACTTTCATAATCAACATTGATTAAATTAAAAAAACATAATGATGTCACATATTTTCCAACCCAGCCCTATTTTGTCAAAAGAAATGTTCTTGATTACAAGAAAAATACAGATTTTTTCTTGTTGTGGTTTATTTTGTCTTTCCTTTATACAGATTTAAATAGTTTCGTTTTCGAAGTAGGCTACTCTAAATTATGTCAGTGATTCTCCGATGTTAAATATGATCAAGAATTATTTTATTTCGATCTACAGTGTAATAAAAGTTGAGAAAAAGATTAGCCTATAGCCCTAAATATATATATATATATACACTACAAGCGAACTCCTTTTTTCTTAACTTTTAACTTTTTCTAAAAAATTATAAAGAATATTAAATCAACTTAATAGGTTAACGAATTTTCTTATACAAACATAACGAATGCACTTCAAAACGAAGTTTTCAAATAATATTATTTTACATATATTAATAGTTGTTTTAAACGAATTTATAGTGCTTTACATTTATTAAGTAATGTTTAATTTCGCTCGTTTAGCTCTCTGGAAATGTAAAGAAAAATACCCTTTGAATTCGTTTTCAATCCCTGGTTTTAAACAAGCATATATTTGAGATAATTTATATATTATTGCTTGAATAAACGTTTAAAAATAGTGCTAGAAATTGTATAATTAAGGAAATTAAACAGACCTAGGCATTTGAAAAGACGTGTCTAATAATTCCAAAAAGAAAGAGAAGCATTGGACATAATCAAAATATTTATTAGGAAAACCATTTTCTTAAGAATTAACGTGCTGCATGTGTTTATCCAGTCTAATCGTCTCTAACCCGTCTTTCCCAACAAAAATCCCACCCCCTCTCAGAAAATACATAAAACTAACATTACTGAGCTATATACGTTTAAAAGTAGCCTATAAAATGGTACAATGGCATTGCTCAGTTAAGCGTGTTGGGAATCGGGCATTTTGTTCCGCCTCAGCTTTATTCAACAGTTAATAACGCTTAACATTCAAAAGTTAAATAGGTCTGTGTATTTCAAAGAAAATTGTGTCTAGTACAATATGAATTACAAAGGGTTAATTGGCATCTTTATTTCAAACGACCCGACCGACCGCGACCCGAATAACATTAGAAATATTTTTGGATGACTCGTAACCGCGGGTAACCGCAGCCTCCCGCTCATTTTGGATCAACCCGCGCATCACTGGTGGGGAAGGGAGACTGGAGAGAGGGCCGCACAGGAGATCACCTTTTCTCCGCTAATTTGGTCTAGGCCTATATTACCTTTATATTGCTTTTGTATATCAACATGCTTTAGACATATTTTATTTGTTATTTATACTAGTAGCCTGTCGTGATGATTTTTCACGACCCAGATTTTTTGGTGCCCCCCGCAGCCCAGGAATGATGCTTATGATACCTAATGGAGATTCCAAAGCACTCTTCTTTGGTCAGAACCACGGAGAGCGATCGCGAAGTCCGTCCTATGCACCGAAACTTTTTTACAATGCAACAAAATATTTAAAGAGCAAGCTATTAAAATGTATATTATGTATAGTCACAGATAATTTAACAGTATATTAGTCAGTAATTTTTATTAGGTTAAACAGTGATTAGATAACGTTTTTAATTTAACGTTCACAATTGGTCTGGCCCATCCAAACTGGTGTCCCTGCCTGCGCCATGCCGTGCCTGGTTCGCACTTAAGTATATAAAAAAAAAAAATAATTGTCTGGCCAATCCGAGGCCCCCTGAACACGTGAGGCCCCTAGGCTGCAGCCTATGTAAGCCTGTGCGTTAATCCGCGCCAGCACGCAAATATGGACTTGGTACTGCTGATAGATACGTAGGCACGCTGCTGTAAGCATTTAAGATATGCTGCTGGGAATAGGCATGAATAGGTATACATAAATTGAGTAGCAGATCTAGACAGGTGGTGCTGGGGGAGGTGGAGGGTCTCAAAGAAACTGATAGCACTGTGGGACCAGTTTACAGCGAACAACAGATAATTAAATGTTAAGAAAGCAAGATCACTGACTGCAGAATCAGCTAATCAGACCAATCAGCTTGTGCCATTTATGAAATAATTTGATTGCTAGCAGATTGCATGTAAAGGATCTATAAGCCTGTATCATCGAGAGTTTCACTACTGAAACAGATATATATTTTGTTGGCAAAACAATAATCATAATTAAAATAATATGTTTTAAATTTAAATGCACACAGCAATCATACGTACCACGGGTAAATCATGAAGAATCATGGTTGATGTTCGAGTGAATCCATGTTCGTATTCACTGAGTCTGGTCAACATCTCTTGTTTATCTTTCCCCCACTGTCTGGAGTTCTCTCTCAGCTAAATCAGATGCACACAAAAACATTGTTTATTATAATTTCTTGAGTCTTATTCCAATATTTGTGTGAACAAAAACAGTAATTTTACTGTAATTGTTAGAATCGGCAAGGATTAGCATTCTCCAGCTAAAACTGATCGGACAGACCAAACTGTAAGTTGCAGAGACTTGAAACTTGGAGGGATGGTAGTACTCATACCCTCTACAGTGTCACCAAGGTTCGTCCCAATTGGCCTGACGGTGGCGCTACAGCGATCAAAAGCATGAAATCGCTCATAACTCCTAAACCATTAGTTTCAGACTCAAGTGTCTTATGTTGTTAGAATCCTTGGCATATGATTCGTCACCCTGTGAAATGTAGTATTTTGGAGTTTTTCCAAAAGTACTTTTGAAAACTACCCAAATGGAACCAAACCAGTGCAGTAAGATTTTACTAAAACGCCTGTTACTCTTGAATGGAAAGAGATATATTCACCAAACTCTAAACAAATGTGTAAGAGCTCAATCCATGAAGCTTGGTCACTTAGTGGGGCTCTAACAGGGGGAAAAAAATTAAAAACGGCTATAACTATGCACCCGCTAGTCTGATTGACTTGAAAATTGGTATGTTGTGTCTTTGTCAAAAGTGCCACAAATGTCTGTGGGGACATTCACGTATCTCAAAGAAAATGGTCGTCATTGGCCAATGAATTTTGAGCACCTAATAGACAAGGTTAAAGGAGGCCTCTCAGAAACTCGGTGGGGATGTTCGACTCGTGGCCCTAGACGTCTATAAGTATTTTGAATAAAATTAATCACTAGATGTCGGCGCTAATCTCGCTTCTGTAATCTCGTTGTGTTTTACACATCCACAAAATATTCATATATTTAATAGATTTTGTCTCATAAGGAGCAACTTTGCCTCAAGAACCACTACTGTCAATCAAATCCAGGGGAGTTGCTAGATCTAAAGCTCTACTGGGGCACAGGCCCCCATTACTCGTTAATTCAGTTGTTGCATATAGTTTAATGTCTTTATTTTGGGATTATCAATGTAAATTATAACTCAAATTTGAGATTTTACTGGGGCACGTGCCCCAGTAAAAAGGGTCTAGCAACACCCCTGATCAAATCGTTCATTAAATATTCTAATTAATGGTAAAAACCTACTTTTG
Organism: Garra rufa; assembly: GCF_049309525.1. Taxonomy (NCBI): domain Eukaryota; kingdom Metazoa; phylum Chordata; class Actinopteri; order Cypriniformes; family Cyprinidae; genus Garra; species Garra rufa. The sequence continues at coordinate 28,799,686 of NC_133385.1, read as the reverse complement.
CAAACTATTTCTAGGTTTTTCACTCAACCTTAATAAATCCACTGCAGTACAAATCTCTGGAATTTACATTTTGGATGTTGAACTTTACACTTTACACTTGGTTAGCTATAATATAATATGTCATTTTTGAAGGAGCATGGCCAATTACAGTATACCCTAAAGCCTATAAATCCTAAACAAAAACTCAAAACTTCATGAAACTAGATGAGCCCATGCTGCAGATGATTCTAAACAAGCATACAAAGGCAAAGTTTTATGGAAATCTGACCATAGGTGGCACTATAACAGTCATAAATGTTAAAAACCATCATATTTCTATGGTAAATTATCTGGATTTGGCAAAAATGCTTTCTTTAAAATCATTGATTTAGATGGTTATAGGCTTGTTAAATAATACGTAATGTCTTTCTTTCATATGTGCTTAAGTGCCTTAAAGAGCCTGAACCCCAATAATCACTGACATTAGAACCACAGCTCAATGAGTCAACCTCTGCGCCACAGCCCCAACCCATAAGTTGCAGTATGTATTTAAGTGAAATGTCTTCTGATAGCATTAAAGATCAAACCTGTTGTTCCAGTGTCTGGATTCGACCCTCGGCTCTTGCCAGCTGTGTCAATAACTCCAGCTTCTCACTGTCTGAGAAAGGCTGATGGGACTGAGATCAGAAGAATTAATACAATAAAGAGAGCTGTTCATGCAGCATAATTGGGGTGTGTATCTAGCGGTAGTCTGGGGTTTACCTGCACAGGCTGTTGAATGATGACAGATGGCGGTAGATTTCGCAGTCTGTGCAGCTCTTCTCTGAGTCGAGAGTTTTCAGCCACCAACACAGACTCGATCTCTCTCCTCTTGAGCTCCTCTTCATCTATATACAAACACAGTTTACCTGTCAGTCAGGTTTTGTGGGCTTTTAACGCTTTGTATTGATAAAAAGGGCAAGAAATTATGCAAAGAGAGAGTGGAAATGTAATTAGAACAGGCTAGAATCAAACCCAAATTTCCAGGATGAGCACCACGAACACTGAGCCATGACTCTGACTAATACTTTTTATATATTAAGATTAAATATGGTTTCTGTGTGTGGTTCCACCAAAAGTAGGTGTGTAGAAACACACCTTTATGTTTCATGGCTGTTTTCTTCTTCTCTGAATTCTCTTTATTTCTTTCCTTCAGTTTTGCATCCAATATTTTCTCCATCTTCTCAATGACCTGCACACAGAATTAAAACATACAACACATTATACATTAGATACTTGCTAGATATGTAAAAGAATAGTTCAAACAACCATTCCTTTAAAGCAACCAAGTACATGCGTTATTTCATGAACCACATAAGTGAGCAAAGCGGAACTATATATTTAGTGTTAATATTAATTTTTCCCCACTGAAAGCTGTTATATAGCATCAGAGGACATGGTTTGAACCATTACTTTAACACTACCTTTACTTACTTTAACCTTAACTTACTTACTTTTTACATTTATTTATTTCTTTAGAGTTTGAAAGTTTGAAAGAAATGTTCCCCTGGGAAGTAACTAAACTAACTAAGCTGACTAAGCTACTTAAATTACTAAAACAAAAAATAAATAAATCTAAACTAATGCAATACATAAATAATAATGTCTAATAAATATGACAAAAGCATGTAACAAAAATACTGAAACTAAAATAAAAACTGAATATATAAAAAAGTAAACTCAAAATATTAATAGATATTACAATAGTACATCATTTAAGAGGGAATATTATTTTTTAGATAAATTCTTCTTTTTTTAAACTATAAATTTATCTTTGTTTTGTTAGAATGTCATATAGGTTTTTGAATTAAGTGTTGTAAACTAAAATTATATAAAAAAAATAATATACAGATATAAATAAGAAAATTAAATTACTAAAACTGAAATAAATATAAATTAATGCAATACAGAATAATAAAAAGTTATAAATACGACAGAAGCACATCAAAAATTACTAAAACTAAAATTAAAAATTGAATGTATAAAAAAGTAAATTATTCTTTTTAATAAAACTACACATTTATAATAATATATATTTTTAATTTTTAGAATGCCATAAATGTTTCGGAATGCAGTTTTGTAAAATTTATAAAAATAATAATAATATTCAGAAATAAATAAGAAATGTTTCCTTGGCAACTAACTAAACTAACTAAAGTTGAAATACTTACTTGAAACAAACTTGAAATAAACATACATTAATGCAAATATAAAAACAATATAAAAGAAGCATGTAGCAAAACTACTGACACTAAAATTGAAACTGAATATATAAAAAGTGAGCTCAAAATATGAATAGATATTATAATAGTATATAAATTATGATAGATTGTCAATTTTAGGTGAATTATTCCTTTTTATAAAATTGTAAATGTATATATTTTTTGGTTTTGAAATGCAGTGTTATAAACTGAAATTATTAAAAAAATAATATACAGAAATAAAATTTAATTATTAACACTGAAATAAATATAAATTAATGCAATACGGAAATAATACAAACTAATACAGAAGCACATAACAAAAATACTAAAAGTAAAATTAAAACTGAATATATAAAAATACACATTTAAAATATTAATAGATATTATAATAAAATATGACAGAATATTATGTTTTAGGCGAATTATAATTTTTTTATAAAACTATACATTTGTAAGAAGAAATACCTATTTTTATTTTATTTTTTACAATGTCATAAAGGTTTTGAAATGCAGTTTTGTAAACGAAAATTATATATATATATATATATATATATATATATATATATATATATATATATATACATACACATAAATAAATAAGAAATGTTTAATTGACAACTAACTAGCTAGTTAAATAAGTAGTTAAACTACTAAAACTGAAGCATGTAACAAAATGACTAAAACTTAAATTAAAACTGAGCATATTAAAAATATTAATAGATATTATAATTGTATATTGTAATTTTTTGGTGAATTATTGTTTTGTCCCAAAATTGGTTGCTCTGATCAAGATACTCAAATAAAAAAAGAAACGTATTCATAGCTTAATCGTTTGGTAGTTAAAATAAAAATAAAATAAAATACCAGCATGTTGTACAGAACATCCAAATACCTTTTCCTGTTGGCGAACTGTATCCTCCAGTGCAGATATTTTACCACTACGGGCCTGATATTTCTTTAGCACTGCCTGCTGCTGTTGATGTGCTCTTTGCAGCTGCACAAACTCTTTCTCAATGTCATTCTTCTGCAATAATTAAAATAAAGACCTAAAAACTCTGCACACAAGCCTAATGAGTTCATGCAGAGAGTTAACTGAATTGCCAGGGGTCTATTGAGACTCATGCTTGCCTTGTGTTTTTTTCAGCTTTGAATGCAACAAGCAATATGCCATGCGGTCTGGAGACAAATTCAATGATCTGATCCAATCAATGATCTTGGGAGGAAACCATTAATGCATTTGATACAGCATTTCCTTACTGCCAGCAAACATCACAAATGCATGCCAGTCAATGGACCCCATGAGCTTCAAAAAGGAAACACACAGTCTCAGAGCACTACTGCTGCTGTTATTAAAAACTTGAAATGATCTGAGCAGAGCAGCCTTGATTGACCCACCCTGATGAGCTCGTTTTGAAGCTGTTGGATTCTGTCCTTCTGAGTGGCTGCTGTGTTGCTTTCACTGGACAGCTTGAACTTCAGAGAGGCTGGAAAAAAGTGCCATAGAAAATTAATGAGTGCTTATTGAACCAACAATCAATAAAACACATTTGTTCTAAAATAAAAATAAATAAATAAATATATATATATATATATATATATATATATATATATATATATATATAGACCTTTTTCCTGAGTAAACGATGAGCGCCGCCATTACGAATTCTAACGACTGATTGAATGCTTTTCTGTTCCGGTCTCCATAGGAACCCATTCAAATAGCGTCCATCTGTTTTTAATGTAGCTAACGTTCGCAGCTTCGTGTCATCTACACACTCATTAAAGTAAGGCACTGACAACTGACGGTCATTGCGACATTGCCAAGTGATGGCGCTTTGGAGCCATGTGCTATTTAAAAACATTTTAATAGGTTTAACATTAGATTATTAGCTCGGAATATACCCTAATTTGACTAGAAACAATGCAGACCAGAAATGCAAAGCATTCTTTCAGTTAAGAGTCGTACTTACTTCCGCGTTCAGGAAAAACGTCTATATATACATACAGTCAAGCCTGAAAATTATTCATACCCCTGGCAAATTCTGACTTAAAGTTACTTTTATTCAACCAGCAAGTTTAACACAGGCTTCTCGCAAAAAGATAATAAGACGATGTACAAGAGGCATCATTGTGAAAAAAAATATATATTCCTCAGCTTTTATTTACATTTGAACAAAAAGTGGCATGTCCAAAATTATTCATACCTTTTGCAAACTGTCACAGTCTATGGTTAAATCCAAAGTTCTATACCATTCCAAATAGTACAAGCTGTTCCAAAGCATCTTAATTACCCTGATTCATTGGGAACAGCTGTTTTAATCAACTCAGCAGGTGAAAAACAGAAGTTCTCTGATGTTGGTTTTGTGGACAGCCATGGCTGATGCTGCCTTCATGTGATATGGGAAAGATGATGCTTTCCACTTGTGAAGTGGAAATTACCAGTGTGTCGTGTTCATGTGCTTTTGTTGTCGTAGTGAAGAGAAACATGGCGGACTCGAAATTTGTCTTCACATGCTACTTGGGTAAAAGTTTTAAAACGGTTATAAACTCCCTAATGCATCTGCTACAGGAAGATCAAAACGCAAACGTTAAATGATAGGCTGTATATCTTATTGATCATGAATAGTATAGTTGTTTTAAAGACAATACTAACTAATGGTTCTGTTTTCGCTAGCCTACATAAGTTTTTATATAAGCCTATATAATTATATATATTTTATATAGCCTATATAAGTTTTTTTACTTTTAACATCATGCAATGTTTACCCTTCAGTATAGTTTCGTTGCTGTCCGCCATGTTGAAAGGTCAAAGTTTATCCCATCTCGGCAACTCGGGTATCATAAAAAATTTCGGGCTTTCCAGTGGAAATTACAACGTGAGTGGGTGTTCATGTGCAATTTCGATGTCGGATTTTGGTATTTACCATAATTACGATAGCACATGAAGGCAGCATGAGACAAAGGAGCTCACTGAGGACCTGCGGCTGCGAATTGTAGCTGCTCACAAGTCAGGAAAGCATCTCAAAAAACATCCCAAGGCAGACAGTCCAACGGACACTGCACACCGCTGGGTTCCACAGACGCAGACCAAGGAGGACACCACTTCTCCAGATAAGGCACACAAAAGCCTGCTTGGCCTTTGCAAATGCTCATCTGGAAAAAGAAGAAGACTTCTGGACTTCTGTTTTCGGATGCCCATTTTCCACAAGTTGATATGATTTTTTAGGGTCTAAATGAGAAGTCTGTAACATACTTTGGTTAAAATTTCTCAATGGTAGTGTAAAAAACACCTAGTCAAAATCAGCCCTTTTTAGAGCGAGCTATTCTGTTGCATATTCCTTTAAATGTTAATGAGCTCTGCTCACCCCGCCCCTCTCCGCCGTGGGATGAGGAGCCATAATGTTTACTTTAGCCGCGTTTAGCTGTGAAAAAAAGGCCATTTGCAAAGATGCATTAAAAAAACCTTATACTCCTGCTGTGGGTGAACATAGACGCATATGTAGATCGGGATTGGCGTTTTCCATTCAAAAATAAAAAGTAACTTTCATTAATAAGACATTAATACGTAATGTTCAGCGGCTCAGATGTCGGGAGTAAATGACGACTGCTATGTTCATTATTACATCCAACAACAGAAGAGCTCAATCACTCTATCAGAGACAATCTTGTCTTCCCCTGCACCTGAGGCACACAATGGCGATCGGAGTCGGACTGTTTTAGCTCGGTGAGGGCGGGTCTAAGGTAAGGCGCTCATGTCAATCTACTATTGTGGCAGCAGCCTTTGTTGGTGTGACATCACACCGACAAGAAACTGAGAATGACTTGATTTTAAAAAGGAGATATTACTTTTAAAGATTTAAAAAAAATCCAACGGGTGGATTTTTATCATTGTTCAAACAACATGTAAAAGTGAGTTTGAAGACCCCCTTTAAACTGCATTTTGGAAGTTCAAACTTGGGGGCACCATACATATCCACTATATATTGAAATCCTGAAATGTTTTCCTCAAAAAACATTTATTTTGTTTTTACGACTAAAAAAGAAAAGACATAAACATCTTGGATGACAAATGGGTGAGTACATTATATGTAAATTTTTGTTTTGAAAGTGAACTAATCCTCTAAAGGGAGTGCTCCTAATCTCAGTTTGTTAAACATAGGCAATCAATCAGATTCCAAACAAAGATTTCACCATGGCCAAGACCAAAGAGCTGTCCAAGGATGTCAGGAACAAGATTGCAAACCTACACAAGACTGGAATGGGCTACAGGACCATCGCCAAGCAGCTTGGTGAGAAGGTGACAACAGCCGGTGCGATTATTCGCAAATAAAAGAAACACAAAATAACACACACACACAAAATTTATAACAATATACAGTCAAGCCCGAATTATTCATCACTAAAGATGAATGGGCAAAAATACCAGTGGAGACATGCAAAAAGCTGGTCAGCAATTATAGAAGCGTTTGATTGCTGTAATAGCCAATAAAGGCTTTTCTATTGATTATTGAGAAGGGTATGAATAATTTTGGACATGCCACTTTTTGCTCAAATGTAAATAAAAAGATGAGCAATAATTTTTTCCACAATGATGCCTCTTGTACACTGTCTTATTATCTTTTGGTAGAAGCCTGTGTCATTTCCAGTCAAAAAAAAAGAAAAAAAAAACCTTGCTGGTTGAATAAAAGTAACTTTAAGTCAGAATTTGCCAGGGGTATGAATAATTTCAGTCTTGACTGTATAATTATTCATGTTAATAAATAGCATTTATATTAATTAATTTTGCATTATATTATATTAAAATCTAACTATTGAACTATATTAATAAATATATAATGTACATATAAAATTACTGACAGATTCTGAGCTTAGCTTACAGTCAAAAACTGTATTAAAGGTTTCTAAAGCCTACAAAAACACCAATCAATAGTGTGACCATGACACTGTGGAGATATTTTTTGCAGAAAACATTCCCAACATTATCTAAAGCCCTGAAAGCCAAGCAGTGTATTCGCCATAGAGAGGAAATTAAGGCCTGTATTTGCTTTGAAGGCCTCAAAGGTCTTTGACGTGTCCTTTAAGCGGAGCCTTGTGTTTGTGTATGAGTGTGTGAGGGACGCAAACTGTCCTTCAGCAGATAAGGTAGCAAGTGCTTATCAGATTCCCGTAGCTAAATGAGAAGTCTTATCAATCCTTAGCATGGCTCTGTGAGGACACGACACCTGTGCGAATCACTCCACGCTCACAACTTTTAACATCTGAAATGTGATACTCGAATTTTTACTTCCCAAAGTGAGCAAAACTTTTGTCTGATGGCATTTAATTCTTTCTTCATGTACAAAACTACATCCATAATATCAGTATGAGAAACAGTGGTGCTAGCCAAGCAAGCTAACTATTGCTAATACGTACTTTTACATAGTCATCTTCAGCACGTATTTTATTAGTTGCTAATACCAACATGAATAACACACAAAATGTGCTTACTATTAAAAAGACTAAATTGTTAGTTTGTGCTAAGGAAATGAATGATACTTCAAATTATGTTAAAACCCACTCAAAACAACGCCTGTGCTAAGTAAACATTTGCTAATAATTTTGCTAATACCATTAAATATTCACCTTTAGAGCGTAAATTGTTTGTTCTATGGATATGAATAATACCTAAAATCACATGCAAAAAACCAGAACACCTTAGCAGACTTGGCTAAGCTAACTCTTGCTAACATTTACGGTTAATACTTAACTGTAAATATTAGCATTAGCGCAATCTTCAGTGAATACCTCAACTCACACACTAAATATCATTAACACCTTAAGTTTGCTAAGTAAGCTTACTATTGTTACTTATTTGCTAAAAAAAACTTAGTATAGCTAACTATTGCTAATATTTAGTACTTAAAGTGTAGTTTGTGATACAGACATAAATAATACTGCAAATCAGTAGCACCTTAGCAGTGTTTGCTAAGAAAGCTAACTGCTAATATTTACGGTTACGTATTAATCTTCAGTGAACACCTCAACTCATGCACTAAAAATCTTTTAACACCTTAGCTAAGTTTGCTAAATAAGCTAACTATTTTTAATATTTACCATTAGCATTTATCTTCAGAGCGTAATTTGTTTGTTACATACCTCAAATCATGCGCTAAAAACCACTAAGAACAACTTTTGCTAAGCAGCTACCAATATGCCTCTTCGGAGCATAATTTCTTGTGTTACAGACATTAATAGCTTAAATTATTTGCTACAAATCACTTAGCACCTTAGCTGTGTTTGCTAACCGAGCTAACTATTGCTTCCCTGGTAAAACCAGCCTAGGCTGGTTGGCTGGTTTTAGCTGGTCATAGCTGGTCGGCAGGCTGGTTTTAGAGGGGTTTTGGCCTTTTTTCCAGCCTGGCCAGGCTGGTCAGGCTGGTCTTAGCTGGCCAGGCTGGAAAACCACCAGCTAAAACCAGCTACTTCCAGCTTAAACCAGCCAATACCAGCCAACCAGCCTAGGCTGGTTTTAGCTGTTTTTTTCAGCAGGGTTATTAGTAATCAGGATGCAATTTAGCAGTGTCTGCTAAGTAAGCTTACTATTACTCATATATATTGTTAAGTATTAATATTAAGACTGTTTTTTGTGCCACTTGCTACCACCCTTATGAAAATTAACTATGGTTTTAATATAGTAAAAGTGTATTGATTACTGTTTGTATAACCACAACTTTACTACAAATGGTTAAACTATGGTTAGTGTGGCAAAACCATGAATAATGTGTAGTACTAACCATGGTTTTCTGTTGTAATTAATTTTCATACATTTAAATTTTTGACTGTTACCAGCTAGTTAATATTGGTGGCGATAACAGTTTCCTAGAAGGGCTGATAAGATGGCAGCATTAGCTGCAGTTGGTAAACAGCTAAGGTTAACTGCTGAGGTGTAGACGCATTAGAACAATGCCTTGACTAATCTTTATATGCTTATGAGATTATAGTGGAAGGAATTATACCGATCCGGTCAGCAATCTCGGTCTTGGTCATGACGTCAATGTCGGTGTCGTCCAGCAAGGTGTGGCCCACGTCCTGATGTAGAGAGAGGTCCTGCCGCAACTGACTGTTCTCAGACTCCAGTGCGCTCACCTGAGAGCGCAAGGCCAAGATGTCATCCGCCATCTTATGCATCGCCGCACGATAGTTTTCCAGCTCCTAAAGGAGAAATAAAAATGGATTTGTACATACAAAATGACCTGCAAATATGTATTTCAATCACTTTTCATTTAAGATAATCCAATAAGTATATTACACCATTACTTGGAAAAAGCAGTAAAAACCAGCCCTAGAAAATACCCTGGACCACAAAACTTAAGTGGCACGGGTATATTTGAAGCAATATCCAAAAATTCACTGTGTGGGTTAAAATTATATAATATAATAATAAAATAATTAATAATAATATAATAATTAATTAATTATTAATTAATTGTATTAATATAATAATTAATTATATATATAATGCCCCAAATCATGAGGATATTAAGTACAGTAAAGATCATGTTCCATGAAGATATTTTGTAAATTTCCTACAGTAAATATATAGAAGAACTTCCTTTGGACAACTTAAAAGGCGCTTTTCTCAGAATTTAGTTGTTGTTGTTTTTTGCACCCTCAGATTCCGGATTTTCAAATAGCTGTATCTCACCCAAATATCAACCAAATATTGTCCTATCCTAACAAACCACGCATCAATGGAAAGCTTATTTATTCAGCTTTCTGATATATGAATCTCATTTTCAAAAAAAAAAATTACCCTTATGACTGGTTTTGTGGTCCAGGGTCACATATGATGGTATCAGATGGAGATACCATCATCATACTTCGGTATATACACAGTTTTGTATTCCAAAACGAACCAAAGAATTGATTTAATAGAGATTAGAACAATAGATTTTTTTTTGCATCAATTATTAATTCATATTGACAGTGTTTCAAAGCTTTTATACTCAAGATTCATTAATGATTAACCCTGATTAAAAGGTCTATGCAACGAGTGACGGTTGCAGTTTCCCGCCACTAGGTGGAATCAAAGTCACATGTTCAGTCGGGATGCTGCCGCTTCAAGGCGCCGAAACAGGATTTACAAAAGTCTGTTTGTATGCGACATTTGTCTGAACTCGACAACCTGCCTAATTAACATTAATTTTAATTCTTTGCTTAAAACATTTAATCATTTTAAAAGGTAAGACAGATAAACCGTCACTTTTAAAGTGCGGTTGGGTTAAAACAGCCGTTGTTAATCAGTCAGTCAGTCAAAAAAAGCTTCACTATAACGCTAGTACAAAGTAATCAATCCTGAGGCTGCAGTTTCTGGCAGACACTGAAACCTAAGTGAGAACTGGGCACACAGAGGATATATGCAGGGATTAGGATGAAATCCACCAAGTGAAAGGTATTTTTTCTCAGAATCCCTTTTCAGAAATTGCTAGACATTGATCAAATCATGCAGGCAGACAGTACCTAATATAAAGCCTGATAGAGCTAAAAAATAATATGTGACAGTCATATACCCTTGTAAAAAATAAGTAATTGTATTGAATGTGTACTTAAAATCTTAAAAGTATATTTTAAAAAATCATCTTTGCATATAATATCCACCTTATTCTTTAACACGGATATAAGCTAATGGGCGAGACTTCCAGTTTATTTAGCCACTATAGGGAAATAATGAAGAATAACAACGTGCAGTAAATGGTAAAACAGTTTGCACTGCAAATCAGTGTGTTCATAATTAAGATAATACATTAAAATAACATGGAAAAACTGACCAATTTGCATTATCAAGCAGCAAAATGATTGTTCCCTTCCGGGAACTCGAGCCGCGTCAGGAACGCTATGGGGAACGCCATTGGCGGGCCGCACTCTGAACTGTGTATAACAACCAATGAAATGACGGGGGTGACGTCACAGGCGCGGTGACGTCACCGACCAGGAAGTATAAAGCACGTGCGTTTGAAGCCGGCGGCAGCTTTTGTCATTCAGCGAGAGCGCTCTGTGTCTGTGTCTGTCTTGCCATTTCTGCTGTTTTTGTGTCCAGTTTGACACACTTTTATTTGAGTAGAATGGCATCTTTACAACCTATTAAGAAAAAGAGTTTGATGGTGGTTAAGCGCCCGCATAGACAGTGTGTCCCTCCCTGCCAACGCTTCATTGTTGGTGGGGATACACACAGTCTATGCGTGGTCTGCTTGGGAGCGGAGCATGCACAGTCAGCCCTCGAAAAGGCTGGCTGTGAGCACTGTGAACGCCTGCCGGTGCGTCTGCTTCGCTCCCGGAAAGCCCTCTTCGAGGAGGGGGCTTTCACTAGCGTGCCCCGTGGGTCTGGCCCCGCTTCCGCCGAGGCGGAGCGGCGGCTGCACTCGTGGGGCTCGCAGCTCGATCTGCTGGAGGGTATGGAGACGGGTGATCCCCTATCTCCGCCCTCACTCAGCGGATCGAGCGATCTCCTCCTGGATGTGGAAGCCCGCGCTGCGGTTTCTTCCCCCCGGGAGGAGGTCCCCGAGTTCCTCTTGTCTTCCTCCGAGGAGGTTGACATTGAAAGTGTTACAGAGGAACCACAACCGCCATCACGCTCGCCTCACTATGAGGAGCTCGTAGAGGTGCTGACTAATGCGGTAGCCAAATTACACATCACATGGCCCGCAGAACAACAGCAATCACATGAGCCGCAGCGAAGCCGATTAGATGATCGCTTCCTGCGGACAAAGTCAGCACCTCCAAAACGGAGCCTTCCCTTCTTCCCCGATCTCCACCAAGAGCTAGCGAGATCGTGGGAAAAGCCATACTCCTCCCGTCTTTTCTCCCCCGCTGAAAATTATGGAAATGTGGGGGGGGCAGAGGAGAGTGGCTATAGGACGATGCCACGGGTTGAACAGACGCTTGCGGGCTATCTGTCACCCGGCTCGGCATCATCCTTGAAGGCTCCGTCCTTACCCACCAGGCCCCTTAAAGTCACATCTGGCCTGATGGGTAAGGCATACACGGCAGCAGGTCAAGCAGGGTCTTGCCTTCACACCATGGGCATCCTGCAAGCCTACCAGGCTGACCTGCTGAAGGAGTTCAGCAGCGGCGAGGAAGTTAGCGTCACAGAGATGCAAAAAACTGCAGATCTCGCTCTCCGCGCCACCAAGGAGGCCGCCCGTGCTGTTGGGCGGTCTATGGCAGCCCTGGTGGCCGCGGAGAGGCATCTCTGGCTGACCCTGTCCGACGTAAAAGAGAAGGACAGGGTCACGCTTCTGGACGCCCCCCTGCAACCATCTGGCCTCTTTGGTGCTTCGGTTGATACCGTTGTGGCCAGGCACCAGGAGGCCCGCAAGCAGGCGGCGGCGTTCAGAACTTTCCTTCCTCGCCGCGTGTTCTCCTCTGAGGCTGCTGCACCATCTAAGAAGCAGCCTCAGCCGTGTACGAGCTCCCATAGAGAGGCACAAAAACAGAGCGTTGCCGCCCGTGCTCCCCCGGCCCAGCCTAGGGGACCCGGAAAGCAACGCTCTAAGTCGGGGGCTTCCAAGACGAAGAGGCCTGACCTGAGGGTCGTCCTCCAGTCAAGGAAGTCCTCGGCTAAGCGGCCCTGACGGTTGTGGTTCAGGGCCGTTGAGGGCAGCCCCTCTCGAGGGGGTTTGCACCGTACCTCCAGGTGCGGGTTTCAGACCCCTTCGTGGCCCTCAGGAGATGAGTCAGCTAACCCTGCCAGTGTTACAGGGCGCGGCTATCTCCCGCGAGCATCCTCTAGCTGGTCCGCCCGGAAACGTAGCGGCCCTGGAGAGTTCGCAACCCCCGCGGGGGTTTTCCGAGGAGCTAATTCCGGCGCTTCCTGCCAGTTCGCTGTTTCAGGACTCCGAGTTAGTTCCTCAAGTAAATCCAGACACCAGTCTCGAGAGGCTGGTACCCTTAGTGAACTTTCTGGTTCTTTAGCACAGGAAGTATCTCAGGTTCGCTTTCAGGGGCAAGGCTTACCAAGACAGAGTGCTTCCTTTCGGCCTAGCTCTCTCACCTCGCACTTTCACGAAGTGTGTGGATGCTGCGCTGGCTCCACTGTGACTCCAGGGCATCCGCATACTCAACTAACAGTTAGCGGTTCAGCATCGAGGTGCTGTTCTCGCTCACATGAAAGAGTTAGGGTTGAGACTCAACGCCAAGAAGAGTGTGCTTTCTCCACTACAGAGGACCACTTACTTAGGCGTAGTGTGGGATTCGATCTCCATGCAGGCACGCATGTCTCCTGCACGAGTCGATTCCATACTGACCGCAGTGAATGCAGTAAAGCTAGGCCAGTCACTCACTGTCAAACAGTTTCAAGTACTGTTAGGTCTTATGGCAGCCGCTTCCAACGTGATACCTTTTGGACTGCTGCACATGAGACCACTGCAGTGGTGGCTCAGGACCAGGGGGTTCTCCCCGAGGGGAAACCCACTCCGCAAGATCAAGGTCACGCGGCGTTGCCTACGTGCCTTGGCCATGTGGAGGAAACCCTGGTTCCTCTCTCAGGGACCGGTTCTGGGAGTGCCTGGTCGCCGCATCACGCTAGCGACCGACGCTTCCCTTACCGGTTGGGGGGCGGTCATGCGTGGCCGCTCAGCCCAAGGCCTATGGAGCGCCCACCATCTCTCGTGGCACATAAACCGCTTAGAGATGCTGGCAGTATCCCTGACCCTAAAGAGGTTTCTCACAGACCTAAGAAACAAACACGTGCTGGTCCGTACAGACAGCACTGCGGTGGTTTACTACATAAACCACCAAGGAGGACTCCGCTCACGCCCCTTGTACAAGCTGGCGTACCGGATACTCCTTTGGTCTCAAGAGAAATTCCTCTCCCTGAGAGCAGTCCATATTCCTGGACATCTGAATGTGGGAGCAGACGTCCTGTCAAGGCAGGGGCCGAGGCCCGGGGAATGGATGCTTCACCCAGAGGTGGTGAAGCAGATCTGGAGAGTGTTTGGCCAGGCTCAGGTGGACCTGTTTGCGACTCAGGAGACATCGCACTGTCCCCTCTGGTACTCTCTAGTTCATCCAGCTCCACTGGGGCTGGATGCCATGGCACAGACGTGGCCGAGGCTGCGTCTGTACGCCTTTCCCCCGATCGCTCTGCTCCCGGGAGTTCTGGAACGGGTCCGTCGGTTTCAAGTGCGGCTGCTACTAGTAGCCCCGTACTGGCCGGCACGAGTATGGTTCTCGGACCTGGTATCTCTCCTAGACGGCTCTCCGTGGGAGATTCCCGTCAGGAGGGACCTCCTGTCTCAGGCTGGGGGCGCAATATGCCACCCCCACCCAGAGAGGTGGAGGTTATGGGTGTGGCCCCTGAGGGGGCACAACTCATAGGAGCGGGTCTCTCAACCGAGGTTGTTGAGACCCTTCTCCAATCCAGAGCTCCCTCTACGAGGAAACTGTATGGCCTTAAGTGGAACTTATTCGCGAGATGGTGCCGCGAGCGCCACCTGGACCCAGTCAACTGCCCGGTCGGTACAGTTCTGGAGTTCCTACAGTCTCGCCTATCCGCAGGGCTAGCTCACTCCACTCTAAAGGTATACGTGGCGGCCATAAGTGCCTACCACGCCCCTTTAGGTGGCCTCTCAGTAGGTAGAGAGCCCTTGGTCATACGGTTCCTCCGCGGTGCGCTCAGGCTGAGGCCTCGAGTGACACCCAGGGTCCCCACGTGGGACCTCGCTGTGGTGCTAGAAGCTCTCTGCAAGCCTCCATTCGAGCCCTTAGAGGAGTCTACGGATCGCGCCCTCACAGTTAAGACGGCGCTCCTGTTAGCACTCACCTCCCTCAAGAGAGTAGGCGATCTGCAGGCCCTTTCAGTGGCCCCATCTCATTTAGAGTTTGCCCCAGGGATGGCCAAGGCCTTTCTATATCCCAGGGTCGGGTACGTCCCGAAGGTCCCCTCCCTAGCACCGCAGCCAGTAACGCTGCAGGCGTTCTATCCTCCTCCATACGTGGAGCCAGGTCACAGGAAGTTAAACTGCATGTGCCCAGTCAGAGCTTTAGACGCATACGTCCACAGAGCTGCCACGTGGCGTAAAACAGAGCAACTGTTTGTCTGTTACGGCCCCCCTAAGAGGGGGAGCCCAGCTTCAAAACCCACTATTAGTAGATGGATCATCGATGCCATAACTACTGCTTACGAGTCCTCTGATCTCCCCTCACCGTTGGGACTCAAGGCTCACTCTACTCGGGGCATGAGTGCCTCGAGAGCTCTGACGGCAGGTGTCCCAATACAAGACATCTGCAATGCTGCGGGTTGGTCCACGCCCCTAACATTCGTTAGGTATTACGAGCTCGACCTCAGAGCCGCTCCAGGCTCGGCTGTACTCTCGGCCTAGTGCGCTAGGCCTAGAGGGGCAGCCACCTCCCTAGCCAGGAGGAGACTTCTCAAGGCGCATTCTTTCTGCGGAAAGAAGAGAAGTCGTTTCGCCACTCATAAGAGATCTGCAAAACTTTCCCCCTTTTGTCCGTGAAAGCTAGACAAAAGCCCTTTCAGTCCCTCTTGTCCTGGCAGAACCCCCAGACAAAGGACTAAGACCCCTCGTGAGCCCGAGGGCCGAGGGGTGCCTCTCGCACTGGCTGGCGAACCAGGCAGAGGTCACGGTTCTCGTGTGCCCGAGGGCCGAGAACTGTACAGCCCTCTTGTCCGCGGAATGCTAGACAATGGCTTAATTCTCCTCGTGTTCTGACGCAGGATGCTATCAGACCGAGTGTACTCCGGTCCCTCTGGTTTCTGGCTTTCCCCAGACCAAGGACTAAGACTCCTCGTCTGCCTTCACAGAAGGCCGAGGAGTGCCTCATGCACTGGCTGGCTACCAGGCAGAGGCACCTACTGTCTTCCCCGTGAGCCCGAGGGCCGGGGATTGCAGTGCCCTCTTGTCCGCGTAATGCTAGACAATGGCTTATTCCCTCGCGTCCTGGCGGAGCTCCAGGCCGAGCCTTGGATCCCTCTTGTTCTGGCTGAACCCCCAGACAAAGGATCACCCTCTCCTCGTGTGCCCGAGGGCCGAGGAGCCTTGAGGTCGAGCTCACCGTCCTCGTGGGTCTGCGGACCGAGGACTTCCCACACCATCTGTCCGCCGAGTGCTAGACAGTGGTCATTCGGTCCCTCTTGTTCTGGCTAACTCCCAGACAAAGGACTAAGACTCTGCGTGTGCCTGAGGGCCGTGGAGTACCTCTCGTTCTGGCTGGCGACCAGACAGAGGAAGACTACCATTCCTCGTGTGCCCGAGGGCCGAGGACTACAGGGCCTTCTTGTCCGCGTAATGCTAGACAAGGGCTCTCTCTTTTTCCACCCTGGTTGAGCAGACACTCGCAGGGCTCGGTAATTATGGGGGCGTTGGTAGTCTCGTTCCCCATAGCGTTCCTGACGCGGCTCGAGTTCCCGGAAGGGAACGTCTCGGGTTACGTATGTAACCTTAGTTCCCTGAGGGAACGAGACGCCGCGTCTCGGACCATAATTCCCGCACCCTGCGGCGCTCGCTTCATTCCTAAAGAGCTGCCGCCGGCTTCAAACGCACGTGCTTTATACTTCCTGGTCGGTGACGTCACCGCGCCTGTGACGTCACCCCCGTCATTTCATTGGTTGTTATACACAGTTCAGAGTGCGGCCCGCCAATGGCGTTCCCCATAGCGTTCCTGACGCGGCGTCTCGTTCCCTCAGGGAACTAAGGTTACATACGTAACCCGAGACGTTTTGTACAGCTAAACATACCTGGACATGGATGAAACCAGAAGTCAGACCCATAAAATTTACAAATGGCCCACTCCCACTGCACAAAGATGTGAAAGACACGTCCAAACAACGTCTTTTGTACGTTGTTTTTGAATATTGACGTAATCTAGACGTCCGTCAGACGTCTAATGTTTAGTGGGCTCTTACGGGAAAATAATGTGGATAATATTAATGAAATAAAAGGCAACTTATGTTTACTTAAAGAGACACACTTTCACAACAACTCGTTCTCTTAACACTTAATGTCAAAGTAAAACTTTTACGTAACTCTTTTTTCCTCTGAATCCTTGGCTCATGCTGAAAATACCAAAATTTAAAAAACATTTTTTTCCCCGATATTTTTAATAGTTTGAAAAACAAGCTTCTTTGAACTCGTCCTGGTTTGTCTGATTTTTCCTAAATTTGCCTCAGATCATCTTCAGACCATGCTGGCAAAAATATATGGAATTTAAGTTGATTAGTCAAACCATTCTCGAATAACGCGTAAACGAATTCTACGAAGAGCACGCAAAAATGGATGTGAGGCAATATCTCCGCAACGGTTTGGTGTATTGAGACCAAACTGTGTTTGGTGTGAGTTATAACCAACATGACCTGAGGCTATGTTTCGAAGCACAAAAAAACACAAAACTGGTCTCTTTAGATTTGGAGGAGCATGATGAGTCGAATCCATACCCAATTATCCCATGTCAGCCATTTTGGGTGTCGGCCATTTTGAATTTGATAATAAAATGCTATATTTAATGAACTCATCGCCATATAGTTACAAAACTCACTATGTGTCTTCGGCATCATGCCCTGATGGTACTCAAAAGGTCTTGTGGCAGCACCACCTTGTGGTCAAAACTTTTAAAGAAATTTGCAAAACGTTTGAATATATTAGCCTATTGTAAATAAACTGGTATCAATATATTCTTTGGGTCATGCTGAGAACATAGATACCAATTTTACATACTTTTTCGAACTCCTTCTAGACCATTAGTCCGATGTTCGCCAAATTTGGCTCAGATTTCGTATCGATATACAAAGATATATAAACGGTTATTGTTTAACGCATCAATTTACTGGAATCATACCAATTAGAGTCTGATTCTGTGTCAAAGCTTTGACATATTGACGACAAACTTGTCACTTCACACTGATCACGCCACATCATTTTAGTAACAGCGCCACCTATTGGTCAAATTAATCAACCATTCATTAACCACTAATAATGAATTTGTCAAAACTGCTAATAACTTTTGACTGCATTAGCCTATTGTAATTAAACTGGTCTCAAAATATTCCTTGGTTAATGCAGAGAACATAGATACCAATTTTGCCATAGTCGGCCGAACTTCCTGTCCGCCATTTTGATTTATGTTGAAAAGTTACTTTTTCAAACTCGTCCTAGACCGTTCGTCCAATTTTCACCAAAATCGAGTCAGGTCATCTTCAGACTGAGCTGACACAAAGTTATGGATTTTGTGTCGACAGACAAAACCTTTTTTGTATAGAAACGCAACAAATTTGGTCCATGATGCCAAAATGAACCTGAGGCTTTATCTCAGCAAAGCTTTGACATATTGACACCAAACTTTGTGTGCCATTGTGACCTCACACTAAACACACCACATCGATTTGATAACTGTGCCTCCTATTGGTCAAAAGTGATAACCCATTATATCATATTTCTAGTGGTTGTTTTATGATTTTTCAGCCATTTTGACTAAAATCATCTTAAAATGGCTTTAATCACTCATTGCTTCAGTTGCTCTGATGCTTGCTGCCTTGCTTGCCTAGTGCTTGGCCCCTTAATTGCTGCTTGCAGCTATATTTTTAAGTGTTATTATAAATACACAATATATCCATCTAAATAGATTTAAATTAGTTTACTATTTTATCAGTACATTCAACAGTTATCAATATTTCTTAGACAAAGTAAAGATGTGCTTAAGTCCTACTTAAGTATGGCAGAAAGCACTATTAAGTTCAAATAATTCTATTTAATATAAATGTAAACACTAATACATGTCATGCAATTTCAGTTAACGTGCAATTAAGTGTCTGAAAACATTACATTAAGTTCACACTTAAGTACATTCTTTAAGTATATAATTTCCAAGTATGCTAAGTGTACTTCTTTTCCACAATTAGGATGAATGGGTCATTTTGGCACATCTAAATTTGTCAACGTCTTTATTTTGAATAGCTCATTCTATAGCACTGAACAATAGCACTGAGACATTGACATTGCACTAAACAGACAACCGACCAGGGGCATTGTGGGATGTGCCACACTTCCAGGCATTCTTTTGTGCCATTGTGTTAGTCGTATGTCGCACGTCATGTAACATGCCACGAGGCGCCTGCTTTTCACTCGGGGTCACTGTGTGCAAAAAGGGGGTCCGCTGAAGAGTCACATGGGGGGTCGGGTGTGCAGAAACGGGAGGGGCGGGAGAGGGACCGATTAGGCGATTCCAATCTGGGCCAGTGTGCTTGTGGCTCCCTGGGGTCGTCTGAAAGAAATTGAGCGCTTAATTGAAAGGGCACACATGCAAGGTGAGAATGATGATCGGTGATGAGATGGGGCCCGTAGAGGGGACGAGACGGAGGGACTCATCTCGACCCAATGAAAGAGTGAATGGAGAGAGAGATTGGTCCCCGCAGACCCTCCGTAGTCTGTACTGTTGCTCCAAACAATCACATTATAAAAGCACATATGTGCCAGCCTCTCTCTTTGTTTCTCAGCGGGATGCTTTGCGATGATTCAGTCATGATGAGAAAATAAAAAAAAGTCAATACAGTCTTTCCATTTCATCAAACGTTCACACTGTAGAATGAACACTGCAGACACATAAAGGTCACCTTGAGATGGTCTGGAGGGATTTTATTTGAATTTCTGTGGTGTGAATATTCATAAAGAACAAAATATGCTTTGTTTTTATGTGTATGCTAGGATATGAGATAAATATCGTCATCAGCACAGTACAGTTTTGAACTGCACATACTCTTTATGCTCAGCTTGCACATTGTGGCCCACTGATTTGCAATCAAAAAAGTAGGGCCCTATGATTTCTGCCATGTGGAAAACGCGAACGGAATCCAGTCATAAAAATGTAATTTACAGATTTTGGCAAATTTTGGACGAATAAATCAAACGTCAGTACATATTAATCAAAATGTGATATGGACTAGTGTCTATGTGAATATTAAAGGAACACTCCACTTTTTTTGGAAATAGGCTCATTCTCCAACTCCCCCAGAGTTAATAAGTTGAGTTTTACCGTTTTGAAATCCATTCAGCCGTTCTCCTGTTCTAGCGATATCACTTCTAGCATAGCTTAGCATAGATCATTGAATCCTATTAGACCAATAGCATCACGTTCAAAAATGACCAACGAGTTTCCATATTTGTTGTATTTAAAACGTGACTCTTCTGTAGTTATATCGTGTACTAAGACCGGCGGAAATGCAAATCAGCGAGTTTCTAGGCTGATAAGATTAGGAACTACACTTCCATTCCGGCGTAATAGTCAAGGAAGTTTGCTGCCGTAATATGGCCGAAGCAGGCGGAGTATTATCAGAAATGAGTTCCCAGCTAGTTTAGCATTTGCACATGTGCTGCGTGGTATTACTGCTCCTGCTTCAGCCTTATTACGGCAGCAAACTTCCTTGACTACTACGCCGGAATGGAAGTGTAGTTCCTAATCTTATCAGCCTAGAAAATTGAAGCTTTGCATTTCCACCGGTCTTAGTACACGATATAACTACAGAAGAGTCAAGTTTTAAATACAACAAATATGGAAACTCGTTGGTCATTTTTGAACGTGATGCTATTGGTCTAATAGGATTCAATGATCTATGCTAAGCTATGCTAGAAGTGATATCGCCAGAACAGGAGAACGGCTGAATGGATTTCAAAACAGTAAAACTCAACTTATTAATTTGGGGGGAGTTGGAGAATAAGCCTATTTCCAAAAAAAGTGGAGTGTTCCTTTAAGCTGCAAAATTACTACTTAAATATGAATTCTGCATGTTCTGCGTGTCTCTGTGTGAATGAATGGCACAGGGGTGCAGTTTCGTTTACTATGCATATACTGAAGCGCGTTTTCAGCCTTTGCTGCCTCAATATATGAATACATGAACACATAAACATAATCTCTAGAACTGATAGAGATTTACTGCTGAGAGTTACTTCATAAACATTTGATAATTTCCTTTGAAAAAAACTATCGTCATATCAAATACAAACAGAAACTTAAAGGTCTTCACAGCAACCCGACAAAATAAAAATTTGGTTTGACTTGAAGAAATTGTGACAGAAATATATTACTCAATGTAAGGATAGTACTACTACTAATAATATAATTATTATTAAAACATTTTTAAGGAAGTTTTGTTTACCAGAAAAATGTAAATACACAACACAGTATTTCTGAAAAAAAGCTAAATATATAAAATAATAATAAATTATTATTATTTGTTTTATAAAATCAGTTAATTAGAGATGCTTTTGATTATTAAAATTTACTGAAACCATTCAAATGGAATCCAGAAAATTAATGGAAAACCCAGAATTTGGTAAAAATAAAACTGCATTTAAGAATAAATAACATGTATTTCACAGGGCGTTAACATTTTAAATTTTTGTTAAACCTTTAACAAATTGCTGTTAAATTTGTGTAAGTTTCATGATTTCAATTAAACAGACATGGTTTCTGAAAAATATTTTTTATTTAACTGTTAAAAAAAGAGTCTAGAAAAAAAAAATGGAAAAAAATGCCATCCAGAAAAATTACAACGGAAAAAAATGAATTTGAAAAAATAAATAAATAAATAAAACTGCATTTGAGAAAAAATAAAACGTATTTCAAAGGGTCTTAAACAGACATGGTTTCTGATGAATATTTTTTTATTAATTGTTACAAAAAAAATTGGGGAAAAAAAATCAGAAAAGAGACAGAACAACAATAGCATTTTTAAGTATTGCATCAGAAAAGAGTGATGGCATCTGAAATGTTATGTTCATCCTGAAATGCCTGTACAAAGTCTATCGTCAAAGAATTTCTGTATAATTGTCACTCAATTCAATTTAAGTTTATTTGTATAGTGCTTTTCATGATACAAATTGCTGCAAAACAGTTTTCTACAATATATTTAGTAGTAGCTTACTAATGGTGAGTCTAGTTGTCAAGTTGATGTACATATGACAGAGATGTATGGTGAAATCGGTTAATGACGCAATCAAACAGACATTGAACACTATTAACAGAAATGATTATATGTTGCAATCAAACTTATAGCAAAATTTGAGATGTTTTTGGAGGTTAAAGAACGATCGTGTTACTTTTACATATGCACACTGACCTGTAAATGCGAAAAAGCCGTTTCCATTCCAGTTTTGCAAAATATACTCTTTTTGAAATTGCCTGAAAAATCTCCTCATGCGAGTGTAAAATTTCAATTTCAATTTATGCAATTTCAGGAGTAATGGAAACACAGTTAATGAGTTTGTTTCTTCATCAGAACATATTTGAAAGAATTTACCATTGCACTTTCTCACCACTGGATCCATTGCAGTGAATGGGTGCCGTCAGAACGAGAGTCTAAACAGCTGGTAAAAACATCACAATAATCCACAAGAAATTCACACCAGATATTTGTAACTTGCTAAAATAGGATTTTGCTATCCATAATGTTACTAAAAGTCATCTTGTCTGAGAAACATGCACAGATGAAGTACCGTTTATCAACAAAAACTTTTTAAAATATTTATGTTGGTGGATTTTAGTGTGAGACGACAAAAGGATATGGACTTTTTTTCTCTGGAGGAAGTGTTATTTTGGATTATGGATTCACTTTAAAGTTAAAACATCTTAATGATGGATTCACAAGACATTAATTGATGGACTGGAGTGGTGTGGATTTCTTGTGGATTATTGTGATGTTTTTATCAGCTGTTTTGACACTCATTGTGACGGCACCCATTCACTGCAGAGGATCCATTGGTGAGCAAGTGATGTAATGCTACATTTATCCAAACCTGTTTATATGATGAACAAACTCATCTACATCTTGGATGGTCTCAGCAAATTTTCTTTTTTAGGTAAGCTATTCCTTTAAGATAATAGAAATCAACAGTAGCGTTACTCACTTTAGTCTGATGTTCAGTGACTTCACTTGCATGAGGGTCATCTTCGAAATCAGGCATTGGTGGACTGAAAAGTAATTATTTTAACAACAAATACAATAATTATAAGTTCAAACCAAAGCCAGAAGCTATTCATTGATACCTGTAGCAACCATCATGTGATACTCTGATACCTTTTGATTGGTGAATAAACATCAAACGTTCGGTTGAGCTGAGACTTTGGCTTTTTCTGTGGTACAGATTCTGTCCTGCTCTGAGTTTTAGGCTTTTTGAAGAGGTGAAGATACTCCGACATGATCATAGAAACAGCATCATGTGACGGCAAGTCATAGGAATCCCTTTCCATCTGACAGACAAACAAACAAACAGTAAGTTTAATAACAGGTCCTAAAATTAGTATGGTCAATAGTATCACTATAGTCAGCAGCTGGCAGGTTACCTTTGAGATCACAGGTTCATTCGGTGGTTTCTCTGAGTTCTGCATGAGGCTGGATGGTTCAGAGCTCTTGACAGGAATATTAAACATCTGAATGAATGGCTGGATGAACTGACAGCTCTGACTATGTTAGCAACCTGACCTTGGGTTTCCACAACACAAATCCTGCCTGGCAACTTTATAGCTGCTAAACAGAAAGCACCATAGAGATGTTAATCAAGTTCTCAGAGATACACTGTATAATAATAAATAAAGTTATGTACAGTTGAGGTCAAAAGTTTACACCCCTCTTAAAAAAATGCATGTTATTGTTTATTTAGTACTGACCTGAATACGATATTTCACATAAAAGACATTTACATACTTTCTAAATACTGTGTTGTTACCTGAATTATCCACAGCTGTGTTTTTTTTTTTGTTAGTGATAGTTGTTCATGAGTCCCTTGTTTTTTTTCTGAACAGTTAAACTGCCTGCTTTTCTCTTCAGAAAACTCCTTCAGGTCCCACAAATTCTTTGGTTTTCCAGCATTTTTGTGTATTTGAACCCTCAACAATGACTGTATGATTCTGAGATCCATCTTTTCACACTGAGGACAACTGAGGGACTCATACACAACTATTACAGAAGGTTCAAACGCTCACTGATGCTTCAGAAGGAAACACAATGCAGTAAGATCTTGGGGGGGGTGGGGGGGTGAAAACTTTTGAACAGAATAAAGATTTTGCCTAAATATCATATTTTTTCATTTAGTATTGCCCTTCAGAAGCTACAGAAGATACTTACATGTTTCCCAGAAGACAAAATAAGTTAAATTTACTCTGATCTTCAAATTCAAAAAGTTTTCACCCCCTGGCTCTTAACCCTCTGGGCCTCATTAAAATTATGTTTTAAAATTAGCTTCATCAGAATGAGATGACACTTGGAGACTTTTGTTACACTTGGCTTCTTCTCGGTCAAAAATGACCGACATAGGAAATGAATGGGAAATACGAAAAAATGCAAGAATTCAGAGAATCTTCTGGTGGTACAAGCTACAAATCAACCACTGTGCTGAAAAAAAAAAGTGTTCAGCAATCAAGGAGTGACACTCTAAAATATCAAGAGTGCAAAACTGACACCCATGCGCGCGCACACAGACACACACACACACACACACACACACAGAAATGAACGGGTAAGACTGCATCAGAGCAAATTTTGAGAGTATGTGAATAAAAAATGAATATATATATATATATATATATATAATGAAGTTTTTTTTAATGCCACCAGATGACACAGTTTTCACTTAAAAAAATATTTTTAAATGCTTTTACTCTATTTTAATGTGAAATGTTGCATTTATTGAAAAAAAAATTAATATTTAAATACAAAAAAAAAATTAATTCTAGTTGAAAAAATATGTTCATTAAACTTGTATAAATATTGCATAGTATCATAAAAACTCCTCAAAATTCTAAATAATAATCACAAAATATTATTGAACAAAAATGTATTTCATTGTTTTTCCTGAAGAAAAAAAAAGTTACTTTTTAAGGCTTCGGTCACTTTTGATAAATGAAGAGGCCCAGAGGGTTAATGCATTGTTTTTCCTTCTGGAGCATCAGTGAGTGTTTGAACCTTTTGTAATAGTTGTATATGAGTCCCTCAGTTGTCCTCAGTGTGAAAAGATGGATCTCAAAATCATACAGTCATTGTTGGAAAGGGTTCAAATTCACAAAAATGCTGAAAAACCAATGATTTTATGGGATCTGAGAATTTTTCTGAAGAACAGCAGGCAGTTTAACTGTTCAGGACAAACAAGGGACTCATGAACAACTATCACTAAACAAAAAAAACACAGTTGTGAATAATTCAGGTAACAACACAGTATTAAGAATCAAGTGTATGTAAACTTTTTAAAAATTCAACTATTATGTTCTCCTGTGGGCTATATGTAAACATCTTTTATGTGAAATATCTTATTCAGGTCAGTACTAAATAAAAAAACAACATGCATTTAGTATGATCCTCTTATTTTAGTAAAATAATTAACATTTTTCAGATTCTGAAAGGGGGGTGTAAACTTTTGACCTCAACTGTAATATATAATTATATATATTTTAAATGTTTGAATTGTAATATTTTTCTAGCTGTTTTGTCCTCAAAGAGCACTATCCTGTTTCCTGAAAGGCCATGTTAAATCGATGCACAAGCTCTGGTCTGGTTTGGAGATTGATGAGCAGCGAGTGCTAATGGTTTGTGCTCATGCTGTGAGGAGCTTGTTCCTTATTCTGCGAGTGGCTGTCGGCTCAGCGTGACACCTGTACGCCTCTAAATACAATGTGTTCCTCTCCCCACGCCAAAGGTTACTGCATATTAATATTCATTAAGCAGAACCATGAATCATTAGACAATCATCTGACACCCCTGAACTCTGAATATTGTTTTGCTTGAAAGGGCATAATGGAAATAATGATTTTTTTTTTTACTACTGTAGGCTGCAAAAGCAGGTTAATCAGGATATGATGTCAGAACCATGAGGAAATTAACATATAGAGGTTTCCAAAAGGGGGTAAAATAGTCATGTAATAATTCTAGGTTAACATTTAAAATTAAATCTATAATAATAATAATAATAATAATAATAATAATAATAATATAAAATAATTTCAAATTAAATTACAGTTATTATCC
Organism: Garra rufa; assembly: GCF_049309525.1. NCBI lineage: Eukaryota > Metazoa > Chordata > Actinopteri > Cypriniformes > Cyprinidae > Garra > Garra rufa. The sequence continues at coordinate 28,773,463 of NC_133385.1, read as the reverse complement.
ATTTAAAGTATGACACATATTTTATCTATAGTTGTATTATATACATTGTAGTTTATAGTATTATATATTATCTATAGTATTTTTCTTTTTAAAAATATTTTAATATGTAATTTATTCTTGTGATGCAAAGCTGTGTTATGTTTTCATATTTTGGAAAAATATATATTAGTATTTATATTATTATAAATGTATAAAAATTAAAATTTATATTATTTAATATATAAATTAATTATTACATAATTCTTATTACCACATTTCTTATTATTATCAATATTGAAAACAGTTGTGCTGCTCAGTATTTTTGGGAAAACCAGAATTCTTTAAATTAACAGAATTTATTCGAAAATAGAAAAATATTATTTATTTCAAATGTTTAATTAGTCAGGTAAAAATTCAGAGTTACCATTTTTAATAAATAAACAAAGAAAGGAAGTGTGTGTGTGTGTGTGTGTGTGTGTGTGTGTGTGTGTGTGTGTGTGTGTGTATAAATACATTTATTATATTATTTTTATTTTATTTATATATTTTTATTACTGTCACTTGATATTTATTTAATTATTTATGATAGAAATTAATTATGAAACAAAACACTTTTTTATTTTGAATTTTTAGAATATTCTTATAATATTCCAATATTACAGAATTCTTTTAAATTTAAGATATAAATATTTTAACAGTTACCATAGTTACCATTTTAATAAAGAGAGGAAATATTTTGAATTAAACAGTTATTATCTATTTATTATATTATATATTATTTATATTATTATAGACACTGAAGTTTATAGTATATAATATTAAAATAATATATTTATTTGTGTGATGCAAACTGTATTATGCTTTCATATTTTGGGAAATAATTTTAAATGTTAAATTATTGATATAATACATTTTACGTATTATTTTATTTATTAATATTATTTTTCATATATAATTGATTTAATATTGTTTTATATAAATTAATACATTTTTTACTTAAATTTATATATATATATATATATATATATATATATATATATATATATATATAATGTATTTTATATATTTTTTATATTTATTTTTATTATATAAATTAATATTTTTAGAAAAGAAAAAAATCTTATTATTATTATTTCAATAATTATTGCAATACATTCTCACTAGAAAAATTATTCTTTCAAATACAAAAATCTTAACATAGTGAAATAAAATAAAAAAATAGAATATATATAAAATATAAAAAAACACAACATTTATATTGTATTATATATTTTTATTTAGTATATTTATATATAAAATATATATAAAATTAAATTTAATAAATAATAGCATTAAATAAATACAATGAAAGGTTTTACCTTAAGGCTGTGTAAGTGTGCGTGAGTGCGTCTGTCAATCACGTCCAAACGAATGTGTTCATCAGCGCTAGAAACACATCACTCTCACGAGACAAAAAGCAATACTGCAGCAACCAGCCATGCTGAGTCCAATAACAATAAGCAATTAGTTTAGCACCAAACAGCTTTGTTTTGAAAAAGACGATTTTCAAGGCAATAATTGCTATTGTTCAAATTTTTCATATTTTTAAATGACTTCCATTAAAATAATAATAAAAAAAAATGAATTCATCAAAATGATTGGTCTCTAACTCGTATTACTATGGCAACACGGCAGGCCAAAGCCCATCAAGAGCACTGTGGAGAATAATTCCTTAACCACACAAACACTCGACCGCCTGAAAACTGCTGCCAGTCAGACGAGAAAACAATAACAGACCATACGCAACAAAACGAATCCAAAGATAAGCCTTATTACTTTTTAATTAATACAAAATAATGACATGTCTTGTATATTTTCAATTTGTGGAAAGTATTTGGCTGCATTTTAGACCTTTTCTCCAAGGCTTAAAATATTAAACATCATAAGCAAGATCTAATAAAGTAAATATTACTCCTCCAAAGCAACCGCTTTAATTCCTAATGAATTATTCACTCTGTCCTCGCAGCTATGTGCTCTGAAAGAGACGCCGACTGCATCCGGCGGTTCAGAAACCTTCATTTCACATTCAGACCAGCAAGTGTCTCTACCTGAGGCTCAGCCCAGATCTGATCCCTTTCCATCAGTCCGGGGCGGATCGGGACAGAGATGTGAGGGGAGTGAGAGACTGGCAGACAGGGTGAGAGGGCTGTGACTCCAGATTGGCCGGTGATTGCGCTGTGCGGTGTGTCTTTTTTATCCCGGCATCAGTATTCATCACACAACCTACTAAACACAGCAAATGGGGCTTCAGAAGACTGACAGGACTGAGTCTGCCGCCACACGGAGCTCAATTACCCTCAGAACGGGGCGACGTCTCTGGAGTCTTCTTCACCGACACGCTCTCTCAATCTCCTTCGCTTCACTTGTGTCCTTTCCTGTATCCTTTTTGGTTCCTATTTTTAAAATATATCACATTCTTTGACTTCATAATTTAATGCCTTTTAAAATATGTACAGTGAGAATGTGATTCAATACAATCTTAATTAAGCTAAAGTGTGATTTCAAACCTAATTGGAAAAAATAACTGTTTCCAAACAGGTTTTTCCTGTCTGTCATTGGTTAAACAAACTAATAGTCCCGCGCCAAAACTCGTGTTCATTGGTCGAGCCAGAAAATATTAAACTAGACCTTTTTAGATCTTCTGATTTAAATCGGATTTTGATGCTGTACCTTTAAGAGTTACATATGGAAATATCCTCTGTTATAATTGGCTAACTTTTTCAAGTAAACAAGTAACCCTGAGTCTATTGAATATGCAAATACATATTAAAAATCCTGTAATGTAATCAATATAGAGTCCTAAAAAAAATTTTTTTCACATTTTTCTACTGTTATCTCAAATTCTGTTTTTCTTATTCGTTTTTTAATTAATTTTATTCATTAATTAAAAATATTTTGGATTACATTTAATTATTATGTAAAATTAATGGTTTAATTAAAAATCTGAAAAAAATGTGTAATCAGCTGAATTATTAAAACTTCAACAATTTAATAATTTGTAAACGTTTTAACAATAATAGTGCCCTATTTTATTTTATTTTGGATAAATCATATACAGTCATTTTTTCTCTATAAATAACAAACTTCTACAAATCTGTATCAGTTGAATTAGGTTTCATTCAGCCATTCATTCTCTCTCTTTCAGTCTGGACTGGATGACCTTTTGGTTTTAAAACGCCCTGCAATTTTTCTCTCTCACACTTTTCCTGTCGACTCTCGCCCTCCTAGTGACAGACGGCTGGATGTGTTAATGGAGGTAGGGGTGAGTGTGTGTGTGCGTATGACACACAGACAAGTGTGTGTGAAGAGAAATGAGTTTCTTAAAGGAAAAGTATCATAAAAAAATCCATCCGACTATATCTTCTGCAGTCATATGATAGCTTTGCGTGAGGAACAGACTGAAATTTCATTGTTCCACCTCACAAAACTTGCCGCACACACAGAGAACTATCATTACGCTCAAGTCAACTAGGGGAGGGTATTATTCTGAAAAGAAACAACAAATATACACATTTGTTTGCGTGCATAAATAAAAGTCCCATCAATGTCCGTGCGAGCAGACGGAAATGAGACTCAACGAAAAAGCAATCTGTTCCAAAGCGTCTCATTCATATTAATGTTCAATATAAAAAATCACACCCCCTGCCAGGCGATTCAGATGAGGGCCTGAAACAGCCGAACGCTAGCGTGTTTTTCTTTTCTCTCTCTCTCTTCCTCTCTGTGTGTGTACAGTCTGAAAGCCAGATGAATTTTTAATGCATCGGTCAGATCCACATCCTCTTCCTTCAACAGGAAGCAGAGATCAACTTCTTTCATTTATACTGCTACAAGTTCATCTCCTTGCTTATTAAGGAAAAATAAAGTGTCTTAAGCATCTTAATTTTCACAATAATTTATCTAATTATAACATATTTGTAATTCATTATATAATTGACAAATATAATGTATAATTAATGTTATGGATTACAGTGTTATATAGAAAATTATATATATATATATATATATATATATATATATATATATATATACACTATTTTACACTATGTAAAAATATATCTATAATTTATTACAATATATAAATTACATTATAGCTTCCACTGACATACATTTTAATATATTAATTTTATTATTATTATTATTTTTATTATTTATTTTAATATATAATAAATAAAATATAAATGCATTATATAACTAATTTAGTTTAATTTTTATATCATATTATATTACAATAACAAAATACATTATGTAACTAATTTAGTTTATAATGTCTTAATTTTTAAATTAGAATATATAATATACACAAAATGTATATATACATACATACATACATACATATACATATATATATATATATATACATACACACACACACACACACACACACACACACACACACACACACATACATGCATTTATTTATTTATTATAGGTTCCAATAACATATATTTTTATTATTATATTTTTGTTTATTATATAAATTTTAACAACAAATTTAAATATAAAATCAGACAATAAATGCCTCTTAGTTTGATATTTAATTCTATAATCAATGTTTAATATATGAATAAATACTGTATACACAAAATACAAAATTAATTTTAGCTGGGCCAAGACCTGTCTCCAATAATTCAACACTGCAGTGATGATAATCCCGTTTGTTTGGCAAAACCACGTTTATTACATGTGATCGTACACATATGAGCTTTCAATGACTGATCCTAATTCATATCTAATACTCTAAAACGTCATTATCGCTGCTTAAATCCATCTACATTCCATTGTTTGCCCAGGATACGGCACACAGCACCACATGAATTAAATCAATTGATTCCCAAGTGGGTTGGACGGGCTGGGCATGATCTCAGTAATGCCTCGTCAGCAAAGAGAGAACGTGTTTGAGTGAAGTATGTGTGTGTGTGTGTGTGTGTGTGTGTGTGTGTGTGTGTGTGTGTGTGTGTGTCAAGGACAGCAGCTTTTGTTGAAGGACACGTCGACTCCCCTTAAACGATTCCCACTCAACCAGACGAGCTCAGAAAAATCAAATATAAGATTTAAAGAGAGAAAATACCTTGATTAACCATAGGAAACCCAAAAAATAGGACTAACTACCCAGAATCCAATGCAAATCTCTCAAATCCCCAACAAGCGCCACTTCACCATGTTTAAAAGCAACTGTTGCAGTCTGCATTTCCCACAAGGCTCCACTGACCTTTCCACAGCGCAAAACATGCAGCACTTAATGGCGTACAGCAAATCTGACATTTACACACGCCTGACTGCTGAGAAAAAAAACAAAAAAACGAATGGTTTTCATGCCCAACAGGCAAAGGGTTTCGATCGGAGATTGGCTTTGAAACAGAAAACTTCTATTTTCAGTAAATGCACATATCTGGATATCAATCTTTTTGAACCGAGGACACTTTTCACAACCCCAAACTGTCTATGAGCCCACTTGCATGAAGAATTCACATTCAAGATGAAAAACTGATCTAGACATATATCTAGATCAGTAGGTTGGTGCGGTCTTGCACATAAAGTAAGCTTGACACCTGGGGTGAGGCCAAAAAGGAGGCGCCGGGGAGTCTGGGAGATTGATGGGAAGGTGAAAGTCCGATGTGATTCATGTTTGATAGTTTGGCAGGTCTGCGGCCGGGTATCGGATTCAGATCAGAGCTCTCTCAGAGCCTGTGGCTGTAATGATACACGTCTTTATTAGAAAATGCATTAGCGGGCACCTCCATTAAAGCAGCAGATATCCCATCATTCACTATCAATGCTGTTTGAAGATAACTGATGCTGACTGGATGGACGGTCATGTCAGAGTCATGCAAAAATCAAATCAGATGTCATAATTTCAATGTACTATGGCTGAATGAAGTCATGCATTAGTGCAACTGGTTTGCGAGATTCAATTTCCATTCAGCTGTCAGGATTTGAAATGTTTTTCAGTGTTCCTAGTGTTTTTCCCCTTCACATGGACTTATGTTGGTTTCTCCCTTTGTCTCCCCCTGTTGTTCTGTGTGTATTGGTTTGTTCTTGCCCAAATTTGGACTTCCCCCTATTAGCTTTGATCTGTTACACCTGTCTCGTTAATTTGTCACTCCTCTGCCACACCTATTTAAAGGTCCACTGAAGTGCCTTGAAACACGCAGCGTTATTCTATGTGGTGACGTACTTTTAACTGAAACAAAAACATATCGCCCAGCCCCGCCCACTCATTTTGAATAGCCAATAGCGTTCCATTAATATCTGCTCGGGCCAGAGCCGTTGAGCTCGGTAAAGCCGCATTTGTAAGCTTATGACAGCCACAGACTAATAAATTACCACACAGATTCAATATGAAACTTGCTAAAACGAAATAGTGATCATAATCATGCTGAGGCTGTGTAATTTAATACATGCTGTCCGTACATATGAGCGCATATGATCTGCTGTGTAGGGGGCGGGACATTACGGACTCTAGAGAGCATTTGATTGGACAGAACGTTTGATGAGAAACTGAAGTGCACGGTGATATCATCCAAATCCTTGATTCATATTGGCGGAAGTGACGAGACTGTAAGTTTTGAATGCCCATATCTTTTAAACACGAATTTTGTCTTTGTTTTGCAGCACACTAGCTTATAGATAACCTTAAGGCTAATATATTCATACTAAAAGCCAAAAAACTTTAATTTTGATTTCAGGGGGACTTTAAGTCGTTTGTTGTTTGTTTGTTAAATTCAGGATTGAAACAATAACTGTATATAATACAGATTTACTAAATCATTTACTTAACAGATTTGCTCAAAAACTATGATTTATTCAGGAATGAAACAAGTGACTTTTTTTATGAATGAGTCATGATATCATTCACTTCACTCAACAGTGATTGTCTTTATGAGTGAGTCAATAAATCTTTCACTCAACTGATTTATTCCTAAACAGCTGATTAATTCAGGAATTAAACAAGTGATTGTCTTTATTAGAGAGGTATTAAATAATTTAATCAATCTGATTAATTAAAAAAACTAAATTAATTCAGGGGGAAAAACCGGCAAATGTATTTATGAGTCTGTGAATTAATCACTCAACAGATTAATTCAAAACACATATTCATTCAGGAACAAAACAAGTACCTATTTATAAATGAATTGTTGAAATAATCATTAATTAGAATGGTTTTATTCATTCAAACAAGTGACTGCATTAAGAGACTCAACAAACATACACTTAAATAATTTGATTTGGATTGATTCAGGATTGAAATAACTATATACCTTTTATTTAGTGAATCATTCACTTAACAGATTTGTTCAAAAACACTGATTGATTCAGGAATGACACAAGTGACTCTTTATGAATGAGTTGTTAAATGATTCAGTGAGTCAGTGAATCAATCACTCAACAGATTCATTCAAAACATTCATTCAGGAACAAAACGTGATTATTTATAAATGAATAATTTAATTAATTATTATAATCATTTATGCTACATAGAACACATCCTGTTGCAGAGACAGATTTTTTTTAGCATATTCGTAGTCTAATCTGCCCTTCTCTTTAGCACAGTCACACTTACTAGAATTGGTTTAAAATGAATGACTGTGCATGAGTTCATTACACTGATTGCTTCTTCTTTTTACTGACTCTATATCACATGGTCCAACATGTCTGAATCAATGCTGCATTGTGCTGTAGTGCTTCCTCAGCCGTTTACATACAGATACGCATCTAAACTATACAGAGAATGGTGAATACATTCAATTGAGTAAGTGATTACAATCAAACTGCTGCCAGCATCTCTATCTGAGTCCATGGAGGGAAATTGAATTTTCGAGGTTGAACGTGACAAAACAGAATGCAGATTAAAAAAGGATCATTGTAGGAGGGAAGCGGGTGACCTCTGACCCCACTATTATTCAGCACGTGTTCAACCCCGTGATTTATATAATGACAGCTCAATGTAGGGTCTTTAAGGTTGGGGGAGATAGACAGGGCCATTAGTGAGCATACAGAGACAATGAAGAAACAGAGTCATCACAGAAGAATTTAAAGGGATAGTTCACCCAGAGATAAAATTTCTGTCATTAATTACTCACCCTTATGTTGTTCCAAACCCATATTTTCGATTAAATCTGAGAGCTTTCTGATCCTGCATAGACAACAGTTACCACGTTCAAGGCCCAGAAAGGTAGTAAGGACATTGATTAAATAGCCCATGTGACATCAGTGGTTCAACCTTAATTTTATGAAGTTATGAGAATACTTTTTGTGCACAAAAAATAAAAGACTTTATTCAACAATTGTTTTCGCCTTGAACATGTCAGTTCTGTTGGGTCAGAAAGCTCTCGGATTTCATCAAAAATATCTAAATTTATGGTTTATTAAGGTCTTACGGGTCAAAACAAAATAAAAAGGCACTAAAATAAAAAAGCACAAAACATAAAGGCACCAAAAACAAAAAAAGGACAAAATAAAAAAAGAGGCACTAAAACAAAAAAAAGAACAAAACAAAAAGGCACTAAAAAACAAAAAAAGCCCAAAACAAAGCAAAACAAAAAGGCACTAAAAACTAAAACAAAAAAACCCACAAAAACTAAAAAGTCACTAAAATGAACAAAACTGCATGAAATGAAAAGGCACTAAAACAAAACCAAAACATAAAGTCAACAAAACCAAAAAAAGCACAAAATAAAACAAAGAGGCACTAAAACAAAAAAAAAGCACAAAACAAAAAGGCATTAAAACAAAAACAAAAACTAAAAAGTCACTAAAATGAACAAAATAAACAGGCACTAAAACAAAACAAAAAAGGCACTAAAACAAAAGAGTACAAAACAAAACAAAGGCACAAAAAAACACAAAACAAAAAGGCAATGAAACTAAAAAAACAAAACAAAGAGGCACTAAAACAAAAGAGCACAAAACAAAGCAAAATAAAAAAGCACTAAAACAAAAAATTGCAAAACAAAAAGCACTAAAACAAAAAAGTGCAAAACAAAAAAGGCACTAAAACAAAAGAGCACAAAACAAAGCAAAACAAAAAGGCACTAAAACTACAACAAAAGTGCAAAACAAAACAAAAGGCACTAAAACAAAAAAGCACAAAACAAAACTAAAAGTCACTAAAACAGAAACAAAAAAGCAATAAAACAAAACCAAAAAAGCACAAAACAAAATTAAACAAAAGGCACTAAAAACTAAAACAAAAAAGACAAAAGGCACTATAACTAAAACAGAAAAGTGTAAAATAAAACAAAAATGCCCTAAAACAGAAACAAAAAAGTACAAAACAAAACAAAAAGGCCCTAAAACAGAAACAAAAAAGACCAAAACATAACGAAAGGCAATAAAAACAAAAAAGCACAAAACAAAACGAATCAAGACAAAAAAGCACTAAAACAAAAATGCACAAAACAAAACTTAAAGGCACTAAAACAGAAACAAAAAAAGCACAAAATGAAACAAAAAGGCACTAAAACTAAAACAAAAAAGTAAAAAACAAAACAAAAAGGCACTTTAACTAAAACAGAAAAGCGTAAAACAAAAAGGCACTAAACCTAAAACAAAAAAGCTCAAAACAAAACTAAACAAAAGGGCACTAAACCTAAAACAAAAAAAGTGCTAAACAAAACTAAACAAAAAGGCACTAAACCTAAAACAAACACACAAAAAACAAAACGGCACTATAAATAAAACAGAAAAGCACAAAACAAAACGAAAAGGCACTAAAACAGAAGCAAAAAAGCACAAAACAAAAAAGGCACCAAAAACATAAAAAGCACAAAACAAAGACAATAGAACTAAAACAACGCAAAACAAAACGAAACAAAAAGGCACTAAAACAAAAAAGCACAAAACAAAACTAAACAAAAAGACACTAAAATGAAAAAGGTGGGTTGGTATGACATGCGACGACTCACAAAACACATAGTTGCAGAATGTCTCATGAAAAAATGCCTTATCGGACAATATCCAGAACAAAAGAAAAAGGACGAAATTTAATATGTGCTTATCATTTCTGTAAATCTTTGAAAGATTCACACTGGTTCAATGAGCAACCAAACTTCTTTTTCACTCATTTCTTTCGCTCTCTCTCGTGCACCGAGCTGATGTATCCGTCTCCAGTGTTCAAAGCGGCCTGGCAGAGCCTGTTTACACAAAACGCCTCCCTCCTTTTCGTCCTTCTCTTCTCCTCAGCGAGCCACTGGAGTCTCTTATCAGAGCTCAGCAGGAGCGTCTCTGAGTCCGTAGAGCTCACAAGCACAGTAAATAACGGCTGATAGCGCAGGTGCTAATAAAGCTGTCTCGGTCTGCAGAAATTGAGACCGTCACAGTTCATATTGTGTATGCAAGTCCAAAAACAGGCATGACGAGCCAAAAAACAAGACCTTGTGAGGGACACAAATGTTTTTACATGCAGCAGACGCTCAAGAGACAAGAATCGTGTTGACTTTACATTAGTATTCCATTCAAACGCTACAAATGAACAAAAATGCAGCCTTGAATGCTTGAAAACACCTGTTGTTGGGGGAAACGGCCTTGAGCGGCTGAATTCGCAGAACATCTTTGCGGTGATTGCCTATCTCAAGTATCCACCCACACGCCGCCTACATAAACGGATACGCCATCCAATCCCGACAGCCTGACTCTGCCTTTGTCTGTCAAGGCCGGCAGAGTGGCATATATGCCTGCTGTGGAGGTCTACAGGTTGGAATAAGCTGTTGAAATCCAGGGATAGTGGATTGCGGAGGCTGTTATTCATGACCCTGACAGTGCAGTGAGGCATGTCAAAGAAAAGACCTCTATATGAAAGTGGGGTCAGAGTGAGAGTTGTCGCCTATAGATGGAGAGAGAGTGTGGCAGTATGTGTTCAGTCTAGCTCAAGCGTTCAGCAAACATGAATATATAGTCAATATAAGGATTAAAATCCATTTCTCATACTGCTTCTATTTGGCATCACTGATTCTGATACTTTACTTTTTAAAACTGTGAAGTTGCTTTGAAACTATTTGTAATGTATAAAGCGTATAATTTTTTTTTAATCATTTATTTAACAAGAAAGATAAGAGACAATGTCGAGCGATGAGGAGAACCAGATTAAAATACAGTGCAGGCTGAATTTGAACCTATATTTCCCATATGAGCACCAAGGCTCAACATATCCAGAGTATCACTGGATTTTTAGGCATATTTGCCTTTCTAAGAGATTAAGGTTACGATTTTTGAATGTGAACGATAAAATGAGCAAAAAAATTACAAAACACCAAGAACCATACAAAAGTTCTGTTTGGAAGATGAAATGGAACAAATAGCACAAAAGAAAAAGGTACTAAAATGACAACAACAAAAAAAATCAAAAAAGTAAAACAAAAAAGTACAAAACAAAATGAAAAGGCTTTAAAATAGAAACAAAAAGTACAAAACAAAACAAAAAGGCACTAAAACAGAAACAAAAAAGCACAAAACAAAATGAAAAGGCTCTAAAATAGAAACAAAAAAGCACAAAACTAAATGAAAAGGCTCTAAAATAGAAACAAAAAGTACAAAACAAAACAAAACAAAACAAAAAGGCACTAAAACAGAAACAAAAAAGCACAAAACAAAATGAAAAAGCTCTAAAATAGAAACAAAAAGTACAAAACAAAACAAAAAGGCACTAAAACAGAAACAAAAAAGCACAAAACAAAATGAAAAGGCTCTAAAATAGAAACAAACAGTACAAAACAAAACAAAAAGGCACTTAAACAGAATCAAAAAAGCACAAAACAAAATGAAAAGGCTCTAAAATAGAAACAAAAAGTACAAAACAAAACAAAAAGGCACTAAAACAGAAACAAAAAAGCACAAAACAAAATGAAAAGGCTCTAAAATAGAAACAAAAAAGCACAAAACAAAATGAAAAGGCTCTAAAATAGAAACAAAAAGTACAAAACAAAACAAAACAAAACAAAAAGGCACTAAAACAGAAACAAAAAAGCACAAAACAAAATGAAAAAGCTCTAAAATAGAAACAAAAAGTACAAAACAAAACAAAAAGGCACTAAAACAGAAACAAAAAAGCACAAAACAAAATGAAAAGGCTCTAAAATAGAAACAAACAGTACAAAACAAAACAAAAAGGCACTTAAACAGAATCAAAAAAGCACAAAACAAAATGAAAAGGCTCTAAAATAGAAACAAAAAGTACAAAACAAAACAAAAAGGCACTAAAACAGAAACAAAAAGCACAAAACAAAATGAAAAGGCTCTAAAATAGAAACAAAAAGTACAAAACAAAACAAAAAGGCACTAAAACAGAATCAAAAAGCACAAAACAAAATGAAAAGGCTCTAAAATAGAAACAAAAAGTACAAAACAAAACAAAAAGGCACTAAAACAGAATCAAAAAAGCACAAAACAAAATGAAAAGGCTCTAAAATAGAAACAAAAAGTACAAAACAAAACAAAAAGGCACTAAAACAGAAAAAAAAGCACAAAACAATGAAAAGGCTATAAAATAGAAACAAAAAGTACAAAACAAAACAAAAAGGCACTTAAACAGAAACAAAAAAAGCACAAAACAAAATGAAAAGGCTCTAAAATAGAAACAAAAAGTACAAAAAAGGCACTTAAACAGAAACAAAAAGGCACAAAACTAAACATAAACACTAAAACAAACAAAAATGCACGAAACAAAAAGGCACTAAAACTTAAAAAAAACAAAAAAACAAAAACAAAAAGGCACTAAACCTAAAAAAAGCACAAAACAAAATGAAAAAGCACAAAAAAGCACTAAAACAAAACAAAACAAAACAAAAAGGCACTTAAACAAAAACAAGAAAAGTACAAACAAAACAAAAAAAGGCACTAAACCTAAAACAAAAAGCCCAAAAACACAACAAAAAGGCACAAAACAAAACATAAAAACAACAAAAACAGAAAGAAAAATGCAGTAAAAATAAAACAGCAACAAAAAAGCACAAAACATAAAGGCACTAAAACTAAACCAAAAAAGCATAAAACAAAACAGAAAGGCACTAAAACAAAAAGAATAAAACAAAATGGCACTAAAACAAAACAAAAAGGCACTAAAACTAAAACAAAAAGGCAAAAAAACTAAAACAAAGGCAATACAACTACAAAAGCATAAAACAAAAAAGCTAAAAAAAAAATTAAAAACAAAAGGCACTAAAGCAAACAAAAAAGCACAAAACAAAAAGGCACTAAAACTAAAAACCAAAAAGAAACAAAAAAGGCAAAAAAAAAAACACTAAAGCAAACAAAATGGCACTAAAAAACAAAACAAAAAGGCACTAAAACTAAAAAACTAAAACAAAGGCAATACAACAAAGAAAGAAAGCACAAAACAAAAAGGCACTACAACTACAAAAGCATAAAACAAAAAAGCTAAAAAAATAAATAAAACAAAGGCACTAAAGCAAACAAAAGCACAAAACAAAACAAAAGGCACTAAAACGCTAACAAAAAGCATAAAATAAAATGCACCAAAAAAAAAAAAAAAGGTACTAAAACTACAAAAAAGCATTAATACAAAAAAAGCACAAAACCAAAAAAAGCACTAAAACTAACACAAAAAAGGACAAAACATAAAGAGTTATACATTATATTTAAATAAAGAAAAAAAAAAGGGACACCAAGACAGAAAAGCACCAAACATACACAAAACCATATACCATATACACAGTCTTCCTCTTCCACTAGGTGTCACTGTGGGCTCATTCTGCTCCGTGACCCGCTCATGGCCCTAAAACAGGAAGACCTTTCCCAGTGGACTGCCATTCTGTATAATGCAGAAGCTCAAACTTGCACAAGAGCATCCTGTTATTCTGCCCAACAGCTCAGGTGCCGGCAAAACCCCCACCACCATCACAAAACACACACCAGAGCCTGCGGCACGTCTGTATGTGTGTGAGCAAATTACAGGACATTCCTGTGCTGCTGGAGCAAGACTGCATACATATTTTTTTTTATAAGTGAACCTGGGGCATCTCCTGACGGGAATAAAACCAGCCGATTTATAAAATACAGAGTTTTTATACAAGAAGGCGGAGTCATGAGCCTTAAGACAAACATAAGACTGATACTGGTGGAGACTGGTGTAAACTGCTTATATTTAAAACAATGTTTCAGTTTTTTCATTTTTATTTATTTTGTATTATATTATATTATATTATATTATATTATATTATATTATATTATATTATATTATATTATATTATAATTTTATTTATTTATTTACTTTTTACATTTTATCTTTGTTTTATTCAAGAGATTTGGCCTATTTCCCATCAAACAAAAAAAAGAAAGTCACTTTATTAATGATTAAAATGAATTTTATAGCAGCTGTGTCTTACATTGGCTTTAATAATGTAAAACTACATGTTTTCAAAGTAGGGTACATATTAAACAAAAAGCACAAAACAAAAGGGCACTAACAATAAAATTAATAAAAAAAGCAAAAAGGAACTAAAACTAAAATAAAAAAACATAAAACAAAAAAGGCACTAAAACAAAAAGCACAAAACAAAACAGCACTAAAGCAAACAAAAAAGCACAAAACAAACTTAATGGCACTACACCAAAAGCACAAAATAAAAAGGCACTAAAACTAAAACAAAAAAGCAAAACACAAAACAAAAAGGCACTAAAACAAAAACAAACAAAAAAAGCACAAAACAAAAAGGCACTAAAACAAAAACACTAAACGAAAAGGCACTGAAATAAAAAGGCACTAAACAAAAAGGCGCTAAAAAACAACAAAAAGGCACTAAAACAAAACACTAAACGAAAAGGCACTGAAACAAAAAGGCACTAAAACAAAACAAAACAAAAAGGCACTAAAACAAAACACTAAACGAAAAGGCACTGAAACATAAAGGCACTAAAACAAAACAAAAAGGCACTAAAACAAAACACTAAACGAAAAGGCACTGAAACAAAAAGGCACTAAACAAAAAGGCGCTAAAAAACAACAAAAAGGCACTAAAACAAAACACTAAACGAAAAGGCACTGAAACAAAAAGGCACTAAAACAAAACAAAACAAAAAGGTACTAAAACAAAACGAAAAGGCACTAAAACAAAACACAAAATAAAAAGGAACTAAAACAAAACAATAAAAAAACACAAAACGAAAAGGCACTAAAACAAACAAAAAAGCACAAAACAGAAAGGCACTAAAACAAAACAAAAAGGCACTAAAACAAAACAAAAAGGCACTAAAACAAAACAGAAAGGCACTAAAACAAAACAAAAAGGCACTAAAACAAAACACTAAACGAAAAGGCACTAAAACAAAACACAAAACAAAAAGGCGCTAAAAAATTCAACAAAAAAGGAACTAAAACAAAAGCACAAAACGAGAAGGCACTAAAACAACACAAGACAAAAAGGCACTAAAACAAAACAACAAAAAGCACAAAACAAAGCAAAAAGGCACTAAAACAACACAAGACAAAAAGGCACTAAAACAAAACAACAAAAAAGCACAAAACAAAGCGAAAAGGCACTAAAACAAAAATAAAACACAAAACAGAAAGGCACTAAAACAAAAGCACAAAACGAAAAGGCACTAAAACAAAACAAAATGCACTAAACAAAAAAGCAAAAAACGAAAAAGCATTAAAATAAATAAAAAAGCATAAAAACAAAAAGGCTCTTATTATTAATATTTTAATTATTTTAATTAAATTTAATTAAATTTTTTTTTTTTACATTTTATGTTTGTTTTATTCATGAAATTTGGCCTTTTTCCCCTCAAATGTACTTTATTAATGGTTCAAATAAATTTTATAGCAGCTGTGTTTTACATGGCTTTACTAATGTAAAACGTCTCGGGTTACGTATGTAACCTTAGTTCCCTGAGGGAACGAGACGCCGCGTCAGGAACGCTATGGGGAACGCCATTGGCGGGCCGCACTCTGAACTGTGTATAACAACCAATGAAATGACGGGGGTGACGTCACAGGCGCGGTGACGTCACCGACCAGGAAGTATAAAGCACGTGCGTTTGAAGCCGGCGGCAGCTCTTTAGGAATGAAGCGAGCGCCGCAGGGTGCGGGAATTATGGTCCGAGACGCGGCGTCTCGTTCCCTCAGGGAACTAAGGTTACATACGTAACCCGAGACGTTCCCTTCCGGGAACTCGAGCCGCGTCAGGAACGCTATGGGGAACGAGACTACCAACGCCCCCATAATTACCGAGCCCTGCGAGTGTCTGCTCAACCAGGGTGGAAAAAGAGAGAGCCCTTGTCTAGCATTACGCGGACAAGAAGGCCCTGTAGTCCTCGGCCCTCGGGCACACGAGGAATGGTAGTCTTCCTCTGTCTGGTCGCCAGCCAGAACGAGAGGTACTCCACGGCCCTCAGGCACACGCAGAGTCTTAGTCCTTTGTCTGGGAGTTAGCCAGAACAAGAGGGACCGAATGACCACTGTCTAGCACTCGGCGGACAGATGGTGTGGGAAGTCCTCGGTCCGCAGACCCACGAGGACGGTGAGCTCGACCTCAAGGCTCCTCGGCCCTCGGGCACACGAGGAGAGGGTGATCCTTTGTCTGGGGGTTCAGCCAGAACAAGAGGGATCCAAGGCTCGGCCTGGAGCTCCGCCAGGACGCGAGGGAATAAGCCATTGTCTAGCATTACGCGGACAAGAGGGCACTGCAATCCCCGGCCCTCGGGCTCACGGGGAAGACAGTAGGTGCCTCTGCCTGGTAGCCAGCCAGTGCATGAGGCACTCCTCGGCCTTCTGTGAAGGCAGACGAGGAGTCTTAGTCCTTGGTCTGGGGAAAGCCAGAAACCAGAGGGACCGGAGTACACTCGGTCTGATAGCATCCTGCGTCAGAACACGAGGAGAATTAAGCCATTGTCTAGCATTCCGCGGACAAGAGGGCTGTACAGTTCTCGGCCCTCGGGCACACGAGAACCGTGACCTCTGCCTGGTTCGCCAGCCAGTGCGAGAGGCACCCCTCGGCCCTCGGGCTCACGAGGGGTCTTAGTCCTTTGTCTGGGGGTTCTGCCAGGACAAGAGGGACTGAAAGGGCTTTTGTCTAGCTTTCACGGACAAAAGGGGTAAAGTTTTGCAGATCTCTTATGAGTGGCGAAACGACTTCTCTTCTTTCCGCAGAAAGAATGCGCCTTGAGAAGTCTCCTCCTGGCTAGGGAGGTGGCTGCCCCTCTAGGCCTAGCGCACTAGGCCGAGAGTACAGCCGAGCCTGGAGCGGCTCTGAGGTCGAGCTCGTAATACCTAACGAATGTTAGGGGCGTGGACCAACCCGCAGCATTGCAGATGTCTTGTATTGGGACACCTGCCGTCAGAGCTCTCGAGGCACTCATGCCCCGAGTAGAGTGAGCCTTGAGTCCCAACGGTGAGGGGAGATCAGAGGACTCGTAAGCAGTAGTTATGGCATCGATGATCCATCTACTAATAGTGGGTTTTGAAGCTGGGCTCCCCCTCTTAGGGGGGCCGTAACAGACAAACAGTTGCTCTGTTTTACGCCACGTGGCAGCTCTGTGGACGTATGCGTCTAAAGCTCTGACTGGGCACATGCAGTTTAACTTCCTGTGACCTGGCTCCACGTATGGAGGAGGATAGAACGCCTGCAGCGTTACTGGCTGCGGTGCTAGGGAGGGGACCTTCGGGACGTACCCGACCCTGGGATATAGAAAGGCCTTGGCCATCCCTGGGGCAAACTCTAAATGAGATGGGGCCACTGAAAGGGCCTGCAGATCGCCTACTCTCTTGAGGGAGGTGAGTGCTAACAGGAGCGCCGTCTTAACTGTGAGGGCGCGATCCGTAGACTCCTCTAAGGGCTCGAATGGAGGCTTGCAGAGAGCTTCTAGCACCACAGCGAGGTCCCACGTGGGGACCCTGGGTGTCACTCGAGGCCTCAGCCTGAGCGCACCGCGGAGGAACCGTATGACCAAGGGCTCTCTACCTACTGAGAGGCCACCTAAAGGGGCGTGGTAGGCACTTATGGCCGCCACGTATACCTTTAGAGTGGAGTGAGCTAGCCCTGCGGATAGGCGAGACTGTAGGAACTCCAGAACTGTACCGACCGGGCAGTTGACTGGGTCCAGGTGGCGCTCGCGGCACCATCTCGCGAATAAGTTCCACTTAAGGCCATACAGTTTCCTCGTAGAGGGAGCTCTGGATTGGAGAAGGGTCTCAACAACCTCGGTTGAGAGACCCGCTCCTATGAGTTGTGCCCCCTCAGGGGCCACACCCATAACCTCCACCTCTCTGGGTGGGGGTGGCATATTGCGCCCCCAGCCTGAGACAGGAGGTCCCTCCTGACGGGAATCTCCCACGGAGAGCCGTCTAGGAGAGATACCAGGTCCGAGAACCATACTCGTGCCGGCCAGTACGGGGCTACTAGTAGCAGCCGCACTTGAAACCGACGGACCCGTTCCAGAACTCCCGGGAGCAGAGCGATCGGGGGAAAGGCGTACAGACGCAGCCTCGGCCACGTCTGTGCCATGGCATCCAGCCCCAGTGGAGCTGGATGAACTAGAGAGTACCAGAGGGGACAGTGCGATGTCTCCTGAGTCGCAAACAGGTCCACCTGAGCCTGGCCAAACACTCTCCAGATCTGCTTCACCACCTCTGGGTGAAGCATCCATTCCCCGGGCCTCGGCCCCTGCCTTGACAGGACGTCTGCTCCCACATTCAGATGTCCAGGAATATGGACTGCTCTCAGGGAGAGGAATTTCTCTTGAGACCAAAGGAGTATCCGGTACGCCAGCTTGTACAAGGGGCGTGAGCGGAGTCCTCCTTGGTGGTTTATGTAGTAAACCACCGCAGTGCTGTCTGTACGGACCAGCACGTGTTTGTTTCTTAGGTCTGTGAGAAACCTCTTTAGGGTCAGGGATACTGCCAGCATCTCTAAGCGGTTAATGTGCCACGAGAGATGGTGGGCGCTCCATAGGCCTTGGGCTGAGCGGCCACGCATGACCGCCCCCCAACCGGTAAGGGAAGCGTCGGTCGCTAGCGTGATGCGGCGACCAGGCACTCCCAGAACCGGTCCCTGAGAGAGGAACCAGGGTTTCCTCCACATGGCCAAGGCACGTAGGCAACGCCGCGTGACCTTGATCTTGCGGAGTGGGTTTCCCCTCGGGGAGAACCCCCTGGTCCTGAGCCACCACTGCAGTGGTCTCATGTGCAGCAGTCCAAAAGGTATCACGTTGGAAGCGGCTGCCATAAGACCTAACAGTACTTGAAACTGTTTGACAGTGAGTGACTGGCCTAGCTTTACTGCATTCACTGCGGTCAGTATGGAATCGACTCGTGCAGGAGACATGCGTGCCTGCATGGAGATCGAATCCCACACTACGCCTAAGTAAGTGGTCCTCTGTAGTGGAGAAAGCACACTCTTCTTGGCGTTGAGTCTCAACCCTAACTCTTTCATGTGAGCGAGAACAGCACCTCGATGCTGAACCGCTAACTGTTAGTTGAGTATGCGGATGCCCTGGAGTCACAGTGGAGCCAGCGCAGCATCCACACACTTCGTGAAAGTGCGAGGTGAGAGAGCTAGGCCGAAAGGAAGCACTCTGTCTTGGTAAGCCTTGCCCCTGAAAGCGAACCTGAGATACTTCCTGTGCTAAAGAACCAGAAAGTTCACTAAGGGTACCAGCCTCTCGAGACTGGTGTCTGGATTTACTTGAGGAACTAACTCGGAGTCCTGAAACAGCGAACTGGCAGGAAGCGCCGGAATTAGCTCCTCGGAAAACCCCCGCGGGGGTTGCGAACTCTCCAGGGCCGCTACGTTTCCGGGCGGACCAGCTAGAGGATGCTCGCGGGAGATAGCCGCGCCCTGTAACACTGGCAGGGTTAGCTGACTCATCTCCTGAGGGCCACGAAGGGGTCTGAAACCCGCACCTGGAGGTACGGTGCAAACCCCCTCGAGAGGGGCTGCCCTCAACGGCCCTGAACCACAACCGTCAGGGCCGCTTAGCCGAGGACTTCCTTGACTGGAGGACGACCCTCAGGTCAGGCCTCTTCGTCTTGGAAGCCCCCGACTTAGAGCGTTGCTTTCCGGGTCCCCTAGGCTGGGCCGGGGGAGCACGGGCGGCAACGCTCTGTTTTTGTGCCTCTCTATGGGAGCTCGTACACGGCTGAGGCTGCTTCTTAGATGGTGCAGCAGCCTCAGAGGAGAACACGCGGCGAGGAAGGAAAGTTCTGAACGCCGCCGCCTGCTTGCGGGCCTCCTGGTGCCTGGCCACAACGGTATCAACCGAAGCACCAAAGAGGCCAGATGGTTGCAGGGGGGCGTCCAGAAGCGTGACCCTGTCCTTCTCTTTTACGTCGGACAGGGTCAGCCAGAGATGCCTCTCCGCGGCCACCAGGGCTGCCATAGACCGCCCAACAGCACGGGCGGCCTCCTTGGTGGCGCGGAGAGCGAGATCTGCAGTTTTTTGCATCTCTGTGACGCTAACTTCCTCGCCGCTGCTGAACTCCTTCAGCAGGTCAGCCTGGTAGGCTTGCAGGATGCCCATGGTGTGAAGGCAAGACCCTGCTTGACCTGCTGCCGTGTATGCCTTACCCACCAGGCCAGATGTGACTTTAAGGGGCCTGGTGGGTAAGGACGGAGCCTTCAAGGATGATGCCGAGCCGGGTGACAGATAGCCCGCAAGCGTCTGTTCAACCCGTGGCATCGTCCTATAGCCACTCTCCTCTGCCCCCCCCACATTTCCATAATTTTCAGCGGGGGAGAAAAGACGGGAGGAGTATGGCTTTTCCCACGATCTCGCTAGCTCTTGGTGGAGATCGGGGAAGAAGGGAAGGCTCCGTTTTGGAGGTGCTGACTTTGTCCGCAGGAAGCGATCATCTAATCGGCTTCGCTGCGGCTCATGTGATTGCTGTTGTTCTGCGGGCCATGTGATGTGTAATTTGGCTACCGCATTAGTCAGCACCTCTACGAGCTCCTCATAGTGAGGCGAGCGTGATGGCGGTTGTGGTTCCTCTGAAACACTTTCAATGTCAACCTCCTCGGAGGAAGACAAGAGGAACTCGGGGACCTCCTCCCGGGGGGAAGAAACCGCAGCGCGGGCTTCCACATCCAGGAGGAGATCGCTCGATCCGCTGAGTGAGGGCGGAGATAGGGGATCACCCGTCTCCATACCCTCCAGCAGATCGAGCTGCGAGCCCCACGAGTGCAGCCGCCGCTCCGCCTCGGCGGAAGCGGGGCCAGACCCACGGGGCACGCTAGTGAAAGCCCCCTCCTCGAAGAGGGCTTTCCGGGAGCGAAGCAGACGCACCGGCAGGCGTTCACAGTGCTCACAGCCAGCCTTTTCGAGGGCTGACTGTGCATGCTCCGCTCCCAAGCAGACCACGCATAGACTGTGTGTATCCCCACCAACAATGAAGCGTTGGCAGGGAGGGACACACTGTCTATGCGGGCGCTTAACCACCATCAAACTCTTTTTCTTAATAGGTTGTAAAGATGCCATTCTACTCAAATAAAAGTGTGTCAAACTGGACACAAAAACAGCAGAAATGGCAAGACAGACACAGACACAGAGCGCTCTCGCTGAATGACAAAAGCTGCCGCCGGCTTCAAACGCACGTGCTTTATACTTCCTGGTCGGTGACGTCACCGCGCCTGTGACGTCACCCCCGTCATTTCATTGGTTGTTATACACAGTTCAGAGTGCGGCCCGCCAATGGCGTTCCCCATAGCGTTCCTGACGCGGCTCGAGTTCCCGGAAGGGAACTACATGTTTTCAAAGTGAGGAACATATTAAACAAGATGTCTTCGCTACAAAAGGTAAAAGAACTTCAAAAACCAGGTCAGAAGTTGAAATCAAGTTCACTACAAAAAAAAAAAAAAAATGTTTTCAACTATAAGTAGTCAGGAGATCACTGAGGAAATATGGCCTTTTAAACAAGCAGGAATCTAATAAAGTGCTTTATCCTTTTATGTGCTTACTGTATATTTATTGTGATAGAGTTCAACTTGAAAAGCAACAAGAGCTTTGAATATTTTTCTTACAAATGTAGTCTTTCACAGTGCTATTCATTACAAACCTTATTAGATTGTCTTTATTAATGTTTTTACAGAAATTACGGGAATAGTCACATTATATTTACAGTAAACGTTCTCATTTACCATATTTTCCTTTAAAATCTTAAAGTTAACGAGTCGTTTTCTTATGATAGTTCGTCATTGTTTTGGACTGCTGGTAAAGGGTAATCAGATTCTTTTCAAGGCATCCAGAGAAAAAAAAATCAATACTATATAAGCAGACTTGATGAATTAGAAATTTGTACTCAGTGTGAATATTGATCAGCTTCAATCTGACGGGTTTTGACAGCTCATGTGCAAAAAGAAATCAATACTGAAACTGAATTTGATCAATTTTTTAAGAGTTGTCATACCGTGATATGGCTAAGCGAAAAGAAAAGATACCTGTAGATGTGATTGAGGGTTTGGAAAAGAGATGTTCCTAACATTTTAGATGTACAGGTGTTTGAGAAACATGTAAAAAGAGAGGTAGAGGAAGTAGAGGCTCTTTCCTGCTCTGCCTCTGGGTGAAGCTCTGGGTCTAATCATCTGTCAGGATGAAAGTCCTTCATTCAGACGCTGGAGATCCAGACAAGACAGGAAACCGCAGTCAATCTTGTTTAGGATGGAATCTGGGCGCTGTAAGAATACAAAAATATAAATTCATACACTGTTAAGAAAGATTATTGATGTTTTATAAAACAACACAAGCAGTTTTTCTACTTCAAAATTGCATGTTCAATTCAATGTATTACTTAACGTTTCTTTGTAATTATCTGTGGAATTTACTAGCAATTTCTGAGTGAAAATTTGTTTTAAAGACATTTTTTCAGTGTATAAACTATCAATTGATAAAGCACTTTGCACAACTGTTAAATGTGAAAACACAACACAAAACAAAAAGGCACTAAAACAAAACACGAAACAAAAGGCGCTAAAAAACAACAAAAAAGGCACTAAAACAAAACAAAACAAAACAAAACAAAACAAAAAGGCACTAAAATAAAACAAAACAAAAAGGCACTAAAACAAAACACAAAACAAAAAGGCACTAAAACAAAACAAAATAAAAAGGCACTAAAACAAAACAAAACAAAAAAGCATAAAACAAAGTGAAAAGGCACTAAAACAGAAACATTAAAACACAAAACAAAAAGGCACTAAAATAAAAAAAGCACAAAACAGAAAGGCACTAAAACAAAACACTAAACAAAAAGGCACTAAAACAAAACACTAAATGAAAAGGCACTAAAACAAAACAAAACGAAAGGCACTAAAACAAAACACAAAACAAAAAGGCACTAAAACAAAACACAAAACAAAAAGGCACTAAAACAAAACACTAAATGAAAAGGCACTAAAACAAAACAAAACGAAAGGCACTAAAACAAAACACAAAACAAAAAGGCACTAAAACAAAACAAAATAAAAAGGCACTAAAACAAAACAAAACAAAAAAGCATAAAACAAAGTGAAAAGGCACTAAAACAGAAACATTAAAACACAAAACAAAAAGGCACTAAAATAAAAAAAGAACAAAACAGAAAGGCACTAATACAAAAGCACAAAACAAAAAGGCACTAAAACAAAACACTAAACGAAAAGACACTAAAACAAAACACAAAACAAAAAGGCACTAAAACAAAACACTAAATGAAAAGGCACTAAAACAAAACAAAACGAAAGGCACTAAAACAAAACACAAAACAAAAAGGCACTAAAACAAAACACTAAATGAAAAGGCACTAAAACAAAACAAAACAAAACAAAACAAAACTATCAATTGATAAAGCACTTTGCACAACTGTTAAATGTGAAAACACAACACAAAACAAAAAGGCACTAAAACAAAACACGAAACAAAAGGCGCTAAAAAACAACAAAAAAGGCACTAAAACAAAACAAAACAAAACAAAAAGGCACTAAAATAAAACACAAAACAAAAAGGCACTAAAACAAAACACAAAACAAAAAGGCACTAAAACAAAACAAAATAAAAAGGCACTAAAACAAAACAAAACAAAAAAGCATAAAACAAAGTGAAAAGGCACTAAAACAGAAACATTAAAACACAAAACAAAAAGGCACTAAAATAAAAAAAGCACAAAACAGAAAGGCACTAAAACAAAACACTAAACAAAAAGGCACTAAAACAAAACACTAAATGAAAAGGCACTAAAACAAAACAAAACGAAAGGCACTAAAACAAAACACAAAACAAAAAGGCACTAAAACAAAACACAAAACAAAAAGGCACTAAAACAAAACACTAAATGAAAAGGCACTAAAACAAAACAAAACGAAAGGCACTAAAACAAAACACAAAACAAAAAGGCACTAAAACAAAACAAAATAAAAAGGCACTAAAACAAAACAAAACAAAAAAGCATAAAACAAAGTGAAAAGGCACTAAAACAGAAACATTAAAACACAAAACAAAAAGGCACTAAAATAAAAAAAGAACAAAACAGAAAGGCACTAATACAAAAGCACAAAACAAAAAGGCACTAAAACAAAAACTAAACGAAAAGACACTAAAACAAAACACAAAACAAAAAGGCACTAAAACAAAACACTAAATGAAAAGGCACTAAAACAAAACAAAAGGCACTAAAACAAAACACAAAACAAAAAGGCACTATAACAAAACACTAAATGAAAAGGCACTAAAACAAAACAAAACGGCACTAAAACAAAAACGAAAAGGCACTAAAACAAAACACTAAACGAAAAGGCACTAAAACAAAACAAAACAAAACAAAACAAAAAGGCACTAAAACAAAAAAAGCACAAAACAAAAAGGCACTAAAACAAAAAAAGCACAAAACAGAAAGGCACTAATACAAAAGCACAAAACAAAAAGGCACTAAAACAAAACACTAAACAAAAAGGCACTAAAACAAAACAAAACAAAACAAAACAAAACAAAAAGGCACTAAACCAAAAAAAGCACAAAACAAAAAGGCACTAAAACAAAAAAAAGCACAAAACAGAAAGGCACTAATACAAAAGCACAAAACAAAAAGGCACTAAAACAAAACAAAACAAAAAGGCACTAAAACAAAACACTAAATGAAAAGGCACTAAAACACAACAACAAAAAGGCACTAAAACAAAACAATAAATGAAAAGGCACTAAAACAAAACCCTAAATGAAAAGGCACTAAAACAAAACAAAAAGGCACTAAAGCAAAACACTAAATGAAAAGGCACTAAAACAAAACAAAACGGCACTAAAACAAAACATTAAATGAAAAGGCACTAAAACAAAACAAAACGGCACTAAAACAAAACACAAAACAAAAAGGCACTAAAACAAAACAAAATAAAAAGTCACTAAAACAAAACAAAACGGCACTAAAACAAAACAAAATAAAAAGGCACTAAAACAAAACAAAACAAAAAGGCACTAAAACAAAACAAAATAAAAAGGCACTAAAACAAAACAAAACAAAACGGCACTAAAACAAAACAAAACAAAAAGGCACTAAAACAAAACAAAATAAAAAGGCACTAAAACAAAACAAAACGGCACTAAAACAAAACATTAAATGAAAAGGCACTAAAACAAAACAAAACGGCACTAAAACAAAACACAAAACAAAAAGGCACTAAAACAAAACAAAATAAAAAGTCACTAAAACAAAACAAAACAAAAAAGCATAAAACAAAGTGAAAAGGCACTAAAACAGAAACATTAAAACACAAAACAAAAAGGCACTAAAATAAAAAAAGCACAAAACAGAAAGGCACTAATACAAAAGCACAAAACAAAAAGGCACTAAAACAAAACACTAAACGAAAAGACACTAAAACAAAACACAAAACAAAAAGGCACTAAAACAAAACACTAAATGAAAAGGCACTAAAACAAAACAAAACGAAAGGCACTAAAACAAAACACAAAACAAAAAGGCACTAAAACAAAACACTAAATGAAAAGGCACTAAAACAAAACAAAACGGCACTAAAACAAAAAGGCACTAAAACAAAACACTAAACGAAAAGGCACTAATACAAAAGCACAAAACAAAAAGGCACTAAAACAAAACACTAAACAAAAAGGCACTAAAACAAAACAAAACAAAACAAAACAAAAAGGCACTAAAACAAAAAAAGCACAAAACAAAAAGGCACTAAAACAAAAAAAGCACAAAACAGAAAGGCACTAATACAAAAGCACAAAACAAAAAGGCACTAAAACAAAACAAAACAAAACAAAAAGGCACTAAAACAAAACACTAAATGAAAAGGCACTAAAACACAACAACAAAAAGGCACTAAAACAAAACACTAAATGAAAAGGCACTAAAACAAAACCCTAAATGAAAAGGCACTAAAACAAAACAAAAAGGCACTAAAGCAAAACACTAAATGAAAAGGCACTAAAACAAAACAAAACGGCACTAAAACAAAACATTAAATGAAAAGGCACTAAAACAAAACATTAAATGAAAAGGCACTAAAACAAAACAAAACGGCACTAAAACAAAACATTAAATGAAAAGGCACTAAAAGAAAACAAAACAAAAAAGGCACTAAAGCAAAACACTAAATGAAAAGGCACTAAAACAAAACAAAAAGGCACTAAAACAAAACATTAAATGAAAAGGCACTAAAGCAAAACAAAAAGGCACTAAAACAAAACACTAAATGAAAAGGCACTAAAACAAAACAAAAAGGCACTAAAGCAAAACGAAAAGGCACTAAAACAAAACACTAAATGAAAAGGCACTAAAACAAAACATTAAATGAAAAGGCACGAAAACAAAACAAAACAAAAAGGCACTAAAACAAAACAAAACAAAAAGGCACTAAAACAAAACATTAAATGAAAAGGCACTAAAACTAAACAAAACAAAAAGGCACTAAAACAAAACACAAAACAAAAAGGCACTAAAACAAAACACAAAACAAAAAGGCAGGCACTAAAACAAAACACTAAATGAAAAGGCACTAAAACAAAACACAAAACAAAAAGGCACTAAAACAAAACACTAAATGAAAAGGCACTAAAACAAAACAAAACAAAACGGCACTAAAACAAAACACTAAATGAAAAGGCACTAAAACAAAACAAAACAAAACAAAAAGGCACTAAAACAAAACACTAAATGAAAAGGCACTAAAACAAAACACAAAACAAAAAGGCACTAAAACAAAACAAAATAAAAAGGCACTAAAACAAAACAAAACAAAAAAGCATAAAACAAAGTGAAAAGGCACTAAAACAGAAACATTAAAACACAAAACAAAAAGGCACTAAAATAAAAAAAGCACAAAACAAAAAGGCACTAAAACAAAACACTAAACGAAAAGACACTAAAACAAAACACAAAACAAAAAGGCACTAAAACAAAACAAAACGAAAGGCACTAAAACAAAACACAAAACAAAAAGGCACTAAAACAAAACAAAACGAAAGGCACTAAAACAAAACACAAAACAAAAAGGCACTAAAACAAAACACAAAACAAAAAGGCACTAAAACAAAACACTAAACGAAAAGACACTAAAACAAAACACAAAACAAAAAGGCACTAAAACAAAACAAAACGAAAGGCACTAATACAAAAGCACAAAACAAAAAGGCACTAAAACAAAACACTAAACGAAAAGACACTAAAACAAAACACAAAACAAAAAGGCACTAAAACAAAACAAAACGAAAGGCACTAATACAAAAGCACAAAACAAAAAGGCACTAAAACAAAACAAAACGAAAGGCACTAAAACAAAACACAAAACAAAAAGGCACTAAAACAAAACACTAAATGAAAAGGCACTAAAACAAAACAAAACGGCACTAAAACAAAAACGAAAAGGCACTAAAACAAAACACTAAACGAAAAGGCACTAAAACAAAACAAAACAAAACAAAAAGGCACTAAAACAAAAAAAGCACAAAACAAAAAGGCACTAAAACAAAAAAAGCACAAAACAGAAAGGCACTAATACAAAAGCACAAAACCAAAAGGCACTAAAACAAAAAAAGCACAAAACAGAAAGGCACTAATACAAAAGCACAAAACCAAAAGGCACTAAAACAAAACACTAAACAAAAAGGCACTAAAACAAAACAAAACAAAACAAAAAGGCACTAAAACAAAAAAAGCACAAAACAAAAAGGCACTAAAACAAAAAAAAGCACAAAACAGAAAGGCACTAATACAAAAGCACAAAACAAAAAGGCACTAAAACAAAACAAAACAAAAAGGCACTAAAACAAAACAAAACAAAAAGGCACTAAAACAAAACACTAAATGAAAAGGCACTAAAACAAAACAAAACGAAAGGCACTAAAACAAAACACAAAACAAAAAGGCACTAAAACAAAACACTAAATGAAAAGGGACTAAAACAAAACAAAACGGCACTAAAACAAAAACGAAAAGGCACTAAAACAAAACACTAAACGAAAAGGCACTAAAACAAAACAAAACAAAACAAAACAAAAAGGCACTAAAACAAAAAAAGCACAAAACAAAAAGGCACTAAAACAAAAAAAGCACAAAACAGAAAGGCACTAAAACAAAACACTAAACGAAAAGGCACTAAAACAAAACAAAACAAAACAAAACAAAACAAAAAGGCACTAAAACAAAAAAAGCACAAAACAAAAAGGCACTAAAACAAAAAAAGCACAAAACAGAAAGGCACTAATACAAAAGCACAAAACAAAAAGGCACTAAAACAAAACACTAAAACAAAACACTAAACAAAAAGGCACTAAAACAAAACAAAAGAAAACAAAACAAAAAGGCACTAAAACAAAAAAAGCACAAAACAAAAAGGCACTAAAACAAAAAAAGCACAAAACAGAAAGGCACTAATACAAAAGCACAAAACAAAAAGGCACTAAAACAAAACAAAACAAAAAGGCACTAAAACAAAACACTAAATGAAAAGGCACTAAAACACAACAACAAAAAGGCACTAAAACAAAACACTAAATGAAAAGGCACTAAAACAAAACACTAAATGAAAAGGCACTAAAACAAAACACTAAATGAAAAGGCACTAAAACAAAACAAAAAGGCACTAAAGCAAAACACTAAATGAAAAGGCACTAAAACAAAACAAAACGGCACTAAAACAAAACATTAAATGAAAAGGCACTAAAACAAAACAAAACGGCACTAAAACAAAACATTAAATGAAAAGGCACTAAAACAAAACAAAACAAAAAAGGCACTAAAGCAAAACACTAAATGAAAAGGCACTAAAACAAAACAAAAAGGCACTAAAACAAAACATTAAATGAAAAGGCACTAAAACAAAACAAAAAGGCACTAAAGCAAAACAAAAAGGCACTAAAACAAAACACTAAATGAAAAGGCACTAAAACAAAACATTAAATGAAAAGGCACTAAAACAAAACAAAACAAAAAGGCACTAAAACAAAACAAAACAAAAAGGCACTAAAACAAAACATTAAATGAAAAGGCACTAAAACTAAAACAAAACAAAACAAAACAAAAAGGCACCAAAACAAAACAAAAAGGCACTAAAACAAAACACAAAACAAAAAGGCAGGCACTAAAACAAAACACTAAATGAAAAGGCACTAAAACAAAACACAAAACAAAAAGGCACTAAAACAAAACACTAAATGAAAAGGCACTAAAACAAAACAAAACGGCACTAAAACAAAACACTAAATGAAAAGGCACTAAAACAAAACAAAACAAAACAAAACAAAACAAAACAAAAAGGCACTAAAACAAAACACTAAATGAAAAGGCACTAAAACAAAACACAAAACAAAAAGGCACTAAAACAAAACAAAACAAAACAAAAGGGCACTAACACAAAACAAAAAGGCACTAAAACAAAACACAACAAAAAAGCACTAAAACAAAACATAAAACAAAAAAAAATTCTGAGTGAAAACTTGTTTTAAAGACATTTTTAGTGTATAAACTATCAATCGATAAAGCACTTTGCACAACTGTTAAATGTGCTACAAGACAAACCCAGTTTGACTTCTTTAAAGTATCAGGAATTCTGTATTTCAACAGGTTTTAGTTTATTTCTACCCAGCAGATTAAAAAAATGTGAACAAAAAAATATAAAAGACAAACATACCCCCCCCCCCCCCCAAATTAACAATTTTTCTATATAAAATAAAATAAAAATAAATAATAAATAAAAATAAATAAAAAAACAACAGCTGAAACAACACTAAAACAAAACAAAAAGGCACTAAAGCAAAACGAAAAGGCACTAAAACAAAACATTAAATGAAAAGGCACTAAAACAAAACATTAAATGAAAAGGCACTAAAACAAAACAAAACAAAACAAAAAGGCACCAAAACAAAACAAAAAGGCACTATAACAAAACATTAAATGAAAAGGCACTAAAACTAAACAAAACAAAAAGGCACTAAAACAAAACACAAAACAAAAAGGCACTAAAACAAAACACAAAACAAAAAGGCAGGCACTAAAACAAAACACTAAATGAAAAGGCACTAAAACAAAACACAAAACAAAAAGGCACTAAAACAAAACACTAAATGAAAAGGCACTAAAACAAAACAAAACAAAACGGCACTAAAACAAAACACTAAATGAAAAGGCACTAAAACAAAACAAAACAAAACAAAACAAAAAGGCACTAAAACAAAACACTAAATGAAAAGGCACTAAAACAA
The DNA here is from genome assembly GCF_049309525.1 of Garra rufa. NCBI lineage: Eukaryota > Metazoa > Chordata > Actinopteri > Cypriniformes > Cyprinidae > Garra > Garra rufa. The sequence goes on along the minus strand of NC_133385.1, from coordinate 28,742,806 downwards.
AACACAAAACAAAAAGGCACTAAAACAAAACAAAATAAAAAGGCACTAAAACAAAACAAAACAAAACAAAAAAGCATAAAACAAAGTGAAAAGGCACTAAAACAGAAACATTAAAACACAAAACAAAAAGGCACTAAAATAAAAAAGCACAAAACAGAAAGGCACTAAAACAAAACACTAAACGAAAAGACACTAAAACAAAACACAAAACAAAAAGGCACTAAAACAAAACACTAAATGAAAAGGCACTAAAACAAAACAAAACAAAACAAAACAAAAAGGCACTAAAACAAAACACTAAATGAAAAGGCACTAAAACAAAACAAAACGAAAGGCACTAAAACAAAACACAAAACAAAAAGGCACTAAAACAAAACACTAAATGAAAAGGGACTAAAACAAAACAAAACGGCACTAAAACAAAAACGAAAAGGCACTAAAACAAAACACTAAACGAAAAGGCACTAAAACAAAACAAAACAAAACAAAACAAAAAGGCACTAAAACAAAAAAAGCACAAAACAAAAAGGCACAAAACAGAAAGGCACTAATACAAAAGCACAAAACAAAAAGGCACTAAAACAAAACACTAAACAAAAAGGCACTAAAACAAAACAAAAGAAAACAAAACAAAAAGGCACTAAAACAAAAAAAGCACAAAACAAAAAGGCACTAAAACAAAAAAAGCACAAAACAGAAAGGCACTAATACAAAAGCACAAAACAAAAAGGCACTAAAACAAAACAAAACAAAAAGGCACTAAAACAAAACACTAAATGAAAAGGCACTAAAACACAACAACAAAAAGGCACTAAAACAAAACACTAAATGAAAAGGCACTAAAACAAAACACTAAATGAAAAGGCACTAAAACAAAACACTAAATGAAAAGGCACTAAAACAAAACAAAAAGGCACTAAAGCAAAACACTAAATGAAAAGGCACTAAAACAAAACAAAACGGCACTAAAACAAAACATTAAATGAAAAGGCACTAAAACAAAACAAAACGGCACTAAAACAAAACATTAAATGAAAAGGCACTAAAACAAAACAAAACAAAAAAGGCACTAAAGCAAAACACTAAATGAAAAGGCACTAAAACAAAACAAAAAGGCACTAAAACAAAACATTAAATGAAAAGGCACTAAAACAAAACAAAAAGGCACTAAAGCAAAACAAAAAGGCACTAAAACAAAACACTAAATGAAAAGGCACTAAAACAAAACATTAAATGAAAAGGCACTAAAACAAAACAAAACAAAAAGGCACTAAAACAAAACAAAACAAAAAGGCACTAAAACAAAACATTAAATGAAAAGGCACTAAAACTAAAACAAAACAAAACAAAACAAAAAGGCACCAAAACAAAACAAAAAGGCACTAAAACAAAACACAAAACAAAAAGGCAGGCACTAAAACAAAACACTAAATGAAAAGGCACTAAAACAAAACACAAAACAAAAAGGCACTAAAACAAAACACTAAATGAAAAGGCACTAAAACAAAACAAAACGGCACTAAAACAAAACACTAAATGAAAAGGCACTAAAACAAAACAAAACAAAACAAAACAAAACAAAACAAAACAAAACAAAAAGGCACTAAAACAAAACACTAAATGAAAAGGCACTAAAACAAAACACAAAACAAAAAGGCACTAAAACAAAACAAAACAAAACAAAAGGGCACTAACACAAAACAAAAAGGCACTAAAACAAAACACAACAAAAAAGCACTAAAACAAAACATAAAACAAAAAAAAATTCTGAGTGAAAACTTGTTTTAAAGACATTTTTAGTGTATAAACTATCAATCGATAAAGCACTTTGCACAACTGTTAAATGTGCTACAAGACAAACCCAGTTTGACTTCTTTAAAGTATCAGGAATTCTGTATTTCAACAGGTTTTAGTTTATTTCTACCCAGCAGATTAAAAAAATGTGAACAAAAAAATATAAAAGACAAACATACCCCCCCCCCCCCCCAAATTAACAATTTTTCTATATAAAATAAAATAAAAATAAATAATAAATAAAAATAAATAAAAAAACAACAGCTGAAACAACACTAAAACAAAACAAAAAGGCACTAAAGCAAAACGAAAAGGCACTAAAACAAAACATTAAATGAAAAGGCACTAAAACAAAACATTAAATGAAAAGGCACTAAAACAAAACAAAACAAAACAAAAAGGCACCAAAACAAAACAAAAAGGCACTAAAACAAAACATTAAATGAAAAGGCACTAAAACTAAACAAAACAAAAAGGCACTAAAACAAAACACAAAACAAAAAGGCACTAAAACAAAACACAAAACAAAAAGGCAGGCACTAAAACAAAACACTAAATGAAAAGGCACTAAAACAAAACACAAAACAAAAAGGCACTAAAACAAAACACTAAATGAAAAGGCACTAAAACAAAACAAAACAAAACGGCACTAAAACAAAACACTAAATGAAAAGGCACTAAAACAAAACAAAACAAAACAAAACAAAAAGGCACTAAAACAAAACACTAAATGAAAAGGCACTAAAACAAAACACAAAACAAAAAGGCACTAAAACAAAACAAAATAAAAAGGCACTAAAACAAAACAAAACAAAACAAAAAAGCATAAAACAAAGTGAAAAGGCACTAAAACAGAAACATTAAAACACAAAACAAAAAGGCACTAAAATAAAAAAGCACAAAACAGAAAGGCACTAATACAAAAGCACAAAACAAAAAGGCACTAAAACAAAACACTAAACGAAAAGACACTAAAACAAAACACAAAACAAAAAGGCACTAAAACAAAACACTAAATGAAAAGGCACTAAAACAAAACAAAACAAAACAAAACAAAAAGGCACTAAAACAAAACACTAAATGAAAAGGCACTAAAACAAAACAAAACGAAAGGCACTAAAACAAAACACAAAACAAAAAGGCACTAAAACAAAACACTAAATGAAAAGGGACTAAAACAAAACAAAACGGCACTAAAACAAAAACGAAAAGGCACTAAAACAAAACACTAAACGAAAAGGCACTAAAACAAAACAAAACAAAACAAAACAAAAAGGCACTAAAACAAAAAAAGCACAAAACAAAAAGGCACTAAAACAAAAAAAGCACAAAACAGAAAGGCACTAATACAAAAGCACAAAACAAAAAGGCACTAAAACAAAACACTAAACAAAAAGGCACTAAAACAAAACAAAAGAAAACAAAACAAAAAGGCACTAAAACAAAAAAAGCACAAAACAAAAAGGCACTAAAACAAAAAAAGCACAAAACAGAAAGGCACTAATACAAAAGCACAAAACAAAAAGGCACTAAAACAAAACAAAACAAAAAGGCACTAAAACAAAACACTAAATGAAAAGGCACTAAAACACAACAACAAAAAGGCACTAAAACAAAACACTAAATGAAAAGGCACTAAAACAAAACACTAAATGAAAAGGCACTAAAACAAAACACTAAATGAAAAGGCACTAAAACAAAACAAAAAGGCACTAAAGCAAAACACTAAATGAAAAGGCACTAAAACAAAACAAAACGGCACTAAAACAAAACATTAAATGAAAAGGCACTAAAACAAAACAAAACGGCACTAAAACAAAACATTAAATGAAAAGGCACTAAAACAAAACAAAACAAAAAAGGCACTAAAGCAAAACACTAAATGAAAAGGCACTAAAACAAAACAAAAAGGCACTAAAACAAAACATTAAATGAAAAGGCACTAAAACAAAACAAAAAGGCACTAAAGCAAAACAAAAAGGCACTAAAACAAAACACTAAATGAAAAGGCACTAAAACAAAACATTAAATGAAAAGGCACTAAAACAAAACAAAACAAAAAGGCACTAAAACAAAACAAAACAAAAAGGCACTAAAACAAAACATTAAATGAAAAGGCACTAAAACTAAACAAAACAAAAAGGCACTAAAACAAAACACAAAACAAAAAGGCAGGCACTAAAACAAAACACTAAATGAAAAGGCACTAAAACAAAACACAAAACAAAAAGGCACTAAAACAAAACACTAAATGAAAAGGCACTAAAACAAAACAAAACGGCACTAAAACAAAACACTAAATGAAAAGGCACTAAAACAAAACAAAACAAAACAAAACAAAACAAAACAAAAAGGCACTAAAACAAAACACTAAATGAAAAGGCACTAAAACAAAACACAAAACAAAAAGGCACTAAAACAAAACAAAACAAAACAAAAGGGCACTAACACAAAACAAAAAGGCACTAAAACAAAACACAACAAAAAAGCACTAAAACAAAACATAAAACAAAAAAAATTCTGAGTGAAAACTTGTTTTAAAGACATTTTTAGTGTATAAACTATCAATCGATAAAGCACTTTGCACAACTGTTAAATGTGCTACAAGACAAACCCAGTTTGACTTCTTTAAAGTATCAGGAATTCTGTATTTCAACAGGTTTTAGTTTATTTCTACCCAGCAGATTAAAAAAATGTGAACAAAAAAATATAAAAGAAAAACATACCCCCCCCCCCCCCCCCAAATTAACAATTTTTCTATATAAAATAAAATAAAAATAAATAATAAATAAAAATAAATAAAAAAACAACAGCTGCTAAGAGTCTTCCAAACAGTGTTGTTATGGTTAACTAAAACTATTGAAAAACTATTATAATTAAAATAAACAGAAGTTGAATGAAATCACTTTAACTAAATTAATAACTATAACTGTTAAAAATGTTTTTTATTAATTGAAATAAAATAAAATTTAAATAAAATAAAAAAATATATATATTATATGACATTTTTCCTTGTCAACTATAACTAAAATAAATAGAAGTTGAATGAAATCACTAACTAAATAATAACTATAACTACTAAAAATGTTTTTTTATCAATTGAAATAAAAAATAAATAAATAAATAAAAATAAATAAATAAATAAATATTATATGACATTTTGCCTTGGCAACTATAACTAAAATAAACAGAAGTTAAATAAAAGCACTCAAATTAAATTAATAACTATAACTATTAAAAATGTTTTTTATTAATTTAAATAAAATAAAATTTAAATAAAATAAAAATATATATATATTATATGACATTTTTCCTTGTCAACTATAACTAAAATAAATAGAAGTTGAATGAAATCACTAACTAAATAATAACTATAACTACTAAAAATGTTTTTTTATCAATTGAAATAAATAAATAAATAAATAAATAAAAATAAATAAATAAATAAATATTATATGACATTTTGCCTTGGCAACTATAACTAAAATAAACAGAAGTTAAATAAAAGCACTCAAATTAAATTAATAACTAAAACTATTAAAAATGTTTTTATTAGTTGTAATAAAATATATATATATATATATATATATATATATATATATATATTATATGTCAATATATTATTACATTACATTATATATATATACTATTAAAAATGGTTTTCATTAAATGAAATAAAATAAAATAAAATAAAAATAATGTTTTTAAAAAATAAAATAAATGTTTAAAATAAAATATTATGTGACATTTTGCATTGGCAACTATAACTAAAATAAACAGAAGTTGAATAAAATCACTCAAACTAAAGTACTAACTAAAACTATTAAAAATGGTTTTCATGAACTGGAATAAAATAAAATAAAATAAAATAAAATAAAATAAAATAAAATAAAATAAAATAAAATAAAATAAAATAAAATAAAATAAAATAAAATTAAATAAAATAAAATAAAATAAAATTAAATTAAATTAAATTGTGACATTTTGCCTTGTCAACTATAACTAAGATAAATTAACTAACCTACATATATAAATAATAATAAGAAATTACATATACCGGTACACTACTGCTCAAAAGTTTAGGATCAGTAAGACTTGTAATGTTTTTTTTTTTTTTTTTTGTTTTTTTAAAGAAGTCTCTTTTGCTCTACATTTATTTGATCAAAAATATTGAAAAAAAAATAATACTGCAAAATGTTATTACAATATAAAATAATGGTTTCTATTTTAAATAGAAACCATTTTTAAAATATTTTTTTCCTGTGATGAATTTGTGTCACATGATCCTTCAGAAATAATTTTAATATGCTGATTTATTATTACAATTATCAATGTTGGAAACAGTTACGCTGCCAAATATTTCTTTGGAACCTGTGATACTTTTTTCAGGATTTTGAAAATTGAAAAAAAAAAAAAGCCCATTCAAAATATTACTAAATACTATATCAGTACATACCTGTAAATAATACTACAATAACACTACTTCTATTGTGTGCCACTTGCACATCTCCGAAGGCATGTTCCTGTATGTTTTCCTAATGTTTCATGACCTTTTAAGCAATCAAGAGCTGTAAACGTACCTTCAATGCAACACAAATGCATGTCAGAGGAATTCTAATCCATGTTATTACTTGCATGACTGAGCAAGAGCAAGAGTTCGAGAGAGAGAGAAGAAAACAAGCACTCAGAGAGGTCGACCCAGGATAACCTTGAAATAAAAGCCTTTTAGAGGCTTGGGTCATGGTGTTTTAATTGACACATGAGGGCTGGAGGAAGAATTACTTCCTGGGAGAGGAGATGCTGCCTGGTCCAGCCGAAAAAAAGGCCAATGGACGGTCTCCCGAAGACTATTTGAGAGTCGGCGTGAGCTGGAAATGGCTCACCAGACTCCAAACTAATGATATTAGCAGCGGATGCACATCAGCAAGACTAATCCAGATGTTACGCACAATTACATTACATTACATTTGGGCTGCTCATCTAATATGACACAGGTCCACGGCAGAGAAGGTGGAGCTACACATCCGATGAGTGAATTCATAATATAATAATTCATTCAGTTTGGAAATAGTACAAGTGGGGTGACTTTAGGTGAAGCTGGCAAACTAATGCAACATTTAAGATTTTGTATTTTATTTTTTTATACATAGCAATGTGCATCTTTTAGCCATTTAAAATGCATTTGTGTTAGGGGTTAAGCTATTTGGCATTGTTTTATTTTGAAGCAACACTAATGACAAATGATCAGAAAGTGTCCCACTTTGCTAGCCTAGAATCTAGACGCGCCCCTAGCGGCAGCAAATTACATTTGCTTCTAAGGTCAGTCTAGTTACTCTCAATTCACTTAAATTTCCGAAAAATCCAAGATGTACCGGGCCAATCACGAGTCGGTGGGCGGGCTTAACATGATGACGCCTGACCTGCGACCATAAGTTCCGTCAGACATGAATTCCTGGTTCCGTGAATTAAGCGTGGAAAACTGAACAGTATTTATATAATTTTTTACTTTTGATACACAGCCACGTCCATGTGTCCTGAGCAGGAGCTCGTTACATCTGAACGCGCTGTGGTGTAGAATACGCAAACACCGGAAGCGATCTGTGGCGTGTATACGACACTCATTGTTTACACAGCACAAGAGATTGTGGATATAGCGGCTATTCAAAATGGTAATTACTTGCGCTTGTCCTGGTTGTTCAAACCCATTTAAAGCTGAAAAAGCTTACGTTTGCTTGCGCAAACTCATCCTGGACTTTTTTTTACATATTTCCCCTTTCGGTGTTTGCGTATACTACATCAAAGCGCGTTCACATGTGACGAGTCGAATCATAGATATGCTAAACTCGTGCTCATGACAGATGGACGTGGGTTTGTATCAAAGGTAAAAAGAAAATTATATAAATACTGTTCATTTTCTTGCAAAAACCGATCGTTTCGTGTCTTAGGACATCAATGTATCGTCACGAGCCGCAGGGTGTAATTTGGATTTGTCTGTGCATGTTTTTGTTTACTTTTAAAGGTTTAGTGCCCATCTATGTCTATTATTTAGCTGACAGACTGCACAGTGCACTGATTTTTGTTAAAAATCTTCGTCGCTCTGACTACGTCACCTGACCGACTAAGTCTCTGATTGGTTGTAGCGCTATCCTATTGCGTGGAGAGGAGTTTGAAAGACAACCGTTTATCCCACCCCTCCGGTTGAGCCCTGTCTATGGAGAGTGCCCAGACCCTACATTTATGTGGGTCTGGCTTGCCAGGCTACCACTTTGCCTCTCTTTACTGTATCTGTTTCGCTTTTTGCATTTGTTTTGTGTTTTATTATATGGTTTTGTTTTGCTTTGCTTTTTGTTTGGTTTTGTTCTGCATTGCTTTGTTTTTTACTTTGTTGTTTTGACTTGCCTTGATGTGCTTTGCTTTGTTTATTTTACTGTTTTGCTTTGCCTTGTGTTTCAGTTTCTTTGCTTTGCCTTTTATTTAGTTGTTTTGCATTGCTTTTTTTTGTTCAGTTGTATTGTTTTGCCTTGCTTTGTTTTTTGTTGTTTTGCTTTGCCTAATTTTATTTTTTTATTTAAAGGGATAGTTCACCCAAAACGGAAAATTTATTAATTGTCGAAACTGTCATTAAAGGGGTCATCCGATGCCCATTTTCCACAAGTTCATATGATTCTTTAATGACTTAATGAAAAGTCTCTAATATACTTTGGTTAAACATTCTCAATAGTCTAAAATAAGACACTTTTATCTTGTCAAAAACTTTCGGATTTGGCAACCCTACATCCAACATGATTTAAATACTCTGAAGATGAACAAAGGTTTTACGGGTTTGGAATGACATGAGGGTGAGGAACTAATGACAGAAATTAAATTTTTGGGTCAACTATCCCTTTAATTTTGGCCAAAATAACATGAAATAAAATAAAACATATTATAAAATAAAACAATAAATGCTTCCTTGGCAATTAACTACAATAAAATAAGTTTAAGAGTAAAGAACTAAAATTACTCAAACTAAATTCTATTTAAATAGAAAGCTAAATAGAAATAAAAAAACAGCAAATAACAATTACTAAAACAAACTAAAATGTTTTGCTTTGTTTGCTTTGCTTTGTTTTTATTTTTGTTTTACTTTGCTTTAGTATTTTTTGTTGATGTTTTGCTTTGTTTTTTACTTTGTTGTTTTGATTCACCTTGTTGTGTTTTGCTTTGTTTTTTTTGTTTAGTTGTTTTGCCTTGCTTTTTGTTTTGTTTAGATTTGCTTTGCCTTATTTTATTTTTATTTCATTTTTGCTAAAATAAAATAAAATAGATTGCCTTGGCAACTTAATACAATAGAATAAGTTTTTGCTAAAATTGCTAAAACTGAAATAAAGTGAAATTAAAGGTAAATAGAAATATTAGAATGTTTTGCTTTGTTTATTTTTTGTTGCACATTCTTTTTTTCATTTGGTTGTTCTATTTTTCTTGTGTTTTGTTTGCTTTGTCTTTAATTGAGGCGTTTGGCCTTTTTGTTTTGCTTTGTTTTATTGTTTTGCATTGCTTTGTTTTTTTATTAAGTTGTTTTGTTTAGCATTGATTTGTTTTGCTTTTTTAATTTTTTGTTGTTTTGCCTTGTCTTATTTTATTTTTTATTTAACTTAATAAGCTAAAATAAGAAAAGGCTAAAATAAAATAAATGTGGCAGCTTGGCAGCTAACTAAGCTGAAGTTAGAGTACTACAATTGCACAAACTAAAACTGAAATAAATAGAATTGAAGGCTAAATAGAAATACTTAAAAAACAAAAAGCAAACAGAATAACTAAAACTTAAAATAAAATGTTTTTCTTTGTTTTTTTATTTTGTTTGGCTTTGCTTTTGTTTTTTGATTGTTGTTTTGCTTTGCCCTGTTTTGCTTTGTTTTTTTACATTGTTTTGATTCACCTTGTTGTGTTTTGCTTTGTTTTTTGTTTAGTTGTTTTTATTTTTTTATTTTATTTTTTTTGCTTTGCCCTATTTTATTTTTATTTAATTTCCGCTAAAATAAAATGTTATTGTTTCACTTTTTTCATTTCATTGTTCTATTTTTCTTGTGTTTTGCTTGCTTTGTTTTTTGTTGTTTAGCTTTGCCTTACCTTGTGTTTTGTTTGTTTTTTATTTAGTTGTTTTGTTTAGCCTTAATTTGTTTTGCTTTTTTATTTATTTATTTTTGTCGTTGTTTTGCTTTGTCTTATTTTATTTTTTATTTAACTTAACTTAATAAAATAAATGTGGCAACTTGGCAGCTTACTACACCAAAATAAGTGCTAAACGAGTACTAAATTTGCACAAACTAAAACTGAAATAAATAGAATTGAAAGCTAAATAGAACTATTTAAAAAACAAAAAGCAAACAGAATAACTAAATCTTAAAATAAAATGATTTCCTTTGTTTTTTATTTAGTTCTTATGTTTTTCCTTATGTTTTCTCTTTGCTTTGTTTTTTGCTGTTTTGCTTTGCCCTGTGTTTTGTGCTCCTATAGCTTTGCTTTCATTTTGTTGTTTTGCTTTACCTTGTGTTTAGCCTTTTTTGTTTTCGTTTGTTAATTATTTCTTTAAATAAGTTTAGTTTTCAATAAATTAAATTCATATTAATTCAAAAATTAGTCCTCAAAAATGAGTTTTTGCAATTTGTCACTAAACAGACTATTTTTTTATATTTTGTGCACTACTAAAGAAAAACAATACAACATAACTCAACTGTGGCCTAAAGAAAATTAATATTTTAAAATAAGAAATAATAACAAGAAAAAAAACTAAATTGCTGTTACAGAAAATGCACATTCTGCTAATTCCTGTTCAGATGTTTGCATTGCAGCATCCTTTTTCATTAAACCCAGCAAATCTAATCACAAGCATTCAAGCGTTCATTCTCTCTCTCTCTCCCCCTACGATTTAAAGGTCTGGCGTGCTCATCTCCACCCATGGCCAGCAACACAATTCTACAATCACGGGGCTAATGAGCGAGGCGAGACCGAGCACGCTAAGCTATGCATAGTCACACACTCACAGTCTCCGTTTACTTAAGATTTGATCATTCCTAATGCATCCGCCCTCCTCCACCTGAGCGCTTCTCCCCAAACACACACAATTGACCTTCGGCACTGCGCTGTCAAAAACAAACGGCTGCAGTGCAAAACCATTTATCACAGTCTAGTTGGTCAGGCGCACAGATATCTCTAAAAACACCGAACGTGGGTGGCAAAGACATGTAGTTATGCAGATCCTCGCTTTATACTTCATCTCCATCCTCCCACACACATATCTCCTGATATAACTCCCACAAACGCACACACATGCGGTTATCTCTCCGTATAATGACCAGAATGCCTCTTTTTAGTGAAGGCAGGCGACCGGTTGCAGTGTTTCTGGGAGCTGGCCGTGGTGCTGAACCCAACAAAAGCATCAAAGCCGGGCTGGATGGCTCTCGAAGGGTGTGGGAGGAGGCACCATGTGTACTTGATTCAATTAGCGACTTCTAGAGGCCTCCCATGGGATGGTGAGTGCAGAGGAAGGGGGGGGGAGACGGTCGATGCAAGGTCTAACAAAGACAAGATCCAACCCCCTCCTTGCCCTGACCGGGTCCACCTCATTAGTTGAGCAAGTGGGTGTGCATTAAACATATGCTGCACGGAGGAGCAAGAGTATATGCTTGTATGTATTCGTGCACTGAATGCATATATAAGAGTACAGTGTGTGCATGCACAATAAAACACATATGCATGACACCAAGGCACTGGCCATGGCATTTTTGCTGACGCTTAACGGAAATTGTTTTTGAAGCACACTGGAACAGCATTATATTGAATTCCAAAGCAAGCATCTCAGCTATGTCTGATTCATAGGTTGAGCT